>NC_041386.1:703515907-703516974 GCF_002162155.2 Triticum dicoccoides | reverse complement strand
AGACCTTTTCTGGGTATTTCCACGGAGAAAAACATAGAAAATGCATCGAGTGTCGAAACGCACCCCAATTTTGCAGGCATGCTTCTGTGGCATCATGTTGCGTGTCAAAAAAACATGGCGGCGTTTCATGGCTTTGCGAGAGGGAACACCTACTTCACACATGTATTCCCAGACTGACACCTCAGGTTTGTACTATAACTATGTGCCAACATGGACGAAACACACCCAACTTTTGCGTACGCGTGTGAATGACCCCCACCGGCTCGCACGCCTATTTTCGACAGAATCGGAGTACGAAAGGAAGTTGCATCACGTCGGGAGACCTTTTCTGGTTATTTCCACGGAGAAAAACGTAGAAAATGCATCGAGTGTCGAAACGAACCGCAATTTTGCAAGCATATTTCCGTAGCATCATGTTGCGTGTCAAAAAACATGGCGCCGTTTCATGGCTTTGCGAGAGGGAACACCTACTTCACGCATGTAACCCCAGACCGACACCTCAGGTTTGTACTGTGATTATGTGCCAACATGGACGAAATGCACGCAACTTTTGCGTGCGCATGTGAGTGACCCCACCGGCTTGCACGCCTATTTTTGACGGAATTGGAGTACGAGCGGAAGATGCGTCACATCGGGAGACCTTTTCTGGGTATTTCCAAGGAGAAAAACGTAGAAAATGCATCGAGTGTCGAAACGCACCCCAATTTTGCAGGCGTGCTTCCGTGGCATCATGTTGCGTATCAAAAAAACATGGCGGTGTTTCATGGCTTTGCGAGAGGGAACACCTACTTCACGCATGTAACCCGAGACCGACACCTCAGGTTTGTACTGTGACTATGTGCCAACATGGACGAAACGCATCCAACTTTTGCATGCACACGTGAGTGACCCTCACCGGCTCGCATGCCTATTTTCTACAGAATCGGAGTACGAACGGAAGTTGCGTCACGTCGGGAGACCTTTTCTGGGTATTTCCACGGAGAAAAACGTAGAAAATGCATCAAGTGTCGAAACGCACCACAATTTTGCAGGCGTGCTTCCGTGGCATCATGTTGCGTGTCAAAAAA
>NC_041386.1:703507259-703515620 GCF_002162155.2 Triticum dicoccoides | reverse complement strand
CGTGTCAAAAAAACATGGCGGCGTTTCATGGCTTTGCAAGAGGGAACACCTACTTCACGCATGTAACCCCAGACAGACACCTCAGGTTTGTACTGTGACTATGTGCCAACATGGACGAAACGCACCCAAATTTTGCATGCGCGTGTGAATAACCCCCAACAGCTCGCACACCTATGTTCGACGGAATCGGAGTACAAACGGAAGTTGCGTCACGTCGGGAGACCTTTTCTAGGTATTTCCATGGAGAAAAATGTAGAAAATGCATCGAGTGTCGAAACGCACCCCAATGTTGCAGGCGTGCTTCCGTGGCGTCATGTTACATGTCAAAAAAACATGGCAGCGTTTCATGGGAAAATAAAAAATAAAAAAAATAAAAAGTCCTGTATTACGGACGGATTTACTTAAGAAGACTAGTGTAAATTATTGCTGTGACACTCCATGATTATGGAGTGCCAGAGCATAATTTACGTTAACCTTCTTAAGTAATACCGCCACGCTAGAGGACTTGACATTGCAAGCAGAGTACAATATTTAAACAGGTGAATTAGCATGAGGAGAAGCAATTGGGACTAGACAGGTGAATTAGCATGACCAGTTTCGCCCCGTACGCCGCCCCGTGCCCCCCAACTCGCCCTACCACGATCGCCCCCAGGCGCGCAATGACTTCGCTGCACGTGCAGCGCCGTCCATCGCCGTCGATCGTCAACGGCGCTCGTTGGCACAAACTGCCCCACGCCCGAAGGCGCAGATCGTCGACGCTCGGCTGCCTGCTTTCGGCTCCGCCACAGCCGTTGTTCGGCTGATGTCGCCCGGATCAAGGTCACGTTTCCCGCCTCGTACAATTTCTATCGATGCTATTGCGTAATCATATGTATTAATAGGAAAAAATTAACATGCAATATGGACATCGATGGTGTGATTCCATGTTCCATAGAGAAGTGGATACGTCTCGTTGAAAAATTGACCACTGCTCAGTGATTTAGGTTCTACGAAACAATCTTGGAAGAGATGTTGATCATTCCGTGAGTACAAATGAGAGATTTTTTGCTGC
Source organism: Triticum dicoccoides (assembly GCF_002162155.2). Classification (NCBI taxonomy): domain Eukaryota; kingdom Viridiplantae; phylum Streptophyta; class Magnoliopsida; order Poales; family Poaceae; genus Triticum; species Triticum dicoccoides. The sequence continues at coordinate 703,514,569 of NC_041386.1, read as the reverse complement.
ATTTTATGATGTTAGGTTATAACCCAAACAACAAAAAATTCATGATACAAGAAGATAGTGGCAGTAAAGGCCTTATTTCACTTAGAAAGGACGATGCGTTTTAAATATTTGGGTTTAAGAATGAAGGTGATGATGTTTTTGGCATTCTTGCAACGGAAGGAAAACAGTTAATAAAGAAAATTCCTATTCAGTATGTTCACCAAAAAAATGGTCACATAATGATAGATGACTTGATTCAAAAAATTGTGAAGAATAAATCCGCCGACGATGAATTTCTTCGGATGGCTGTTCTTGTTTTACTGGGGACCATTATTGCACCCATGTCCGCTGTGTCCATACCAAAGGAGTAATACGCGTTGGTGCATGACGTGAAGCGGATAAGCACGTTGAATTTTAACGTGTTCACTTTGCGAACTTGTTTGATGGAGATTGGTAAACTCAAGCAGGACGGCCGTGTGAGGCAATGGCCATGTAGCAACCTAGCCATACTCCAGGTATGCTATTAATTAATGCTATTTCATATTCCTTCAATTTATGCGTTTGTAATTTATTTTGTCATTTGTTTTGTAGTATTTATATTGGGAGAAGGTGCATCCAACCACCGACCCGAAAAATGACCTGTTGTCGTTGCAAGTTCCCCTAATGAAAAATTGGACTGAATCTAAAGCGGAGAAACGAGACAAGTACGACCTGGAAAATGGTCGTGGCCATGGATTGGTAATATTATAATGCTTATTTACTAGTACATTGATTATGCACTCAGAATGTTATGTACTCATGTTTTCATTGCATACGCACTTTGCAGATTGATGACTGCATTACGAAGGAGTATAGAATGAAAAAACTTGCAGATGAACAAGCTGAAAGAAGTAAGAAACATAGTAGCCGAAAGTCATCCGTTATGGGAAAGAAAAAAGTGGATAATGTGTCCGAGGTCCGTGCTAACCTAAAGCCTTTTACGGACCGGGTTATGAATGATAGAAGGAAATTCGTATGGAATTGTTTCGTATGCTGGAGTTATGCGCACATGTAAAAATGTAACAATTCTGGTATGCACTTATTAAACTCGATAAATTGATAAAAAGATATAACATGTGACTGAGCTTACTTTTGCAGAGATTGTTAGAGAAAATGAATAAAACAGGTGTATGGTACAAACCGGGCACAATGGCAGAGGAGGAAGAAAATCTGTATGGACAGAATAGTGAGTCTAGGTATGAAAACAAGTATCCTAAAAAAGAATTTTAGTATGATGACAAACACACACCTAATGGCCGAAATGGCAGTGGGCATTATGATTTGGATTCTGAAGAAGGGGATTCGTTCAAATTCAGTACTGGTCACTTGAGTAGCTTTACAGGTGAGAAGGAGGATCCTATAGATGTCCCGGAGCAGTCAGAAAAAAAACATCATCTCTAAAAACCGATGAAATAGAAGCTACAAGATGGCAAGTGCAACAAAATGAGCAAGAAGTCGCACGGGCCGTGTCAGATGGTAATAGCGAGGTAGAAGAGAAGAAGGAGGTGATTCTAGGGAAGCAAAAGCGGTGTGCGTCAAAGTACACGAAATCTCCTTATGTTAAAAAGACTCCGAGAAAACGTGCGAAACGTTCCGCGAAAACGAGTAAGTTAAACATGCCATGAATATATTTTTGAAAATTATATAGTACAAATTTGTACTTTAACTTTATTGACTTGTGTTGTAGAACTGTTTATTGAAATAACCCCTCAATTTGATCATTCTGTGGATGATATGGTGCGTGTCACTGTGCAGTACGTGAAAGCATACGAGCACTCACCAAAACATAAGAACCATGAAATATTCAACAACGGTAAAGATGATGGACTTTCTGCGGCAAGAGTTTGCAAGATACTTAACCATGCATGGTTATCTAGTGATGTATGTATTTTTATTGTCATGCTTATGTCATGCGTTAAGTATGTTGCATCCATGTTAAATTTAGTCATTTATTTCGGGTAATTGACGCTTATGTGACGTACATATCAGATACAAGTATCGTCAAAGATAGGTATCTTGTACCCACACATAGGTCTTACTGGTTATTGAACACTCGGTCAAAGTCAGTAAGACGAGGGAAGTCGGTAGACGATCCAGAAGGTTTAGCACATGCAAATGAACCTCTCAACAGATGCATGGCAGAATACTTTACAAAACCGAAGGTACCATTTGTATTGCAGAATTGTATTTTCATTACTATCTTATGTGACACCGAGCTTACTAACAATATTTAAGTTGTGAAATATGCTTATTTTGCTTTAAATAAGGATAAAAACCATTGGATTACATGTGTTATGCACACTAGAAAGAAAGAGTTCCAAATTCTTGATTCTTTGAGGGGGGAAGAAAATATCTCTGAAGCTATCAGGAAATTCGTTGAAAATTTTGTAAGTTTCGTATTCATGTGTGTACAATTAACCATATAATTTGTTTACCGTATGTAGTCAACGTGTTCATATTTTTTTTGTCAAAGAGAGCAACTTGCAGGAGATATTCAAGATGCAAATGACAGTGCTATTATGTCGTTCCCGGATGTGTCCGCATGGCCTATAGTCCCCTACGACATGCCTCAACAAGAAGATGAGTGAGTTACATGTAGCATGTGCTTTTGAAATACATTAATTGATCAAGTGATATCTCACTTAACGTGCTTTGAAAATTGCACTAATGTTTTTTTAACACAGGAACTCATGTGGGTTGTTCGTCTTTCGCTGTTTTCAATATTGGGACGGAGAAAAATTTATTACTGCTATTTCTCAGGTGGGTACATTTTTAGTATGAAAAATTAGTACATTATATCATATATAAGTGATGAAAATAAAATTATTTTTATTACTTTTCAGGAATCTATTGATAGTTCGAGAGAAAGATTGATAGCTGGAATTATTATGTCCCCCGAAAATAAGCTTACAGAAGTGAAGAACAAAGTAATTCGACTTGCGAAGAGGAAACAAAAATAAAAATATCATACGAGAATTCTACATGATTTTCGAAATATTATGTGTTCATGAGTGAGGATTGTGTGTGGATGCTTTATTTTTTTATGTGAGTTTCAAATATTTTTAGCATGTCAAGTTTATGTACCCTCAAAAATTTAATAAAAATACATTTTAATCATTTTTTACTTTATTATCTAATTTATATTTTATGTTCAACGAGTGTTCTCGCGAATGTACGATTTGGGGTTTTAAAATACCCAGATGATATATGATGACGATATCTCACAGGCGAGCGCCGCGCGCGCCGGACGAGGCGAGCATCGCCCGCGCCGCACGTTCGCTGCTACAGGGCGCACGTGGGCCGCGTCATTTGGCCAGCGGGCCCGCGCCGCACGTCGCTCCAGGGTTGGCCGTTGCCGGCCCCGAGGTTGATTCTCCATCCGCCCGCGTGCGCCCCTCTGCGGCCGAGGGCGGCATCAGCCTCGAGATCATCCTCCGCGGCGGCTCCTGGGTCCTCCTCGTACGTGCGCCCCTCTGCGCCCGAGGGCGGCGTTAGCCTCGGGATCGCCCTCTGCAGCGGCTACTGAATCCTGCTCGTACGTATCGCCTCTTTGCGCCCGCTGGCGCCACTCACGGGTCAGCGCCTGTTAACGTTAGTTTTTTTAAATTAAAGCAACCGGCGGCTTTGCAGTGCCTCTGATCGCTAACATGCATGATTTATACACAAAATCATACATTTGTACGAAAAAAATATATACATTACATATCATATTAAAAACAATGCCTATAGCGCCAAGAAATATATATTATAACGTAAAATTTGTGTGTCGCATATCATATTAAGAACGAGTATAGTGCCAACAAATATGACATAAGTAAACACTGATTACAAGTCTCCCGTATCGATGTAACGAAACAAATATGTAAGTACTATTCTTTAATACAACCAAATAAATCGTCAACTGTAATCAGAAGTTCTTCTTTTCATTCAAATAATTCTTTGTTATGATCATCATACCATGTTCCTGCATAGAAAGATTGTAATATATGTCAAAATTTTGTAAAGTATTAACTAAACAAGAAAAGAACGTTAATGAAATGGTGTGCACATACTTTGGATTCTGAGGACAATTGTTTTTGAAATGACCTTTCCCTCTGCATAAACCGCATAGACGTACAGGAGGTTTCTCATCAAAACCTTTGGGTCTACCGTTTGTAGTCACGCCAGGTTCCTTACCACGGCCTTTGTTATTCTGCCCTTTCGGTGCTCCTTTCGTATTGATTTTTTCTGGATCACCAACAAAAACATGATTTTGATCCGGCACAAAAGCATCATCATGTGCAAATCTATGCTATCTCACATAATCTTCCTCCTCAACATCCTTGTTTGCTATCACATCCTCCAGAGTAGCCTTCAGTTTATCAAATAGAAATGGTTTATGACATGCCGCATGATTTGCTTCCGCAGACAAAATAGTAAACTCACTGTACTTAGTTCTCTCCTCAGTATCTGCCCATCCCCATGCGAAGAGATCGCTAGTGCGTTTCACGGGAGTCCACCTCTAGCATTCTTGCTGAATCTTCGTAGCACTAAGCACCCAGGTAAGTCCTGCATGTTCAAGCTTGCTAAAACATAAAGAACATGCTTGCATGGAAGACCTTTATGTTTCATACTATCACAACTACACTTCACTGTTTCTTCTGAATTACTAGGTGTATAGTCCACTTTGAATCTGAGTTGCCTGTTATTTTTTCATGCCACTATGAATCTCCTACTGACGGCTCCACTGAGTCTATCTATGATCTCAAGATCCACTGCCTTCTTCATTTCTTCCTGCAAGAGGTAAAAGTTCATTGCAGTGAAGTCACGGGTAGCGGCTTTTTAAATGCATTTGAACTCGTCGAGTACTGCTACAGGGAGTGTCTGTGTGGACATGCAGTCGTCGTGTGACTCGTTCTCACAGAGCCAAACAATGCAGTTCTCATAATGCACAACCATATCAACAATCGTCATGCCAGAGTCAAGATGCATATGAAGGCAAGAGTTCAGACTCTCGCTCCTCTGGTTACTCCGCATACCAAGGAAGAACCCACCGGTGAGATATGACGCAGCCCAAAGCCTTTTCTTCCGGTACATCCTACGCAACCATGTTTCAGTTTTCTCTGACTCCCATTTAGCTCTAAAAGCCGCCCATCTCGCCTCAAACTCACCATGTGTAGTGGCATAATAAATAAGAGATCTAAACTCCTTAAGGGACTTGTGGTGGAGGTGTTTCTGCATGTTTTTCTCAATATGCCTTCCTGACGGCCCTTATCATGGCTGCGTATCCGTCAGTAATTACAGATTTCGGCTTCTTCTGACAATGAGCTCTTAAGAAGGTATGCAACACCCAAACATATGTATCCTCTGTCTCATCTAACACAACAGCACAACCGAACACAGTGGTGCAACGATGATTCTTTAGACCAACAAAAGGTATAAATGGCATTCCGTACCTATTCATCTTGTAAGTGTTTTCGAAGACGATTACATCATCAAAGTCAAGGTAATCCTGACGTAACTGAGAATCTCACCAGAACATGTTCTTTAGCTTTCCTTCTGCGTCAACAGTGTGCTCAAAGAAAAAGTCTGGATCCCTTGTCTTTCTTGTCATCATGATACCAATCGTAGTGTCCGCATCACCCTTTGCTAGCAACTTCATTTTCTCCCTATAACACATGTTATAAAGCTTCCTCCTCCCGAAACCAGCCCGTGCATATGATCCATAGCTACTAACGAAGTTGTCATAAATCCAATGTTTTTTGAGCCCAGCACCTGCCATTGCTAAGATCTCAAGCTTCTGGTATTCCTTTATCTAATTATGAGATCGAAGATATATAACTTCATCTGGTCTAGCAAGAGTGTGACTATGATCATCGCTGAAACTGCTGACATACCAAATGTAGCGCTCTCTGTCAACCTTCACAGTTAGATGGGCCTCGCAATAGCACCGAGTCTCCGCTCTCAGCCTGCGCTTCTTCCCTTCCATGGTACAAAACTTGGCCTGTCGTTTCCCAGACCTTGAACAGAGAAACCTCCTCAACCGCCTACGTGCGTCGATACCCTTACTATATTTCAAGTTGTCCTTCCTAATGTTGAAGCCACGCTTTCTCGCATAGTCGTTATAGAAATCATATGCCTCCTTGTCTGTCCTGAACGTCGTGGACATCACCGTCCAATGCATGTCCAGTGATTCTTGCTGGTATCCATCGGACCCAGTGTGAAAATTGCACTCATCACCATCGGCATCATCATCGTTTTCGCATGCGTCACCATCCTCTTCTTGAAAAAAAGTACAAACAACCGTATATGTCAGCAAGTAGTTGTATAAGGACTATCATATGTATTCACTTTCCACTACTTACTTTGCTCGAGCTGTCATTATAAGATGCATTGATATCGTTTTCATCATTGGCATCATCGAAAAAATTCCACTGATAGAACCCTTCCACTTCCATCTGCGCAAATTGTAAATATGATATATACGACTGGATGCGTATTTAATTTCACTTTAAAATAACCTACATAAATCTAAACCTACATGGCTTCCGCTTTCAGCATATGAATCATCTACATCCATATCCTCATTGTCATCATCCCCTCCTATCTGTGCACAGTCAAACATGTTATTGTCATCACGGATGCTTGTATTTAATATGGTTGAGAACATGCAGAGCACTTACATTGCCACTGTAAGACTGATCCAAACTCATATAATTTTCGCCGTCATGTTCGTCTTCATCCAATGACAATGATCCATCCTCGCTACCGCCATCATCACCGTCATATCCTATTTCAGCCCAATCTATACACGTTCATATATAATCAAATATCCATTCAAACATCACGTAACATCTTCGCAATTAAAATCCGTTCTTAAATTACTATGCCAACGACTCGCGTACCTCGTTTCCTTCGTCAGACATGAGGCGGTTGTCGCCGGATACGAGCTGACGGCGGCGGAGGCGTCTGCCCGACCGAGGCGGTAGTCGGCATAGCGCACAAGGCGTATGGTTTTTTTTCATCGTCCAGGTACTACCGGAGATGGCGGCGGCGGCGGCGGCGGCGCGAGAGGAGGCGGGTGAGGCGTCTTGAAGATAGGGTTCGCCGATCTTTTTTTTAATCACTCGGGCGTACGCAGCGGGCGCGGGCGGGCGTGCATGCAGACGTGGGCGCCTACGGGCGGCCGTGCATGCGGACGTGGGCGCGTACGGGCAGCCGTACGCGACAGCGCCGTACGGCGACGCAGGCGCGCCTATGGCGGGGGGTATTATTATACGGCGTGTGTAAATGACCGCCCCTACCCTTTATAC
>NC_041386.1:703474516-703507019 GCF_002162155.2 Triticum dicoccoides | reverse complement strand
CCAAGGCTGCCAGCTATGCATGCTAATCATGGCGCTTTGGGCTTCCAATATATAGTTCATTCACTTTGGGCTTAACTAATGCTCAAGTCAACAGTGTATGATGAGTTCCTTCATGCTTTTCTTGCATTCTGGTCATACTACTTAGCTCCTCGTAAGCAATACACCATTCGGCAGCAGCATACTTTCTGAGTTGCTAAGTTAACTGAGCTTCGAAATATTGCCCCTATATCTATATAGTATTTCTATGTACTTCTAGACCATGTACAGAGAGTTTGTATTTGTGTTCCTTTAGTTGGTCCTGACGTTATGAAATAATGAACCAGGAAGAGTTCTGGTGTCTGCTCTTGCTACTGAGGTAAGATCTTAGAAGAAACTGAAGGAAGATCTAAATAAGTGCTCACATTACTTGCGTGTGCCGCCCACTATAGAACATCTAGACCGGAAATTGGCGTCCATTCCGTACATAGGGTCCTGATCGTGCCCAATGAAAAGTTCACGGTGTATTCAAACGTGTGTACAGTGAAACCATGATTTCTGTGCTCTGAATGAGTCTTCATTGTGCACTAGACCACTCATATTTCATTGCACAAGTTAGTGTTTGCTTGTTTCAATCATAATCTTTGTGCACGGATGCCATAAGAAGAAACCTAGTGGGATGTACCAGCTCTCAAATTAGATGCGGTTTGCTATGTAAGTGAAGCCTGATGAAGTCAACAACATATTTGTTCAGGAGTGAAAGTTTGGTTAGCAATGACCAATGAAGACAATTTCGTTCATTCTTTTCTTGCATTCTTCCTGATACTAGTAAACTCATGAGAAAGACACCATTCAGCAGCAGGATACGTTCTGAGTTGCTAATTTAACTGCGTTTGAAATATTGCCCCTCTGTCTCTCTCTATATATGTGTGTACTTCTAGCTCCTGTACGGAGTTTGTATTTGTGTTCCTTTAGTTGGTCCTGGCTACTGGTATTATGAGATGCTGATATAGACAAACTTCTGGTGTGTGTCCTTGCTGGTGAGGTGAGATCTTAGAAGAAACTGAAGGGGATGTAAATAGTTGTTCAGATTACTTGCGTGTCCAAAGAAAAGTGCTCTTACAAATATGACCCGGCATCCTTCTCACATATATGGTCCTGTTCATGTCCAAAGAAAAGTGTCGGGTCTATTCGAGTGTGTAGAGTGAAGTCATGATTTGGGTGGCCCGAATGAGTCTTTGTTGTGCACTAGGCTACTCATATTTCATAACACAGGTTTGTGTTTGCTTGGTTTTCTTTGTTTAGATATTATGAATCATCAAATCAGTTCAGTTAAAATCTTTCCAAGCTATGATTTGCGATTATCCCATGTATCTATGGAGTTACAGATGAAAATTTGAGAATTTGTCTCGATAATGTGAACAACTGTAGAGGCAGTGGGGTGAAGCAGAAAAAAAATTGTTAGCAGCTGCCTCGCGGAAAGGCTAGTACCAGAGCCTCTGGGTATGTTGTGCCGGTAGGATCAATCATGAGGACAAGCTGGTGAAGGGGTGGGTAAACATATTGTAGAGCATAGGCTTCAGGACACCCCCTTATCTAGCCACTCATTTTTGCATCAGGATTCATGCAACTACTTTTCTCTTTTTTATTTCTCCCATATAGAACAACATATGAACTTCAAACTTTACAAGTTACAACACAACAGAACATTGTAACTAGAATGAGGTTAAAAAATTTGGATTTTTTTGTGCATTATAAATACTAAAAATACCATTTTTACATTATAAAAAATCGCATTTCATATAGTTATGTTGGACCCAAAAATCAGAAAGTTTTTTCCCACATTCTAGTGGGCATCAAGTACAACTGGATAACAGAGTCCTTCTGAAGTGTATATATGTAGATGACTTAATTCAGTTTTCCCTTTTCACTCTTTCATTTGCAAACTTATGTTGCTGTATAACAGAGTCCTTATGAGTACCATGTTATGTCGTTGTATCAACAATTATAACCACATTAAAGAAGTTTCTTCATTTGCAAACTTCATGGTAATGATTTATCGGACACACGATCATCATAGATGTATTGTTTTCAGTTAAAGCAAAGTGCAATCTCCAGACAGGGATAGATGCCTAGAGATTATCATGACAAGACATCCTTAATCCAATTAACAAGTTTACATGGTAATCATACTACGGTAAGGTACATAAAAACAAAAACTGCACTAACTTAACTATGTATGTTGCCATCAAAGGAACAACAGAAGCACACAGAACATCTCTCTCCTCCACAGGACCCATTAACTTCAAGGATAACATCAGCCAATTTATTATTATAACACAGAAACGAAGAACCGAGATAGGAATTCGTACATTACAAAGGAAACTAGGTCCTTTAACATCTGTGTCCATGAGGGTTGTCATCTTCCAAGATTTTCCAATGTCGCTAATTGACACCGATGAAACTCTTCCAGAAAAGGGCTTGCAAGATTATATACATCACTAACCAAATTATAACCCCAAAATGAATATGTTGTTCAATTCGCCCGGCTCGGCTTGCAGATATATAGGGTATTGCAGTCAAAGTACATAATTCAAATTTTGATTCTAACAAATGAAACATGTTTTCATTCAAGTGAACATATTCATGTTTCGTTTGTTAGAATCAAATTTGATAGACTCTGATGTATGGCTCAAGAGGCCTATACGTGAATAATTTTTGGATAAATTGTGAAAGCCACGTTTTGAATTCAAGACCTTAGCTCCGATAACATGGTAAGCTTTATGCACTAGGCAACACAACCAAAAGGCCGAACTGATGTGAAGGGCTAAACAATCCACATATACACTTCAACACAAACAACCAAAGACCGCGATGGTGTACACAAGCAGCCAATGAATAAATTTCAGTATTATATCAGGGCATTGCCGATTTTGCAGTGAAAACAGCAATAAGAAAATGAAAGGACCCTCATGAGATTGGCATGTGAACAACTGAAGATTAGGCATAGCTAACCAACATGAGAAAAGTTGTTACTCCTCTCGCCCCTCCCACACCATGGGAGCCAAGGAACAGAGGGGAAACCCTTCTCCCATCTAGGGAGAAGTTCAAGGAAGAAGAAGAAGAAGGGGGGCTCCCCCCCTTGCTTCCGGTGGCGCCGGAACGCCGCCGGGGGCCATCATCATCACCGCGATCTTCACCAACACCGCCATCATCTTCACCAACATCTCCATCACCTTCCCCCTTCTATATCCAGCGGTCCACTCTCCCGCAACCCGTTGTACCCTCTACTTGAACATGGTGCTTTATGCATCATATTATTTTCCAATGATGTGTTGCCATCCTATGATGTCTGAGTAGATTTTCATTGTCCTATTGGTGATTGATGAATTGCTATGATTGGTTTGAGTTGCATGTTTTATTATTGGTGCTGTCCTATTGTGCCCTCCGTGTTGTGCAAGCGTGAGGGATTCCCGTTGTAGGGTGTTGCAATGCGTTCATGATTCGCTTATAGTGGGTTGCGCGAGTGACTGAAACACAAACCCGAATAAGTAGATTGTTGTGTATGGGATAAAGGGGACTTGATACTTTAATGCTATGGTTGGATTTTACCATAATGAATCTTTAGTAGCTGCGGATGCTTGCTAGAGTTCCAATCATAAGTGCATATGATCCAAGTAGAGAAAGTATGTTAGCTTATGCCTCTCCCTCAAATAGAATTGCAATAGTGATTACCGGTCTAGTAACATAGTCAATTGCTTAGGGACAATTCCACAACTCCTACCACCACTTTTCCACACTTGCTATATTTACTTTATTGCATCTTTACCTAAACAGCCCCTAGCTTTTATTTACGTGCTCTTTATTATCTTGCAAACCTATCCTATCACACCTACAAAGTACTTCTAGTTTCATACTTGTTCTAGGTAAAGCGAACGTCAAGCGTGCGTAGAGTCATATCAGTGGCCGATAGGACTTGAGACAGTATTTGTTCTACCTTTAGCTCCTCGTTGGGTTCGACACTCTTACTTATCGAAAGAGGCTACAACTATCCCGTATACTTGCGGGTTATCACCACCCTGACCGCACTACTATGGTCGGGTGCTTTCCATTGTTGGTTTCCCCAACGATCCGCAACCTCAAGGTGACAAGGATGTTGGTCGACGGTGGGGCCGGTCTGAACCTGATCTCGCCTGCTGTGGTCAAAAAGCTGTAGATCCCTGATAGAGACCTCGAGGAAACAGGCACGTTCCAAGGGGTTAACCCAGGGAGGAGCCAGCCGAAGGGAAAGGTCACGCTGCCTGTGACCTTCGGAGGCGAGCTGAATCACAGAACGGAGAGGATTGTTTTCGATGTAGCTGAAATCCCCTTGCCATACAACGGGATCCTCAGCCGCCCGGCACTAGCCAAGTTCATGGCAGCTTCACATTACGCCTACAACATGTTGAAGATGCCCGGGCCAATGAACATCATCACCGTCCCCTCCGACAAGAAAGATGCGCTGATTTGCGCCGACCAACTCTACCGGGAAGCGGTTGCAGCAGCTGCCGCCAAGGCACCTGCTCCCGCCGATAGAGCCCCGGGAGGGAAGAATATCGGCGAGACCCCTCGCACCCACTCCGGCAAGCGCACCTCTTCGGGGTGTTGTGCTGCCGTCGAGGATGTGCCAAAGAGCTCCGCCGACAGGAGCAAGAAGCCCAGAGCAGCGCCGCCAAAGACCAAGAGGGTGCCCGTCAAGGAGGACGGCACGGGTGGGGCTTTCGTCATAAGCTCCACCCTCGACAGCAAATAGGAAAGCGCTCTCATCACTTTCTTGCGGGCGAATGTCGATGTGTATGCATGGCCAGCCTCCGACATCCCTGGCGTTCCCAGGGAAGTGATTGAGCACCACCTGGCCATCTGTCCTCATGCACGACCCGTCAAGCAGAAGGTCGGGAAGCAAGCTCTAGAGAGGCAAGAGTTTTTCACAGAAGAAATTAGGAAGCTAGAGGCGGCAGGCCTGGTAAGGGGAGTGCTCCATCCGACGTGGTTGGCCAATCCGGTAGTAGTGCACAAGGCCAACGTGAAGTGGAGGCTGTGTATTGATTACACAGACATCAATAAAGATTGTCCAAAGGATCCCTTCCCGTTACCGCGCATCGACCAGATTGTTGACTCCACGGCAGGGTGTGACCTGTTGTAATTCCTCGACGCCTACTCGGGATACCACCAGATCTTCATGACAAAAGAAGACGAAGAAAAGACAGTGTTCATCACCCCATGTGGTACACACTGCTTTTTATGGATGCCTTTCGGGTTGAAGAGTGCTGGCTCAACGTTCGCAAGAGCAGTCCAGATCGGTTTTGAACCCCAGCTACATAGAAATATGGAAGCTTATATGGATGACATAGTGATCAAAACCAAGGACAAAGAAACGCTCGTGCAAGACCTGGAGGAAACCTTTAGGAACCTGCGCAAGATTAACCTCAAATTGAACCCTGAGATGTGTGTCTTCGGTGTCCCATTCGGCAAGCTTCTCGGGTTCTTTGTGTCGCAGCGCGGGATTGAGGCAAACCCCGACAAGATCAAGGCTATCGAGCAGATTGGGGCGCCCAAGCGGAGTCGGCTCACTGGCTGGGTTGCCGCCATGAGAAGACTCATCTCCAAGTCCGCAGAACGTGCCCTCCCCTTCTTCAAGATCCTAAAGGAGACATGCCCGGTGGAGTGGACCCCGGAGGCCGAGGCAGCGTTGCAAGATTTGAAGAAGTACCTTTCCTCTGCCCCGGTGCTAGTTGCGCCTAAACCGCAAGAGCCATTACTGCTTTACCTAGCGGCAACAAATCAAGTGGTTAGCACCGCATTGGTGGCACAGAGAGAGGTTGGCGATAAGACGGCAGCGGCGGCAGAGCCGATGGCTGACGGGTCGGAACCCTTTCCGACAGGACTCGATCTCGGCAGGACTGAGTCCCCGGCAGGACTCGATCCCGGCAAGCCTGACGCCGGTGCGACAGGACCCGCGTGGCCAGGTGAAGTGATGCAAAGAAAGAAGGTGGTGCAGCACCCAGTTTACTTCGTCAGCTCCCTCTTACAGGTAGCTAGGTCGAGGTACTCAGGTGTACAAAAGTTGCTCTTCGGCCTCCTTATGGCCTCGAGGTAGCTGCGCCACTACTTCCAAGCGCACGAGATCACCGTGGTTACCCGCCTCGCATTGCAACGGATACTACATAACCCAGATGCAACAGGAAGGATCATAGAATGGGCCCTAGAGCTGTCAAGTTTCGGCTCGAAGTTCGAAAGCACCTCGACGATCCAAAGCAGAGTCTTGGCAGAATTTGTTGCCGAATGGACCTTGAAACCCGACAAAGAGGTACAAGAGACCACTCTCCCAGGCGAGGAAACAAGTGGCGACTAGATCATGTACTTTGATGGGGCCTTCTCACTGCAAGGCGCCGGTGCTGGTGTGCTGCTTGTCGCACCCACCGGGGAGCACCTCAAGTACGTCATCCAAATGCACTTTTCCTGGGAGATGTCAACCAACAACACCGCCGAATACGAGGGTTTGCTCGCTGGTCTCAGGATCACGGTGGACCTCGGAGTCAAAAAGCTCATCGTCAGGGGCGATTGGCAACTCATCGTCAGGCAGGTTAACAAAGAGTATCAAAGCCCTTTGATGGAAGCCTACGTGGATGAAGTGAGGAAACTGGAGGAGCATTTTGACGGTATACAAGCGGAGCACGTCCCTCGAGCAGAGAACGACGTCGCTGACTACCTGTCAAAGCGCACCGCCCTCAAGCTACCTGTGGAACCAGGTACTTTTGTGCTTCAGTTAACTCAACCATCCGTTCAGCCGTCAACTGGGCAGAACAAGCGAAGGAAGCTAGGCCCCGGCAAGTACTTCCCCACCGGGCTCCCCAGAGCCGCCGGCGGAGATGTTGCCGTGGATGCCGATCCTGCAGCAGGGCAACCGACTCTGACAGGACCTCAGGTCATGACCATGGAGGCGGCTGCCCCTACGGCAGAAGAGATGCCTTTGGTCCTTGCTGTCGAGCCACAGGCTCCAGCATGGGCACAACACACCGTTCGATTCCTTTAAAAAGGAGAGCTTCCTGAGGAGCAGGAAGAGGCAGAAAGTGTAGCCCGCCGGTCTGCTCTGTACCAGTTCATTGATAACGTGCTATACAGAAGAAGACCGAATGGGGTGAATTTGATGTGCATCTCCCGGGAGGAAGGACTAAAGCTATTGGCAGAGATACATGGAGGCATATGTGGCTCCCACATAGGGTCGAGGGCCCTTTCCGGCAAGGTTTTCCGACAGGGTTTCTTCTGGCCCACCACCCTCTAGGATGCAACGACACTAGTAACCAAGTGTGAAGCGTGCCAGTTCCATTCGAAAAAAGCTTCATCAACCAGCTCAAGCCCTTCAAATCATCCCTCTCTCCTGGCCCTTCTCGGTCTGGGGGCTCGACATCTTGGGCCCGTTCCCCCGCGCCGTCGGGGGCTTTGAGTACTTGTATGTTGCCATCGACAAGTTCACAAAGTGGCCAGAGGTGGAGGCAGTGAGGAAGGTGACGACGCAGTCAACCATCAAGTTCTTCAAGGGACTAGTTTGCCGTTTTGGGGTACCCAACAAGATCATCACCGATAACGGCACGCAGTTCACAAGCCATGCCTTCATGCAGTACATTGAGGATCTCGGCAGCAGGGTCTGTTTTGCCTCCGTGGCGCATCCACGGAGCAACGACCAAGCGGAGAGAGCAAACGTTGAAGTCCTGCGAGGCTTGAGGACGAAGCCTTTGACAGGACGCACAAAAGCGGAAGACGCTGGATTGAGGAGTTGCCGACGGTTCTTTGGTCGATCAGAACAATGCCAAATCGAGCCACCGACCAGACACCCTTTGCCCTGGTTTATGGGGCAGAAGCAGTTCTCCCCACGGAACTCATATACGGGTCACCTCGAGTGCTCGCTTATGATGATCTTGAGCAAGAGCAACTGCGCCAGGATGACACAACGCTCCTCAAGGAAGATCGTCTCCGAGCGGCTGTGAGAGCAGCACGCTACCAACAAGCTTTGCGCCGCTACCATAGCCGCAAGGTTCATGCCTGGAGTTTTGAGGAAGGCAACCTTGTTCTTCGGCACGTTCAGTCGACCAAGAATTCCAACAAGTTGACGACAAAGTGGGAAGGCCCTTATCGGGTAACGCGAGTCACCAGGCCCGGCGTAGTCCACCAGGAGACTGAAGATGACGTCCCAGTGAGCAATTCCTAGAACATCGAGCATCTTCGCAAGTTTTACCCATAAGGCGCGGCTGCCGGGCCTCCCGGCAAGCCATCCTTTTGTACAAGCCTTGCCGGCAAGGCATATAACCCTTTGTACAAAGCCAGGCACAGACCCTGAGCATAAATAAATGAAGCGTTGGCGCACTAAGTTATAGCATGCATGCTAGGTTGAGTCTCTTCCTTGGTTAGGGTTGATAGTGCTTGGCGACAACTAACCCCTAGCTTAGAGGTCGGGTGTGCGTCTTTGTCCTTTCCTGTCTTCTTTGGTTCGCAGGGCACGTAAGTATTCTTGCCGAGCTATCTTAGAAGGAAGGGAACGAACCGGCGCCCGGGCCCCGGCAAGCCAGAATCGCCAGGAGCTGCAAAAAAACGAGGATCTCTCCACGGCAAGCCAAGATCGCCGGGGGCTGCAGATCAAGATAAGTTTTATATCCCCTATCATGCATTTCGTTATGGACTGGGACGCATGAAACCCCATCCTATCTCTGAACTACCATGCTCCCTTTTTTCGGCATCTAAGGATTATTTCCTGGGTCTGGATCTGGTCATAGCCGCGGCAGCAGAGGAAGGGAGCTAGGGGCCTAAGCCCACCTCATCCTTGCCCCCGCCGAGAGCGTGGGAAAGGTCAAGCGAGGTGGGGAGAGGGCAAGGCATGTTGCCGGGAAAAAAACTTTGTCTAGAAAGATGACAAGGATTCACCCCTTGCCGCGGGTTTCTCCCACGAACGTAATCCCGGCAAACATCCCTTTTTCATTAAAAAACATCCCGTACAGGTACAGTCCATACGAAATGAAAAACATGAACAAGGGGAATACGAGTCATAAAGCTAACAAAGGCCCGAAGGCTTACAGGACTAAAAAGATACAAGGTGCCCGTAATCCCTTTCTTGTCCCTCTCCTCAGGAAATGGAACAAGAAGGCAAAAGGGCAAAAGGGGCACCCAGGCGAGCTACGAGAGTGGCAGAAGACACCAAGAGGATATCTCGGCGGCCGTCCGAGGGCTGGGTGGTGATGGCGGCACCGGAGGCAGAGCTCGAAGGCGAGGCGGCAGGATGCCAACACATGACGAAGGTGTCGGTGTCCGCGTACTCCGACCTGACGGCCTCGCCGCTCGTCCTCTTCCTCTTCCGCAACCTCCCTACGCCGGCGGCCCAAGGAGGCGACCCCGAGAAGTTCAAGGAGCCGGCGACACGGATGATGGGGCCGCCGGAGCCGCTCGGAGCGACGTCCGACGCCTAGTCGGAGCCATCATCCTGCCGCCCTCTACCCTTGTCGTCGCTGCCGTTGTCTTCCTCACCACTCTCGCTTGAGGAGGACTCTTCATCGTCAGAGGAGCTCTCTACGCAGCACCTCATGCGGGTCCCGAAGTGCCCGAAGATTTTGACGGAGAGGAGGCCGCCCTCCATTAGTTTGAAATGGAGAGCGAGCTCGTCCGTCAAGCTCTGGAGGCAAGCGAAGGTCTTCCACCCTCGGTGAAGATACATGACGTGGGGGTCAGGGAACTCGACGTCGACCCACGTGCCGCTGTTCCCGCAACCCCTCATGTGTAGCCGCAGCGCCTGCGGCAGATCCAGCTCCATCTCCCGCGCAAACGGGGTCGGAAGGCGAAGGCGATGGCGTGGCGGATGGCGCAGCCTGACGAAGAATTCGCGGGGATTATCCCCAGCATGGCCCTCCATCGGAGGAAGGTATGCTGGAGGGGGCGAGGCGGATCTGCCGCCCCATCCTCCTCTCCCCCGAGCTCCACGGCGGCCTCGGCCTTGCCCCCTCCCTCTCCCTCTAGCGGTCGGCTCCGCCGCTACAAGTTCCTGGGGAGGAGTGATGCGTTGTCTGGCCGAAACCATCACCGCCACTAATGAAGCATCGCCACGCCTCCTCGCCATGGCGGAAGAAGAAAGGAAGCAGGAATGGAGAGAGGCAGATGGTGAAGGACTGAGAGACACCGTCCCTCTCACTCCCTTCTTTATAAAGAGGCCGGGGTGGGGCTCGGCCGCCCCCTCCCAGCCAATCCTGCCTCTTGGAATGACAGCGAGCAGGGCCGTCGACCGCCCTCCCCACTCCATTGAAGGCACAAGGGAATCAACCCGCACGCGCACGACTACCCACGACCCGTGCGCCTGTCATTCGCTCTGCATGCGGCGAACATGGCGCAAGGGGCGGACGCAATGGGACGCGTGGGGCGACGGTTCCTGAGTGAGGGCAGTAAATGGGGGGCGGCCCTACGGTCTCAAAGAGGCACGCAAGCTGCCTCTTTACTGTCCACCACAAGGTGACTCCAGCATCCCCACGTCATGCGCGCACGACCCCCATGTCGCGTGTTCAACGCGGGTCGTGGGGAAGCGCAGCGAGCGGAATAGTGGCCACGGTAAAATCCGCCTCGACTGCCTGCCCACCATTCTGGGCTTGGCCCAACAACGTGTTCCGCTTATGTGTGACCCAGGCCCGGGGGCTCCTGTCGGTGTACAAAAGTAGGGGCCTAGCTTTTGACCCCTTTACTTGTGCACGGGCAGTCAGAGCCACCTGCCACGACCACGCATGAGCAAGGCAGGAGAGGGAAGCCGGAGAAAAGCCAAAGCCACAGGGACAAGCAAAGCAAACATCAAAGGACCAAGACCACAAGGGTCGCACGTGCAATGAAGGTTGCCCCGGCAAGGACCCTTGCCGAGGGCAGCCTCGGCAACCCCGACAAGATCCTTGCCGGGGCATCTCGTCCCCACCTATCGAGCGAGCCACCTTCGAGCCCGTCAATGCTGAACAGTCGCGTTGGGACAGAGTTCGGGAGGCACCTCCGTGGTGGCACGCAGATCTTTGTGAAGACAAAGAGCAATCAAGATCAAGAGAGGATAGGAAGGCAACCATCCTCACCAAAGAAACCCACAGGGCTCCCCGGCAAGATCCTTGCCGGGGAAACCAGCGCGCCGCGGCAAGACCCTTGCCGGGCCACCCGGCAAGACCATCGCGAAGCGCACCGGCAAGGCCACTGCCAGGCCCGCACCAGCCAAGTTCCTGCCGCCTTTCATACGTAGCAACCGACCCAACCAGCTGGGCAGGCACCCGCGTGGCAGCATGCAAACCTTCATGGAGACTCCACCACCGCGCCATCTCAGCTGCCTGCCTGCCTACATGGCGCTGCATGCGTTGCTGGCCGGGGCGCGTGTCGAATGCAGGAGGGGCGGCGACAGACGGGACGGGCCTCACCCCCGTCCCCCGATAAAGTGAAGGACACCTAAGCGCCGCATTTAATGAGTCTCGTCATGTAATGCTAGCGATAACCACGCAGCGCTGTAGCGCTTTTCACCTCCTGTGTGCTACTGTGGCAGCCCCTTTTGCCTATAAAAGGAGGCCCATGGCATACTGAGGGGGGATTCGGCTCTTTGGAACCTCTCAACACCCAGAGCTAGTTCAAGAGCTCAAGAACACTAATACAACCACCAAAGCAGGATTGTAGGGTTTTACGCATCTTTGCGGCCTGAACCTGGGTAAATCCCCTTTGTGCCATCCACTAGTCCCGCTCTTCTCATGATTCCGTACCCCGCAACCGCAAAAGGGATTCCAGTGATCCCATAGGTGTCGTTTCCCACCGACACCACATTATAAATTCTGTTTTTATCATTTACCTACTCGAGGACGAGCAGGAATTAAGCTTGGGGATGATGATACTTCTTCAACGTATCTATAATTTTTGATTGTTCCATGATGTTATATTATCATTCTAGGATGTTTTACAATCATTTTATAGTCATTTTTTTGGTACTAACCTGTTGACATAGTCCCAACTGCCAGTCACTATTTTCTGCATGTTTTTTACATCACAGGAAATCAATATCAGACGGAGTCCAAATGCCACGTAACTCTACGATGATTTTTTATGGACCAAAAGGAAGAAGTTGGGCCCTGGTTGCACCTGGGGGTAGTCCCGAGGAGGGGACAACCCACCAGGGTGCGCCAGGAGGCCCAAGCGGGCCCTGGTGGGTTGTGCCCACCTCGGGTGCACCCCGGACCGCCTCTTTGCTCTATAAATACCCCAATATTACAGAAACCCTAGGGGAGTCAACGAAATATTGATCCAGCCGCCGCAGAGTCCAGACCCACCAGACACCATCATGGAGGGGTTCACCACTTCCATTGGTGCCTCTCCTACGATGCGTGAGTAGTTCTTTGTAGACCTACGGATCCGTAGTCAGTAGCTAGATAGCTTCCTCTCTATCTCTTGATTATCAATATAATGGTCTCTTGGAGATCCATATGATGTAAGTCTTTTTGCGGTGTGCTTGTTGGGATCCGATGAACTTTGAGTTTATGATCAGATCTATGTTTTTATCCATAAAATTTATTTGAGTCTTCTTTGATCTCTTATATGCATGATTGCTTATAGCCTCGTATTTCTTCTCCGATATTTGGGTTTTATTTGGCCAACTTGATCTATTTATCTTGCAATGGGAAGATGTGCTTTGTAGTGGGTTCGATCTTACGGTGCTTGATCCCAGTGACAGAAAGGGAACCGACACGTATGTACCATTGCTACTAAGGATAACAAGATGAGATATATATGTCGCAATAGATAAACGGATCTCGTCTACATCATGTCATCGTTCTTATTGCATTACTCCATTTTCTCACGAACTTAATACACTAGATGCATGCTGGATAGCGGTCGATGTGTGGAGTAATAGTAGTAGATGCAGGCAGGAGTCGGTCTACTAATCTTGGACGTGATGCCTATATAACGATCATTGCCTGGGTATCATCATAATTATTTGAAGTTCTATCAATTGCCTAACAGTAATTATTTTCCCACCGTTTGCTATTTTCCTCGAGAGAAGCCACTAATGAAATATAGTGCCCCCGGGTCTCTTTTCATCATATTTGCTTTGCGATCTACTTTTTCCTTGCGTTTATTTTCAGATCTATTAAACCAAAAATACAAAAATACCTTGCTGCAATTCAATCTTATTTATTTTATTTGGCATTTGATCTATCAATCTACTACAAATTTACCTCACGTCATTTGCCTATCTTGAGGCGTCGTACCCCAAAAGGGATTGACAACCCCTTTAACACGTCGGGTGGCGAGGTATTGTTCTTTGTGTGCAGGGGCTGTTTACGTTGTGTTGCTTGGTTCTCCTACTGGTTTGATAACCTTGGTTTCATATCTGAGGGAAATATCTTGGGACTCCGGGTGCGGCTCAACACTCCTCTGGTGCGTCTTGTGTAACGTGACAGGTTACTTAACACTTCCTCCACTAAGAGAGAGTATAGAAATGAAGTTATCCATCTGTACTTCTGTACAATGTCTATATTACCAATTTTCACCAAACATGAAGGCAAACATCCACTGAAAATGAGCTAATATCTGGAGGGAATTGATTGTTTATCCACAATGTATATATATAGAAGTAATAGTTTTTTCTATTGTGATCAACAAAAGATTAAGCACGTCTGGGAAAGCACGGGGAACAGAAAAATGTACTTCTATTGATTTAGGAAGTTTATCTGCACATTTTGATTTCTGTATACATATTATAGTCACTTTGGCTGCAATGCTTGCATAAGTGGCGCATGATGAGTTCCTGCACGCTTTGCATTCTAGTCATACTAGTCAAGTTCTTGTGAGGAAGATACCATTCAGCAACATCATACTTTCGATGCTGCTAAGTCAACTAAGGTTTGAAATATTAATCCCTCTGTCTACACTATATATTTCCATGTACTTCTAGACCAATTACAGAGTGTGTATATTGTGTATTCATTAACTTGGTCCTCAGTTTATGCGATACTGAACTAGACATACTTTTGGTGTGTGTTCTTGCTAGGGAGGTGAGATTTTAGAAGAAAGCGAAGGGAAATGTAAATAATTGTTCAGAGTACTCGTGTGTACCACTACCACCAACTGCAGAATAACCCGACTAGAAAATGTGCTGCTACAAATATGACAGGGCGTACTTCCCACGCATAGGGCCCTTATCATGCCCAAAGAAAAGTGCATGGTGTCAAAGTGTCTAGAGTGAAGCCATGATTTCGGTGCTCAAAAATATGTACTCCCTGCGTCGGGGTTTAATAGTCTAAATGACCAAAACGCTGTGACCAGGCCACCCTTACGTGACGAATAGATGCCGATAACTCTAGCCAGTAATCGTCACGCGTTCGGTTCCACCTCCAATGTTATTTAGTGCCGGTAAGTCGGTAACCAAGGCTGCCAGCTATGCATGCTAATCATGGCGCTTTGGGCTTCCAATATATAGTTCAGTCACTTTGTGCTTAACTAATGCTCAAGTCAAGAGTGTATGATGAGTTCCTTCATGCTTTTCTTGCATTCTGGTCATACTACTTAGCTCCTCGTAAGGAATACACCATTCAGCAGCAGCATACTTCTTGAGTTGCTAAGTTAACTGAGCTTCGAAATATTGCCCCTATATCTATATAGTATTTCTGTGTGCTTCTAGACCATGTACAGAGTTCATAGTTTCAAATAGCCGGCTATAGTCCCGCTATAGCTCCACTATAGCTGTTTGAGCATGTTGCCGCTAAATGATTTCATGAACAATTTGCCGCTATAGCCCAGCTATAGCTGTTTTCAAGGGTTGCCGTTATATGTCATAGCCCGCTATTTAAAACATTGAGAGTTTGTATTTGTGTTCCTTTAGTTGGTCCTGACGTTATGAAATAATGAACCAGGAAGACTTCTGGTGTCTGCTCTTGCTACTGAGGTAAGATCTTAGAAGAAACTGAAGGAAGATGTAAATAAGTGCTCACATTACTTGTGTGTGCCGCCCACTGTAGAACATCTGGACCGGAAATTGGCGTACATTCCGTACATAGGGTCCTGATCATGACCAGTGAAAAGTTCACGGTGTATTCCAAAGTGTGTACAGTGAAACCATGATTTCTGTGCTCCGAATGAGTGTTTATTGTGCACTAGGACACTCATATTTCATCGCACAAGTTAGTGTTTGCTTGTTTCAATCATAATCTTTGTCCACCGATGCCATAAGAAGAAACCTAGTGGGAGGTACCAGCTCTCAAATTAGCTGCGGTTTGCTATGTAAGTGAAGCCTGATGAAGTCAACAACATATTTGTTCAGGAGTGATAGTTTGGTTAGCAATGACCAATGAAGACAATTTCAATCACTCTTTTCTTGCATTCTTGGTGATACTGGTAAACTCCTCATGAGAAAGACACCATTCAACAGCAGCATACTTTCTGAGTTGCTAAGTTCACTGAGTTTGAAATATTGCCCCTCTGTCTCTCTCTATATATGTATGTGTACTTCTAGCTCCTGTACAGTGTTTGTATTTGTGTTCCTTTAGTTGGTCCTGGCTACTGGCATTATGAGATGCTGATGTAGACAAACTTCTGGTGTGTGTTCTTGCTGGTGAGGTGACATCTTAGAAGAAACTGAAGGGAAATGTAAATAGTTGTTCAGATTACTTGCGTGTACCGCCCACTGTTGAACTGTGCTCCCACAAATATGACCGGGCGTCCTTCCCACATATATGGTCCTGATGATGCCCAAAGAAAAGTGTACGGTGTATTCGAGTGTGTAAAGTGAAGTCATGATTTGGGTGGCCCGAATGAGTCTTTATTGTGCACTAGGCTACTCATATTTCATAACACAGGTTTGTGTTTGCTTGGTTTTTGTTTAGATATTATGAATCATCTAATCAGTTCAGTTGAAATCGAAATAATGATTTTCCAACCTATGATTTGCGATTATCCCATGTATCTATGGAGTTACATATGAAAATTTGAGAATTTGTCTCCATAATGTGATCAACTGTAGAGGCAGTGGTGTCAAGCAGAAAAAAAATTGTTAGCAGCGGCCTGGCGGAAAGGCTAGTACCACAGCCCCTGGGTATGTTGTGCTGGTAAGATCAATCATGAGGACAAGCTGGTGAAGGGGTGAAGTCGTGAGCATCCTAGTGGGCATCAAGTACAACTGTATAACAGAGTTCTTCTGAAGTGTATATATGTAGATGACTTATTTCAGCTTTCCCTTTTCACTCTTTCATTTGCAAACTTATGTTGCTGTATAACAGAGTCCTTATGAGTACTCCCTCCGTCCGAAAATACTTGTCATCAAAATGGATAAAAAGAGATGTATCTAGAACTAAAATAAGTCAAGATACATCCACTTTTATCCATTTTGATGACAAGTATTTTCGGACGAAGGGAGTACCATGTTATGTTGTTGTATCAACAATTATCACAACTTTAAAGAAGTTTCTTCATTTGCAAACTTCATGGTAATGATTGATCAGACACACGATCAGCGTGTGCTCTAAGCGCATGAATATTGCCCTCTTGTCCCATTGGCTCTGGCGCATCTCGCAAGGGCACGGTGGCCTCTGATTAAACATCATCCGGAACAAGTACCCGCGTGGGCAACCCCTAGCCTTCTGTCAGAGATCTGCCGGTTCCCAGTTCTGTCAATCGATCGTCCAACTTCTCCCTGCCCTCCGCATTGGGACCTCCATCTCAGTTGGCTCTGGGCTGCGACTTTGTTCTAGTTTGACCGGTGGGCTGGTGACACCCCCTTTGCTGCGCGCTTCCCCGACCTCTTCTCCATCGCCGTCGACCCTTCGATCTCTGTCGAGAGGGCCCTTATTGACTTAGGGCGTCTCGCCTTCCGGAGGCCATTTGGGCCTCCGGACTCTGCCGCCTGGCATGAGCTTCTTGGTTGCGTCGCCGGTTGTGGATGTTGGCCCGGATAAGGTTAGGTGGTGCCTCGAGTCGTCAAGCCAATTCTCCACCAAGTCCCTCTACCAGGCCATCGCCCCCTCCACCACCCCTGCCCCCTTACGGCGGTGTGGTCCATCCGCCTGCCACTCAATATCCGGATCTTCATGTGGCTGTGGATCCGCGAACGGACTCCGTCGGGGGTTGAGGTTCGCAAGCGCAATGGCCCGGGCTCTGGCCTTTGCCCTCTCTGCGGTGTTCCCGAGAACTCGAAGCACATCTTCTTCTCTTGTGTGTCTGCCCAATTTGTGTGGAGCTGCTTTAGAGAGGTGGTGGGTGGAAATTGGTGCCACTCCAACTTCCCTGACCTATTTGCCGAACTCCAGAACTCCCCCTGCCATCTCGCCACATTAGGTGGCTTGAGATTGGGGCACTCGCTTGGACCCTCTGGACGATCTGCAATAAACTTGTGATTCAGCGCATTCCTCTTCGCTGGGCTACTAACACACTCTTCAAATTGTCTGGTTACTTGCAGCTTTGGCGGCCGCTTAGCCGCCCTTAGGACCGGGACGCCATCTCCGCCTTCATTGCCGACCTTCGCTCGATGGCCGTCCGTCTGTTGCCGCCGCCCCCTCCGTCCCCTCCGGAGCCAGATTAGGCATCTGACATGTTTATCTAGCCTCTCATTCTTAACTTAGACATATAAATGAAAAAATAGGTATCGGAGAAAGAGGGTGGAGACTAAACAAAGAGAAACCAAGATACGAAATGAATAGTGATAATGAAAATAGAAAGCGAAGAGTAAATAAAGAGAAACCAAAGACTCGAGAAAATAGAGAGTAAGAACGAACGCCGAGGACCTAGCACTACTTTGCTAATTAGCGGCTGGGACTGCTCCAATCATCAAGTTGGGTATATTGTATAACATGCTTGGTCGAGTGATCGCCTTTACATGTTTCATATGCTGAAGAGTATTTTCCAATTAAATCACACATGATTTTGAGTTCATCCCTTCCTAGATCTCCTCCAGTCACAGGGTCAAGCATCTATATACTATGCTATGCATACTGACTCATGCACCTCCTTGGAATTGTTGATATGTATATATCATTGCTAGCAACCGTCGTTGGCCTAGTTGGAGAACAAATAAGCATTTTAACATAAGGGAATATCATCACACAATAACGGGAAACCACAGTTCTAATAGTCAGAAGCGGTTAATTAAGGTACTTGTATAAGGTACTTTACTGGGCATACATAGTATCTAGGATGATGAAAGAATTTAGATAAGATGCCAAGCGCAATAATTCAAATAGTTAATGAAAGAATTTAGCAGCACCGGCGCAAGAATGACAGCGACACGAGCACAACAGGCGGCAAGCTCAGAACAAAGGAGAGCAAGCATATCTAACCTCAGTCAGTGGAGTATAGCTTGCATTAAACATGGTAGAATCTTTATTAAAACAGGTGAAATGGGAGTGGACAACAAGTAAAAATGCATGCCCCTGCTCAATCAGTATATATGAAGGCAAGGTGAAATGGGAATGGACACAAAGTAACATGCATTCCTTAGACATTAACCAAGCATTCGTTTTTAAGACATTGTCTGCACCAACATGAACGATAAAAATGGGAGAAATAAGGGTACCTATCTGTGCTTACTGATACCCAAGAGAGGCAACAAAAAAAAAATACAAAGCAAGCTGAGCATCTGTTCTAATGAGTAAAAATAAAAACAACAAGGTAAATTTGGTACATCAGGTTTTCAGTTTTCGTCATTTGGTAGTTCACACCATTGACAGGAATATCATCACACAATAACGGGAAACCACAATTAGCTATATACTTTTTTGATAAATGCAAATGCATGCACAAGAGTAAAATCGTACAAACAAAAATACATAGAAGGAGTGGGAGTCAGGCATAAACTAGAAATTGCACAGGCACCCCAGAAGTGTGGAAAGTAACAATATGCCTAATTAGTTGCTTATTAGTTGATGAGGCCCTGGTACTAAATTCATGAGTGTGAGTTTCTTAAACTGTGAGCTTATTACAATGGTATCAGATATTGTGCTTATGCAGTCGTGGCACACATACGAAATAATCATACTCTTCATATCATAACACTAACTAAATGCTAATGAAAGTTCATATCTTCAGTTTTTTTGCAAAGTTCATTACCTGGAAGGGTTAAAAGGCACCAAGTGAGGCACACATGGTTACTAAGCACCATAATTTCCAGCATTTAAACATACACAGGCAAAGCTAATCATTTCTACCTCGAAGAGCAGTAGACAATCAAATCATGTTTCATCTCATGTAGGGCATAAGAGAGGAAGGATAAAGAATTCATACCTACGGTCAAAACAATTTTTGCAAGTAAATAACAACAGAATGTAGTTGCATATACCTGTGAGAACAGACATAATTAGAAGGAATAAAGACCATCAGCATATTTTTACATGAATGATCATTATAATATTCATATGCAAACTGATGCTACTTTCATCCTACCATTAACGTTGGTGGATGCTATGGTCCTCACACTTGCAATATCTAAAGAGCATCGCCGTTAACCTAAACTCAAAGGGCACCTTCTCTTCCAGTTCGACAAACTCTAGAAGTCTGATGCACGATCGACATATAATCATTGTTTGTAGTATAGGCGCAAGCTGCGATTCAAGAGAGGCATACGGACAGAGATGATCAAGACAGGGCATCCTTTGTACAGATAGAAGTTTGTATGGTAACCAAAGTATGGAACATATGAGAAATGATTTGACCTAATTTAGAGGGAAGTGGTTATTATCCACATTGTACATTTCACCGTCATTGTTCTCTGTTGTGATCAATTGAAAATTTTGCACATCTATCTAGCCAATGCGAGGAAGGTTCACATATACCATGGCTAGAAAGGTAGAAACCAATCAACCATGTCGGCTGCAAGGTACATCTGCTGATTTAGGGAGTTCAATTGCATGCTTTGACTTGGAAATCTGGATTCCCATCGATTTGAGCTTAATGCTTGCATCAATAGCGTATGGTAAATTCCTTCATGCTCTTATTACATTATGGTCATGCTAGGTAACTCGTCATTAAATAGACACCATTTAGCAGCATCACACTTTCTGAGCTGCTAAGTTATCTAAAGTTTCGACAATCACACTGCCTCCATATATACTTGAGACCACTTTCCACCTTTTTTGTTTGTGTTCCTTTGATGTGTCTTTTTGCTAGTGAGGTGAGATTTTAGAAGAAACGGAAAGGGAGATGTCAGTAGTTCGAACATGGCAAATTTGGTGGCTTTAACCAGCTGCCCCATAGGCCAGCAAGGTTTGGGTATCAGACCGATGCTCGGACGGGAGGCTGCAGAGGAGCGGGCTGCTCCATGAGGAAAATTAAAAAGAGGAGAGACGGAGAGGAAGCGCAAGGGAAAAGGAGGAAGCAGATGACCACGGTGGAAAAGGGAGAGAAAAAGGAAGAAGCCTCCTGTTTGGTTTCTAGAGGGATGGATCGTGCTCTATCGTTGCTCAATTTTGATTTCACATGTTATGAATAAATGATTCCGTTTAATTAGGAATTGACCAATGCTCTTGTGATAATCCCATATACCAAAGCCTGCCCATCAGCCATGGCGTGTTTTTTCCTACTCGTTGTTTCGCAAGTGACCTCATACAGACATAATAAATATAGGTTGGTTGACCTTCGTGTATAGTGTCATTAAGTTGTTGTAGGACATGGCAGTGAAAGCAAACTTGAGCTCCTTCAATAGTTAGCAAAAGGATTTATTTTTATGGTGGAAGGGTTGCTATCTATTCAAAATGTCCAGGCAGTTCCCAAGCTGCAATGTTCCAGAATACAATCTTCCTTAGTTAAAATATGGAACCATTCCCACAACCTTCCTTAGTTAAAATTTGTGCGGCGCCGTTAACCGAACTCCTCACCCACTCAACCCTAAATTTGTGATGACTTTTAAGCATCTCCTTCACTTCTTCAAAGAGTGGCCCTATCGCAGATTCGCTCAATAGCTGACGGGCAAGAAAACAGTGATTTCGACGTTGTGCACAGTAATTTCCTTGAAGTGCCAATTTTGCATTGAAAGTTGTGACAGATCGTCACAATTTTTTACAATTCAGACGCAATCACACAGGTGCACTTTCGAATACCTGCCACATAACCATATATAATTCAGGGTAGCAAAGTATTCTTTCATGGCAGCTCCTATTACATATTTAAGGTCATTGCAGTCATAGACTCACAGTACACAAATTAAATTTTTGTTTGAAACAAGTGAAGCATGTATAGTTCATTTGGTACTGAAGACATGGCCACAACACAACTGAAAAGCAGAGTATTTCAAACAGCCCAACTGAAAAGCAGAGCACTTGCGACATCCCAAGGACTGCACGGCGTGCAGAAGCAGCCGATCAACAGAAACAAATGGCAAGTTAACATTTCAGTATACATCCTGACTTTATGTGGTGTGTTACAAATTATGGCAACGACTTGACGCACTGGGATGTTTTTGGAGTGGCGGCGGTCAAATTGTAGTTGTTGGTATTGCGGAAATGCCGTGGCGACAACACACGTGTGTCTTTGATGGTGGTGTTGCGAGCACCCGGTCTCGATCTCTGGGGCGAAAGCCTAGGTCAGACCCGAGTGGTCATACCTGGCAATGGCGATATATTTTATGACGTTGCCTTGTTGGAGCATTGCTCGGATATGTTCAGACTGTTTCTTCGCGGTGAAAACTTTGATTCTGGCCTTTGTGGTTGGATCAGGCGACGGTGGCGCTTGAGTGTCGCTTCCTTCCTGAATGCATTGCTATTGAAGATTCTCGTTGTAGTTTGTCGATCGCTGATCTGATCACTTTGGGGCTTTTTTTTAATTTTTCTTTTTTCCAACGCCTTCACATAGCTTTTGGTCTTATGACTTTGCTAGTTGTTGGTGTGTGTTCACGCATGTGTGTTTGGTTGGCTGTGTGCATCATAGTTATGCAGACGCCGGGTGTGTGCTCATATTGTATCCTCTCGTTGCTCCATTTGAGTCAATAAAATCAATCCTTTGTCGGAAAAAAAGATTTTGCGGAGGAAAAAACAACTGAAAATCTGAAACCACCCTGCTGGCTGTTATTGAGATGAAACAAAGTGGGATGCTAATTAACTAATCAGTAAACACAGATGCAATCGACCAGCTTGCCAATTACGTCGTTGAGTTCCACGTATTTGATCTTTAGACGGTGCCGGATACCGGGGAACTTCTTTCCAGCCACCGCGGAACAGCACCGTCCCCAGATATTTCTGCACCCTCTTTAGCCCCTCGACGAAACTCTCAGCGCCGTCCACATCTTTCTTCTTCTCAAAGTAGCCCATCAAGGTCTCCGTCACGTCATGTGGTGGCACTGTCGGCGCACCAATGGGCACTCTTCAGATCCCCTACCTTGAGATAGTGTTCAATGAAAATCTCCCACGTCTTCATGTTAAACCTTCCTCCGCGCATCTTGGCACGCTTCTTAAGAGCAACAGCCTTGTCAAGCATACCATCTGTAACATATGCTTTCATCAGAGCATTTGGAAGCCCCATGTCTCCGTCATTGGTTATTATACACATTTGACCGTCATTGTTTTCCTTTGTGATCAACCGAAAATCATGCACATCTATCTAACCAACGCAAGGAAGGTTCACATAGACCATGGCCAGAAAGGTAGACACCTATCAACCATGTGCAAGGTACATCTGCTGATTTAGGGAGTTCAATTGCATGCGTATGATGAAATCCTTCATGCACTTATTGCATTATAGTCATGCTAGTTAACTCTTCATGAAATAGACACCATTCAGCAGCTTGACACTTTCTGAGCTGCTAATTAGTTAACTAAAGTTTCTACTATCACTCTGCCTCTATATATACTTAAGAGTTAAGACCATTTGACACCTTTTGTGTTGGTGTTCCTTCGGTTGTCTGACTTTTGATGCATCTTTTTGCTAGTGAGGTGAGATTTTAGAAGAAACTGGAAAGGAAATGTGAGTATTTCGAACATGGCAAATTGGTGCTTTAACCAGCTGCCCCACAGACCGAAGCTCGGTTCAGGTGTAAGGCCGAAGCTCCAACGGGAGAGTGCAGAGGAGCGGGCTGCTCCGTGAGGAAAAGTAAAAGAGGAGAGACAGAGAGGAAGCATACTTAAAGGAGGAAGCAGATCACCATGGTGGAAAAGAGAGAGAAAGCGCAGGGGAAAAGGCAGAGTTGCTATTTTCCTTGAGATTGGTCGCCATGTGTGGCCTGGCACCCCGCATGACCCTGTAATTATCCCTTTGAACATCATGAACAAATATATGAGGGGGTTTCTACCTCAAAAAAAGGCTGTACCTGTGTGCACGTGTTTGCGCCGAGCCATGGCTGTTGTTTTTCTTTTCATTCTTTTTTTGAGGGAAGGACCTTTCCGTGGCTGTTAGTTTGATTGCTTCTTCAATTCTTCCAACCCAATCTAGCAATCTTCTTCTTGTTTTTTCTTGCGGGATCAATCTAGCAATCTTCACTCGCTCGGGGCCCATGGCTTCGTTTCCCGTCACACATGGAGGACGGAGCGGGTGAACGCCGTGCAACTCTGCCGCAGGCCGGAGGGTTGCAACAGCTGCCATCTGCGCCTAGGTTTATAAATTATTTTAGCCCTCAATTTTAATCTGGTGGATGAAAATTGAATTGTATTCTTTTTTTTATAACACTTGCAGTCTTGGAGGAGATAACTGGTCTTGGTCGCCTGGTCTCGATTATAACATTATTGCTGCTAATTTTACAATCTTGTTTTTACAATCTTGTTGCCTATCCATGTTTTGGACATGGATAGCTAGAGGTGTGCTCTTTTTTTTTGTTTTTACAATCTTGTTGCCTAAAAACAATTATCTAGTTCCGAGAAAAGAAAAAGGAGAAAATGAGCACATCAGTTGACAAAATTTTTAGAAGGAGGTTATGAATAAATTTATTTTTTGGAGTGACACCACTAATAATCTAAAGCAATTAGATGTCAATATTATTGAAGCATTACAACCTATTATTATAAAATACAACCTATGTATCTAGACAATTTGAGACGGAGTACTATTTATAACAGAAAATTATATTATAGTTTATGGCTTTACAAGAATTTTTCCATATCAAAGTATGGAATTCCTACTTTCTCCACCGCAGCCGTTGGGCCCACTCTTGGGGTCCACCATTGGGCCCTCGAAACTCCATGGCCAGCCCTGGATCTGATAGGCAAGAAACAATGGTTTCCACGAAGTGTCGATTCTGCTTTCAAGGTTGTGAGGATCTTGAAAACACAACTCAGACACAGTCCCAGTTGCACCTTTAGACTACCCGTCAGTCCCAGTTGCACCTTTAGACTACCCGTCAGTCCCAGTTGCACCTTTAGAGTACCCGTCGTATAGCTTAGCAGCGGATTCGTTCATTGTAGCCCATATCACACATGTAAGGACACTACACTCAGAGTACATGAATTCAAAATATGATTCCAACAAGCAAATCATGTATAGTTCATTCAGTGGGCCGATGACGAGGCCATGGTTCAACTGAAAAGCAGAGCATTTCAAACAGCCCAATCACTCTGATGGTGTGTAGAAATCTTGGTGAACCGTGATAAATGCCAGCCTAACATTTCAGTACACATCCTGGAGTTACAGATTTGGCAGAAGAAAACAACATATAATCTGAAAGCGTACTGTTGTCTGTTATTAAGACGGAACAAAGTGGGATGCTAACCAATTAATCAATCAACAGTTTCAGTCGCTAACTTCCACATTTTTTATCTTTACGGTGTCTCATGCCAGGGAACTTCTTTCCAGATAAGTTCATACCAACGATTCCAACACCAGTAACTCCAGATCTTTCTCCAACTTCGTTAGCACCTCAACTGATTTCTCGGCTACGTCTACGTCTTTCTTCTTCTCAAAGCAGCCCATCAAGGTCTGTGCACCATCAGTATCCATGTCCGTGGGCAACTAACATTTCTCTGTTTTTACCTTCCATTATTTCCAAGGTCGCTAACTATGATAACTGCCCAAGTCTTTGAGAAGGCGGTTGGCAAGATCATATTCATCGGAAACCAAACTATCACTCGTGAACGAATATGTTGCTGGATTCATCAGGCTTCGCTTACAGAGCAGACTGCGGTTAATTTGAGAGCTTGTACCTCTCTGTAAGTTTCTTCTTTCGTCTTTGCTGGACAGTGATTATGACTGAAATAAGCAAGCTTAACTTTTACAGAGTATGGTCAGAACTGGCTGGATACCCCACTTCGAAAGGAAGGACTTGAAAAAATTGCATGGTAAAAAAGTGTGAATATGGCAAGAGCCAGAAAGCCGTGTCAAGATAATTTCCTATTGTGAATATGGTGTCATCTTCTGCAATAAGATATATGTATTGGAGTTTATTTCAGCCGATGTTCACTGAGAGACAAAGTTGTATACCTGGTATACAACTTTGTCTCTCAGTGAACATCGGCTGAAATAAACTCCAATACATATATCTTATTGCAGAAGATGACACCATCCAACGGAAGTGGTAAGAGTCTGGTAATTACTCCGCGGCTTTTGCGTACGCTTGCCAAATCCATGGGCCATCAACTTCTCAAAACTGTGGAAAGGCAAGGTCCAGCCCAAATGCAAGTTCTTCCTCTGGTCCCTTGTGGCTGAGGGAAAGAATCCTGACGGGCAATGCCTCGGAAGGCATGTTTTTTTTTAAAGGAGGAAGACCCCCGGCCTCTGCATCTGGACGATGCATGCAGCCATCTATCTATCTATCTATCTATCTATCTATCTATCTATACCTCTATACCTCTATATACCTTACCTATACTAATTCTTAACTTCCTAGAAATTCTCACGTAAATTAGATTTTACGAGCCGTTCATCTAGCGTGGGACCGAGTAATTACGGTGTAGATCTTGCCATAACTCATTAATAATTAAAACTGGAAGCACCTCATGTTAATTAATCCTTAAAACTAGAAGCGACAGCCGTTGGATATTGTTAAAGAGAAAGTAAGTCGTTAGATGTCTGATTGGTTGCACTGAACGATTATATGAGTAAATTAAAGGCCCGTACGATAGCCCTAAAGTCCAGCCCAGCCCTGCATCTTTCCTTCGTAAAGCCCTTGGCTTCTACGATTCATGGCGTGCGTCCTGTCGCCGCCATTTTCCTCTTTCCTCGGCAGCTCGGCAGCACCACCAGGATCCTCATGAAAGTGTTTATCCAGCAGCCATGTTGTTGTCGTACACATCAGAGATCATGATCCATCCATCCATCAAAGGCATTTACTTTAGCCACTATCCTCCATGACATGGATTCATCATTGCTACGCCAAATTATACTCCCTCCGTGCCTAAATATAAGCCTTTTTAGAGATTACACTATAGACTGCATACGAAGCAAAATGAATGAATCTACACTCTAAATTATGTCTATAAACATCCGTATGTAGTTTATAGTAGAATCTCTAAAAAGACTTATATTTAGGAACGGAGGGAATACATGTCTCAGCCCAAATGGAGAAAATTAGGTACAGTCGCCTAGCTGACTTATAATGTTTCCTTTGGTGATTACTCCTGATGAGGATCACGCTAGGCCTACTTTTACTTGCCGGCTGCACAACTGGCACAGGTACGTGCATGGCTAGATCCAAGAATTAATTCGGTTGTAATGAAGGAGCACATACATGTACATGTATACAAGCTTTGGTCAATAGCAACACGCACATGTACATATATACAATCCTGCCATGCAATCAGGCAGATGGACTAATTCCGTTGTAAAGAAGGAGCATCACCAGTGAATGCGTAGGGCAGCCAAGCGACTGTTTGCTATGTTGATTCTGTAAATCTTCAATACCTTCTTTCTTTTTGGTTATTTCGTTCTTCTTCGAGTCTAATAGGTATGTGTCTAATAGGTATGTGTCGTGCAATGGTGAAGACCTGAAACTAATATGTACTGTTCAGCCTACCATCCCTCTGGACGGAATTCAGATCGGCATGAGGCAGTGAAACTCCGTGTTAAGTGACGATCGTCAGCGCGTGTTAGTCGTTGTTCTCGATGGGATTCAAGTACGTGTCGTGCATCGATCCTTTGTATAGATGAAAACCTGAAACTTTCCTCAATAGCGCATTACATTTACTGTTATGCTATGTTCAACCAACCGTCGCTATCGACGGGATTCAGGTCGGCGTGAGGCGGTGAAACTCGGTGTTAAGTGACAGCCACCGGCGCGTGTTGGTCGTCGTTGTCGATGGGATTCAGGGATGTGTCGTGCATCGATCCTCTATATAGATGAAAACCTGGAGAAAGGTATCTTTCCTCAATAGCGCATTAGATTTACCATTATGCTCTGTTCAAAATACCGTCTCTCTCGACGGGATTAAGATCGGCGTGAGGCGGTGAAACTCAATGTTAACTCACGGCCACCAGCGCATGTTGGTCTTCATTCTCGATGGCATCCAGTTCACGGGCACGCTCCGGCATGATGATGTCATGCACCATGCTCTCCCGATTTTGGGGCCCAATCCCCAATCTCCAGCATGAGAACCTGGTCGAGGTCATCGTCACATGCAACCACCAATCCAAGCATATTAAGTAATCAATCTGCACGTTCAATATTTTTGTTATGTTGATTCTGTAAATCTTCAATACCTTCTTTCTTTTTGGTTATTTCGTTCTTCTTCGAGTCTAATAGGTATGTGTCTAATAGGTATGTGTCGTGCAACGGTGAAGACCTGAAACTAATATGTACTATTCAGCCTACCATCCCTCTGGACGGAATTCAGATCGGCATGAGGCAGTGAAACTCCGTGTTAAGTGACGATCGTCAGCGCGTGTTAGTCGTTGTTCTCGATGGGATTCAAGTACGTGTCGTGCATCGATCCTTTGTATAGATGAAAACCTGAAACTTTCCTCAATAGCGCATTACATTTACTGTTATGCTATGTTCAACCAACCGTCGCTATCGACGGGATTCAGGTCGGCGTGAGGCGGTGAAACTCGGTGTTAAGTGACAGCCACCGGCGCGTGTTGGTCGTCGTTGTCGATGGGATTCAGGGATGTGTCGTGCATCGATCCTCTATATAGATGAAAACCTGGAGAAAGGTATCTTTCCTCAATAGCGCATTAGATTTACCATTATGCTCTGTTCAAAATACCGTCTCTCTCGACGGGATTAAGATCGGCGTGAGGCGGTGAAACTCAATGTTAACTCACGGCCACCAGCGCATGTTGGTCTTCATTCTCGATGGCATCCAGTTCACGGGCACGCTCCCGCATGATGATGTCATGCACCATGCTCTCCCGATTTTGGGGCCCAATCCCCAATCTCCAGCATGAGAACCTGGTCGAGGTCATCATCGCATGCAACCACCAATCCAAGCATATTAAGTAATCAATCTGCACGTTCAATATTTTTGTTATGTTGATTCTGTAAATCTTCAATACCTTCTTTCTTTTTGGTTATTTCGTTCTTCTTCGAGTCTAATAGGTATGTGTCTAATAGGTATGTGTCGTGCAATGGTGAAGACCTGAAACTAATATGTACTATTCAGCCTACCATCCCTCTGGACGGAATTCAGATCGGCATGAGGCAGTGAAACTCCGTGTTAAGTGACGATCGTCAGCGCGTGTTAGTCGTTGTTCTCGATGGGATTCAAGTACGTGTCGTGCATCGATCCTTTGTATAGATGAAAACCTGAAACTTTCCTCAATAGCGCATTACATTTACTGTTATGCTATGTTCAACCAACCGTCGCTATCGACGGGATTCAGGTCGGCGTGAGGCGGTGAAACTCGGTGTTAAGTGACAGCCACCGGCGCGTGTTGGTCGTCGTTGTCGATGGGATTCAGGGATGTGTCGTGCATCGATCCTCTATATAGATGAAAACCTGGAGAAAGGTATCTTTCCTCAATAGCGCATTAGATTTACCATTATGCTCTGTTCAAAATACCGTCTCTCTCGACGGGATTAAGATCGGCGTGAGGCGGTGAAACTCAATGTTAACTCACGGCCACCAGCGCATGTTGGTCTTCATTCTCGATGGCATCCAGTTCATGGGCACGCTCCCGCATGATGATGTCATGCACCATGCTCTCCCGATTTTGGGGCCCAATCCCCAATCTCCAGCATGAGAACCTGGTCGAGGTCATCGTCGCATGCAACCACCAATCCAAGCATATTAAGTAATCAATCTGCACGTTCAATATTTTTGTTCTGTTCTTTTTTGCATCAATGCTGAAGCCAGACTTGCAGGAAGATTTTTGTTATAAAGTATTTTACTTTTGTAGCTTAACACTGACTTCATCCATCTAAACAAACTAAATCGTACAAGAGTTGTAGTTCCTTATTTTTTACATATGTGCATTGCTGATAGTGGTGCCGAATAACTATTCACACATATTAGATCCTCGATTTCCTTTTCTCATGATACATTGAGATATTTATAGGCTTCAAACCACTCTAAGAATGTTCACATTGCTCGACAACCCTGAGCTTTCTCGCCAATTAGCATCTATTAACTATTGTTGTACTTTCTTTTCTTGCTCTTACCGTTTACATGCTTTGTCATCACTTATGCTGATGAACTAGACAGCTCTTCACCAACAACTTCACATGCAAGAATATGGTGAATTGGTACTTATTAACTAAAGGAAAAATAGATATTGAAGGAAGGATTATACTGTTTATACATGTCCTATGGATGCTGTTGTATAATCTAATGTCTGATTTTTTTTCTATAGACTTATCCGTTTATATTTAGTATAATCCCGATGGTATACCTGGTAATTGTCTTATCATGGTAATTCTCCTATTCCTTTCGCTATTTTTTAGGCCATTTATAAGTAATAAATGATTGAGTTTCGTAAAGATGGTGCCATCGTAGTGGTTCTTAATTAGGTTATCAATGCTCAATCGTTAGAAAAATAGTAACATAATAAATGAGGTGTATGTTTTAAGAATCATGTGATAAAATGTTTTCAAGTTGTTGCTTGATTTTGTTATACATATCAAATGTTTCTTCGAAGTCATATAATTATCAAATAGCTGCTTATAATTTATGTTCGTTTTGTTTTGCATCTCGGATATTCATGCCATGCAAACCATTTTATGGTTCTCTACTATTTAAATCATCAAGAACAGTATATAAATTATGTTTGTTTTGTTTTGGAAATGTATATGAAAATGCAGTTTTCTTCTGAAATTTTTGAGCATGAAATGTAAGTATGTGATGCAGTGTACGCCCAAGTTCATTTTTTGTTTGGAATTCCTTATATGATTTGTTTACTACTCCGAGATAACCAGCCTCATACATATTGCCATATGGTAACCAAATTTTTAATGCTTTCATTACTAATATTTAATATTTAATAGGACATTTTCTGAATTCTATATATGCTAATATGTAGATATATGTGTATCAGATATAACCTATTAATATCTTCATATGTTCTCAAAATGACTAGCCCGTGCGGATGCACGGGTTGACGACTAGTTTTATTAATATTCAGAAAGACCTTACAAAGTAGCACATCAATACTTCTAGGGGTGTCGATAGTCCGAGCCTAATACCAAACAAACCCCGCACCTAAGCCTAATATCAAAAACCGGAGGCCCCAGCCAAGCCATATACCTGGTCTGGGGCACACACCAGTCTGGCGCACTCTCAGAGGGCACTGCCGCCATCTTCCACCGATCCATCTTCAGAGCAGATACTAACGCACGATGACCTTGCCAGGTCTGCCATCAACGCCACCACGACGCCCGACATCGCCATCCTCATGCGCGAGTTCATCTACACACATCGAACGCCGACACTCCACTGCGTCACGCCACCGAGATCCACACTCGTCTATACGTAAGATGCAACACCGCTCCATCAAAGATGATGTGCGCTCGTCCCTCGAGCCCATGCACACCTACAAGACTGACGCCCCCAAGGGGGAAACGACGCTAGAGCGCCACCGTTATCCGATCTACCCATCTAGGTCTGGAACTTCTCCACGGTGATGTCTTCAAGAAGAGAACGACACAGAATACTGTCGTCATCGCCGGCCTTGGCATCTAGCCAAGCGCAAGGTTTTCACCCAGATTTGTTCGAAGAACCTCCATCAAGTGTTGTGTACGGATCGCCGCCATCTCCACCGGGGACTAGAAGTAGGCTCCGGGCCGTCGCCGCCGCCTAACCAGCCAGCAGCCATGTCGTGCAAGCAACGGGGCCGCCCGCAAGCCCCCGCCGCGCCACCGGAGAGCCCTACACCAGACCCCGCCGCCGGCCCAGGAGAGGACGACGCCACGTACACCCAGCAAACACAGCCGCCAGCCCGTGCCATCGCGCCGCCGCGCCCCACGGCCGCTCCTGTCGCCACTAGAAGAAAGCGTCCCGCTTCGCCATCCTCGGACGGGAGGAGAAGAAGGCCACGCCACCGCTTAGGCTGAGCAGGCTTTGCCTGGCGACCTACGCCGGCGGCGGCGAGGAGGGGTGAGGGATGGCAAATCTGGGTGCCCCCGTCCGACCGCGGGGACGGCGCGAGGAGAGGAGATCTGGGCTGCTTTGGTGGATCTGAGGGGGAGATTGAAGGAAATATGCCCTAGAGGCAATAATAAAGTTGTTATTTTATATTTTCTTATTCATGATAAAGGTTTATTTTTCATGCTAGAATTGTATTGATCGAAAACTTAAATACATGTGTGAATACATAAACAAATATTGTGGCCCTAGTAAGCCTCTACTAGACTAGCTCGTTGATCAAAGACAGTTAAGGTTTCCTAAACATAGACATGTGTTGTCATTTGATAACGGGTCACATCATTACGAGAATGATGTGATGGACAAGACCCATCCGTTAGCTTAGCATGTTAATTGTTCAGTTTATTGCTATTGCTTTCTTCATGTCAAATACTTATTCCTTCGACTATGAGATTATGCAACTCCCGGATACCGGAGGAATACCTTGTGTGCTATCAAACGTCACAACGTAACTGGATGATCATAAAGATGCTCTACAGGTATCTCCGAAGGTGTTTGTTGAGTTGGCATCGATCGAGATTAGGATTTGTCACTCCAAGTATCAGAGAGGTATCTCTGGACCCTCTCGGTAATACACATCATAAGCTTGCAAGCAAATGACTAAGGAGTTAGTCACAAGGTGATGTATTACGGAACGATTAAAGAGACTTGCCGGTAACGAGATTGAACTATATCGATGATCGAATCTCGGGCAAGTAACATATTGATGGACAAAGGGAATTACGTATATTTTCATAATGGTTCGACCGATAAAGATCTTCGTATAATATGTAGGAGCCAATATGGGCATCCAGGTTTCACTATTGGTTACTGACCAGAGATGTGTCTCTGTCATGTCTACATAGTTCTCGAGCCCGTAGGGTCCGCATGTTTAACGTTCGTTGACGATATAGTGTCATATGAGTTATATGATTCAGTGACCGAATGTTGTTTGGAGTCTCGAATGAGATCATGGACATGACGAGGAGTCTCGAAATGGTCGAGAGGTAAAGATTGATATATAGGATGATGGTATTTGGACACCGGAATTGTTTCCG
>NC_041386.1:703444817-703474199 GCF_002162155.2 Triticum dicoccoides | reverse complement strand
GATATGGGTCGTACGTATGGGCCAAAGGAGGGGACAGACCAACCCACAAGGCGGATGGTGCGCCCCCTCCCTTGTTTGGCCAGCCCTAGGGAAGGAAAAGTGGGATGGCTAGCCCCTCCCGCCTTTCCCTCTCATGGGAGAAAGGAAAGGGGGGTGCCACCCTCCCCTACCTTTCCCCGAACTCCAAATAAGGAAAGGGGTGCGGCTTGGGAGGGACCCCAAGTAGGATTTCTACTACTTGGGCACCTCCTTTGGCTGCTCCTCCCTCCCTCCCACCTATATATATGTGGGAAGGGGGCTCCTAGCACATAACAGACAATTGCCTCGTCGTGTGCGGTGCCCCCCTCCACGGTTTACATCCCCGGTCATATTTTCATAGTGCTTAGGCAAAACCCTGCGGAGATCACTTCACCATCAATGTCACCACATCGTTGTGTTGTGGAACTCATCCAATACCTCGCCGTCTTGCTAGATCAAGAAGGCGGAGGACATCACCGAGCTGAACGTGTGCTGAACGCGGAGGTGCCGTACGTTCGTTACTCGATCGGTTGGATCGCGAAGAAAGTTTGACTACATAAACCGCGTTGTGAAACGCTTCCACTTACGATCTATGATGGTACGTAGACAGACTCTCCCCCTCGTTTCCATGCATCTCCTTGGATAGATCATTGCGCGTGCATAGAAATTTTTTGTTTTCCATGCAACGTTTCCCAACTGTGGCATCCCTCCCAGGTCTATGCGTAGATGATATGCATGAGTAGAACACAAAGAGTTGTGCGCGGTGATAGTCATACTGCTTATCACCAACGTCTTATTTTGATTCGGCAGTATTGTGAGACGAAGTGGTCCGGACCAACCTCACATGTCCACGCACATGAGAACGGTTCCACCGACTGACATGCAACTAGTTTTGCATAAAGGCGGTTAGCGGGTGTCGATTTCTCCTACTTTAGTTGAATCAAATTTGACTATGGCCAGTCCATGAAGAAGGTTGAAACAACAAACTTGATGAATCAGTGTTGTGGTTTTATGCGTAGTAAGAACTATTCTTGCTAGAAGCCCGTAGCATCCACGTAAAACTTGCAACAACATAGTAGAGGACGTCTAACTTGTTTTTGCAGGGCATGTTGTGATGTGATATGGTCAAGATATGATCTGATATCTGTTGATGTATGAGATGATCATGTTTTTTTGTATCGACAACAGACAGGAGCCTTAGGGTTGTCTCGTTATTGTATGAAGCGCAAGCGTCATGTAATTGCTTTACTTTATCACTATGCGTTAGCAATAGTTGTAGAATGAAGCAATAGTTGGCATGACGACCTCAACGCAACGACGCTACGATGGAGATCAAGGTGTTGAGCCAGTGATGATGGAGATCATGACGATGCTTTGGAGATGGAGATCAAAAGCACGAGATGATGATGGCCATATCATGTCACATATTTTGATTGCTTGTGATGTTTATCTTTTATGCATCTTTTTTTGCTTAGTACGGAGGTAGCATTATAAGATGATCCCTTCACTAAATTTCAAGGTAAAAGTGTCCTCCCTGAGTATGCACTGTTGCTACAGTTCGTTGTGTTGAGACACCACATGGTGATCGGGTGTGATAGACTCTATGTTCACATATAATGGGTGTAAGACAGTTTTGCCCTTGAAGAATACTTGGGTTAAACCTTTTTTGCGGGAATACTTGGTTTAACTTGACGAGCCTAGCATGTACAGTTATGGTCTCGGAACACTTGAGACCGAAAGCTCGAATATGAGTCATATAGTAGATATGATCAACATAGGGATGTTCACCATTGATGACCACCCCATCTCACGTGATGATCGGACATGGGTTAGTAGACTTTTATCATGTATCACTTAGATAAACTTGAGTGATGTTTATTTAAGTGGGAGTTCATTAGTAATTTGATTAATTGAGCTTAATTTGTTATGAACTTAGTCTTGATACTTTTGCATATCTATGTTGTAGATCAATAGCCTCGCGATATAGCTCCTATATTCTTTTGATATATTCCTACAGAAAACTAAGTTGAAAGATGATAGTAGCAATGATGCGGACTGGGTCCGTGATCTGCGGATTATCCTCATTGATGCACAGAAGAATTATGTCCTTGATGCACCGCTAGGTGAAAAACCTGTTGTAGGAACAGATGAAGACATTATGAACATTTTGCAAGCTCGATATGATGACTACTTGATAGTTTAGTGCGTCATGCTTTACGGCTTAGAATCATGACTTCAAAAACATTTTGAACACCATAGAGCATATGAAATATTCCAAGAACTGAAAATTGGTATTTCAGATTCATGCCCATGTCAAGAGGTATGAGACCCCTTACTAGTATTTTGCCTACAAGATGGAGGAGAATAGCTAAGCCAGTGAGCGTGTACTCAGAATGTTTGGGTACTACAACCGCTTGAATCAAGTGGGAGTTAATCTTCTAGATAAGGTAGTGATTGACAGAGTTCTCTAGTCACTATCACAAAGCTATTAGAACTTCATGATGAACTATAATATGCAAGAGATAACGAAAGCGATTCCCGAGCTCTTCGCGATGC
This sequence comes from Triticum dicoccoides, assembly GCF_002162155.2. Classification (NCBI taxonomy): domain Eukaryota; kingdom Viridiplantae; phylum Streptophyta; class Magnoliopsida; order Poales; family Poaceae; genus Triticum; species Triticum dicoccoides. The sequence continues at coordinate 703,471,625 of NC_041386.1, read as the reverse complement.
TGAATTCAGCGAAGGTAGAAATCAAGAAAGAGCATCAAGTGTTGATGGTTAACAAGACCACTAGTTTCAAGAAAAAGGGCAAAGCGAAAGAAAGGGAACTTCAAGAAGAATGACAAGCAAGTTTCCACTCCCATGAAGAAGCCCAAAGCTGGACCCAAGCCTGAAACTGAGTGCTTCTACTGCAAAGGAAATGGTCACTGGTGGATAAGAAGGATGGCAAAGTGAACAAAGGTATATTTGATATACAGGTTATTGATGTGTACCTTACTAGTGTTCGTAGTAGCCCCTTGGTATTTGAAATTAGTTCAGTTGCTAAGATTAGTAAATCGAAACAGGAGTTGCAGAATAAACAAAGACTAGTTAAGGGCGAGGTGACGATGAGTGTTGGAATTGATTCCAAGGTTGATATGATCAACATAGCACACTCACTCTACCTTTGGGATTAGTGTTGAACCTAAGTAAATGTTATTTGGTGTTTGCGTTGAGCATGAATATGAATAGATCATGTTTTGTTGCAATACGGTTATTAATTTAAGTCAGAGAATAGTTGTTGCTCTGTTTAAACCTTCTATTGTCATACTCTCAATGTCAATGATTTATTGAATCTCGATCACAGTGATACACATATTCATAATATTGATGCCAAAAGATGCAAAATTGACAAAGATAGTGCAACATACTTGTGGCACTGTCGTTTAGGTCATATTGGTGTAAAGCGCATGAAGAAACTCCATGCATATGGACTTTTGGAATCACTTGATTATGAATCATTTCATACTTGTGAACCATGCCTCATGGGCAAGATGTCTGAAACTCTGTTCTCCAGAACAGTGGAGCGATCTAATGACTTATTGGAAATAATGCATGCTGATGTATGCGATCCGATGAGTGTTGAAACATGCGGCAGGTATCATTATTTTCTCACCTTCACAAATGATTTGAGTAGGTATGGGTATATATACTTAATGAAACAAACAAGTCTGAAACATTTGAAAAGTTCAAAGAATTTCAGAGTGGAGTGGAGAAGCATTGTAACAAGAAAATAAAGTTTCTACGATCTGATCGCGGAGGCGAATATTTGAGTTACGAGTTTGGCCTTTATTTAAAAACAATATGGAATAGTTTCACAACTCACGCCACCTAGAACACCACGACGTAATGGTGTGTTCGAACGACGTAACCGTGCTTTGTTCGATATGGTGCGTTCTACGATGTCTCTTACCGATTGACCACTATCGTTTTGGGGTTGTGCATTAGAGATAGTCACACTCAAGTTAAATAGGGCACCGTCTAAATCCGTTGAGACGACACTGTATGAACTATGGTTTGGCAAGAAACCTAAGCTGTCATTCCTTAAAGTTTGGGGTTGCGACACTTATGTCAAAAGGCTTCAGCCTGATAAGCTCGAACCCAAATCGGAGTAGTGCGTCTTCATAGGATACCCTAAGGAAACAATTGGGTACACCTTCTACCACAGACCCGAAGGCAAGATCTTTGTTGCCAAGAATGCAACCATTTAGAGAAGGACTTTCTCTCGAAAGAAGTGAGTGGGAGGGAAGTGGAACTTGATGAGGTAATCGTACCTTCTCTCGAATTGGAAAGTAGCACATCATAGAATCCATTCCTGTGATGCCTACAAAAACTGGAGAGGAAGCATATGATAATGATCATGAAATTTTAGATCAAGTTGCTACTGAACCACGTAGGTCAACCAGAGCACGATCCGCACCAGAGTGGTATGGTAATCCTGTACTGGAAGTCATGTTATTAGACCAAGGTGAACCTCTGAACTATGAAGAATCTATGTTGAGCCCAGATTCCGATAAATGGCTTGAGGCCAGGATATCTGAGATAGGATCCATATATGAGAACAAAGTGTGGACTTTGGTGGACTTTCCCGATGATCGGCAAGGCATTGAGAATAAATGGATCTTTGAGAAGAAGACATACACTGATGGTAATGTCACCATCTACAAAGCTTGACTTGGCACAAAAGTTTTTCGACAAGTTCAAGAGGTTGACTACGATGAGACCTTCTCACCTTTAGTGATGCTTAAGTCTATCCGAATCATGCTAGCACTTGCAGCATTTTATAAGTATGAAATTTGGCAAATGCTTAAGTCTTAAAGAAGAGTTGTATATGATGCAACCAGAAGGTTTTTTTGATCCTAAAGGTGCTAACAAAGTGTGCAAACTCCAGAAATCCATCTATGGACTGATGCAAGAATCTCGGAGTTGGAATTATACGCTTTGTTGAGGTGATCAAAGCATATGGTTTTATACCGACTTATGATGAAGCCTGTAGTTACAAGAAAGTGAGTGGGAGCTTTGTAGCATTTCTGATATTATATGTTGATGACATATTATCGACTGCAAATGATACAGAATTTATGGATAGCATAAAAGCATACTTGAATAAGAATTTTGCAGTGAAAGACCTCGGTGAAGCTTGATACGTCTCCAACGTATCTATAATTCATAAAGTATTCATGCCATGTTTACAATAGTTTTATATGATTTTGGTATGATTTGATTAGAACTAACCCGGACTGACGCTATTTTCTGCAGAACTACTGTGGTGTTGTTTTTGTAAAGAAATAAATGTTCTCGGAATGTGCTAAAAATCAACGGAGATTTTTTGTGGAAAATATAAAAAATACAGGAACAAAAATCTACCTGTGGGGAGTCTCGTGGGGCCCACGAGGGTGGAGGGTGCCCCCACCCCCCTGGGTCGCGCCCCTGTGCCTCGTGGACTCCCCGTGGAGCCCCCTGACTTGTTGTCGATGCCAACCTCTCCTATAAATTCCCAAACCTCCAGAAAATAACCTATATCGGGAGTTCCGCCACCGCAAGCCTCTGTAGCCACGAGAAATCAATCTAGGCCCTCTCTGGCACCCTGCCGGAGGGGACCATCATCACCGGAGGCCATGGAGGAGGATCTTGGAAGGGCCATTATCGCCATGAAGGCCAAGGACCAGAGGTGGAACACCTCCCCAACCAGGGGAAAGGCCATGGAGGAAGAAGCACAAGGGGGATAAGCTCTCCTCCTCTCTCTCGATGGTGCCGGAGTGCCATCGAGAGGGGAATCATCGCCGCGGTGATCGTCTTCATCAACATCACCATCATCATCACCATCCTCATCTCCATTACGCGGTCCACTCTCTCGCACCCCGCTGTAATCCCTACTTGAAAACGGTGCTTTATGCCACATATTATGATCCAATGATGTGTTACTATCCTATGATGTTTTGAGTAGATATCATTTGTCTTTGGGTTGATTGATGATCTAGATTGGTATGAGTTGTATGTTTTATTTTGGTGATGTCCTATTGTGCCCTCCATGTCACGCAAGCGTGAGGGATTCCCGCTGTAGGGTGTTGCAATACGATTATGATTCGCTTATAGTGGGTTGCTTGAGTGACAGAAGCATAAACCCGAGTAAGGGGGTTGTTACGTATGGGATAAAGGGGACTTGATACTTTAATGCTATGGTTGGGTTTTACCTTAATGATATTTAGTAGTAGAGGATGCTTGCTGGAGTTCCAATCATAAGTGGATATGATCCAGGAAGACAAAGTATGTTAGCTTATGCCTCTCCCTCATATGAAATTGCAATGACGACTACCGGTCTTGTTAACAATTGCCTAGGATAATTCCGCATACCGACCCATCATTATTCCACACTCGCTATTTATAATATTTAGTAATATATTCCAACTTTATGATAACTGCACCTACTTTTATAATTTAGCTATCCGATATCATGCAAAGTTATCCTCTTCATACCCACAACATAGTTTTATTTCTCGTTTCTAGTTGGAAGCAAATGTTCGGTGTACATAGAGTCGTATCAGTGGTAGATAGGACTTGAGAGAATATTGATCTTACCTTTAGCTCCTTGTGGGTTCGACACTCCATACTTATCACTTCCACCTTTAGGAATTGCTACAATGATTCCCTGCATTTGGGGATTATCAAAGCTACTTATATATTGGGCATCAAGATCTATAGGGATAGATCGAGATGCTTAATAGGACTTTCATAAAGCACATACCTTGACAAGATTTTGAAGAAGTTTAAAATGGATCAGTCAAAGAAAAGGTTCTTGCCTGTATTGCAAGGTGTAAAGTTGAGTAAGACTCAAAACTCGACCACGGCAGAAGATAGAGAGAGAAGGAAAGTCATTCCCTCACTACTAGGGAAAAGCCTATACACAAAAATTTAGCAACGCGCGGGTTAAAAAAGAGCGCTAGTGCTAGATAGCAGTAGCGACTGAGGAAAAACCGCGCTACAGATACACCCTTAGCAGCAGCGCCTGTAGTGCCAAAAGGGCTACTACTAATATTCCCGTTGGTAGAATGATAGGATACGCATAGCAGTAGCGGGCTTGGAAGAAGCGCGCTACGGCTACGGTATAAGTAGTAGCCCGTTTCCTACGAAGAGCGCTACTACTAATGGAAATAAAATAAGATGAAAAACAAATAGAAAAGTAAATGAAAATGAAAGAAATAGAAAAAGGAGAAAGGAAAAAATAAAATATAAAGCATAATAATTGAAAAAGCGAAAAAACGGAGGAAGGCATAGCAGTAGCGTGTGTTTGTAAGAGGCGCTATAGCTAACATAGCTGCAGCGCGTGTCCTAGACCCCCGCTATAGAAACAGAAAAGAAAATAAAAAATGGAAGAAAATTACATAGCTATAACAGCAGTGTGTTTTGTGAAAACCGCTGTAGCTATCTTAGCTATAGCGCGTTTCGCGAAACGCACTGCCGCTAAATTTGACTTAACCAAAAAATCGTTTCCCCCCGTCCACCACTTCTCCCCCAAATCCCTCGACCCACCTCGCCACCGTCTTCCCAATTCGCCGTCGCCCCACTTCACCGTCGTCTCCTGCCGACATCGACGCCACCAAAGCCGTGCACCGTCGACGCCACCGGAGCCGCGCCCAATGCCACGGAGCCGCGCGGCCTCATCAACGCCACTGGAGCCGCCGTCGACGCCACTGGATCCTCCCTTGCCAGAACTGCCTCCCTCGCCGTCACCGGAGACGCCCCTGCCTCCCTCGCCAACACTGCCTCCCTCGCCACCACTGCCTCCCTCGCCACCACCAGAGCCATCCTCTGTAATCCCCCACCCCTCCTCTCTCTCTCATGCATAGGTTAGCTAGTTTAATTAGCTTAATTATCTAGGTTAGGGCAAAAATTTAGTTAGGGCTTTGACAGAGAAGTAGTTAGGTTAACTAGTTTAATTAGGTTAATTATCTAGGTTAGTGCAAAAATTAGTTAGGGCTTTGACAGAGAACTAGTCAGGTTAACTAGTTTAATTAGGTTAATTATCTAGGTTAATTAGTGCAAAAATTTATTTAGGGCTTTGACAGAGAACTAGCTGCGTTAACTTGTTTAATTAGGTTAATTATGTAGGTAAACTAGATTAACTAACTAGGTTAAATAGGTAGGTTAATTAGGTTCGTTGGATTAACAAGCTACGTTAAGTAGGTTGGCTAGGTTAGAGGAAAATGTTATTTTAGAGCATTAGGTCACAAGGGTTAGAGAAATGGAGTTCCTTTGCAATTTAATTGAGTTATGTCCTAGGCAGAGAAGGGTTAGAGATAATAATGTGTGTTTGTGTGAGAGAGAGGAATAGCTAGATCAACATAATTTGGGTTTTGTCCTAGGCAGAGAAGTGTTTAGTGAAGGAAAAGAATTTAGGCAAATTTTATTTTAAAGATGATCCCTTCCTAGACTTTTATTGTTCATTATATCTTTTCATTGAAGTGGTCATGTTATATCTTTTCATTGAAGTGGTTCGATTGTGCCCAAGTGGCTTTGTTGTTTCCAGGGAATGATGCTGAGTGGCCTATGTTTTGCCGGAATGTTGATTCATTTCTGTTCCGGCAAATTTCAGGTTCTCGATTTGTCCACTTTTTAGCAATGGTCATGCCGAAATTTTCCGTGAATTTCGGCATGACTTGTGCAACAAACTAGGACATATCGAGTGCCCGGGACTTGCCGCAACAGGAAGGAGTCAACATTCCTGCAAAACAATAGGCCTTTTTTATGTCATTATTCAGTTTATTAGGTCTAGAATTAATTGACTAGATTTAATCATAGAAAACATGGCTAGCAACGATGAAGGACAGGGTTCTGGTGATTGCGTCGACGCCTACCGGGCGGCAGACCAATTTTTTAGCCTTACCGACGATCAACCGATGTTGTTGCTGGGCCCACCAGTGGCATCGGGGACTGAGACCGACACGCAGACCGGTGCTGAGACTGAGACCGGCGCTGAGACTCAGACCGGCATCGGGACCGGTGCTGAGACTGAGACCGGTGCTGCCTCGGGGAGCAGAGCCGGTGTAGAACCGAAAGCAAAGAGGTAACGGCTTCCTAACAAACTCAGGACTACTAGGCTGGTGGTCACGGAGGTGGACGACGGCATTTTTGAGCCAAAGGCGCTCGAGGAAGCTCGCTCGTGCTACGGCAATCAAATAGGCTGCATCGTACAGACAACCGCCACCATCAACGATGAGAAACTACAAAAGATAGAAAATATGAGGAGCTCCCTCCTAAAGAAGTTTCACCAGATATTCTTGTTCCCAGGCCGGAATGAGAAGGATAATCAAGATCCAGACGAGGACACGGCAATGAAGAAGATAAACAAACACGCCATGACCAAGTTTAGCGACGCGTTGGCCGCCTGGAAAACTCGAGTGAAAGCAAGGATCATCAAGAAGAAGGAACCATACTCCGAGATTGTAAAGGATAATCCGACAATTATGGAAGACCAGTTTCAAATATTCAAGGAGGCTTGCGAGGCCGAAGCTGCCAAAAACAAGTCTAAGTACATGAAGGAGCTTCAAGAGAGGAACATTGGGAGCCACCACCTCGGAAACCGTGGTTACGGTGGAAAGAGGTCCAAATTGGCCAAGGAGGACGCAGAAGCCGCGAGTCTGGGCATCCCAGACCCCTTGGCGGATTTCACCGTCCCGCAGGAGCGTGACGTCCTGAGGGCCCGACAACGTTGGGACCCAGTGAAGAAGGTTTACGAGACAACACCGGTCATTATGGAGTTCAAGAGACTGCTGGTAATTTTAGTTTCTGATCAATTCGACTGCACACATTAGTCATATTTGTAAATGATTCTTGTGCCTTTTGTAGAGAGAGCAGCACCGGATTGCGGCCGAAAGCGACTCGCCGTCTGAGGCATTCGCGAGGCCCAAGTGGGACACTCCATTCAACCGGGCGTTGAATATATTGAAACAAGAACCGGTGGATACTCGACCGTCGTATGGACGCGTGCACGGTGCCGGAGACGGCGCCACGTGGAAGAAGTACTACCGTGAGACCATGGAGGAGAGAAAGGAAAGACAGGGGTTAACTGAAGAAAACATCGACAAGAAGGTTGAGATTACGGTTGAGAAGAAATCATCTCAAACAGTCGCAATAGCGGTAGCTGCCGCAAAACAGGTGGTTGCAGATTTGTCTACTTCCTTGGTGACGGGCGTTATCACTTGGACAAGGCAAAATCCAGAAAAAAATGCAGAGGACTTTCCCCTTGCTGACTTCTTGGGAGCACCTGCTCCCGCACCGGCTCCCGCACCTGCTCCCGCATCGGACGTGCTCGACGGTGCTTCGTCTTTGACTGAGCTCGATGCCCTCACGGTATCTGTCACACCGGCCCCCTTCAATATAAATGTATAATCTCCCATTTTCGTTGCCTTTCTGATGTCTCACGTCGCAGACTTTTCTTTGCAGGCCGACGAAACCCCGTGCACCATATTGTACACCATCGGCGACCAGAAGCTGGACGTGGGGAAGGAGACGATAATGAAGCCGAAGGAACCATTGTTCCACAGCCGGCCGATCCCCCCGAACGTCTTCAAGGTTTCCGTGGCCAGTGTCGAACCGGGCGACGAGAAATTGCCTCCTCCAACACTACTGGTGGATGTCGAGGAGACACCGCGGCGGCTTGGTGATTGTTGCAATGGGTGGGTCCACACGTCTTCTCTTGGGTTCTTCCAGTTGCCATTAGTTATGAGTGTACACTAATACTGAACTTCCTATGTGTTTTCTTGCTGGTGAGTTGAGATTTTAGAAAGAACTGAAAGAGAGTTTGGACAATCTGGTTGACTGCTTGTGGATCCATAGAGAAAGCAGGAAATTCAGAAAGGAAATGTTCCACCGCAAATTCAGGTTCTGTTCCATGGAGAAGTGCTCGATTTGTCTAATTTGAAGTGCCTATACATAATTGCGGTTTATCAGTTAGAGTCTGTCCCATCAAGAAGCACTCCGTGTGTGCATCGAGATTCATTTTTCCCTTGTTCAGAATGATTAAAGAGTGTGAGTGATACCCTTTCCTTCCTAAAAATTATGATCATAATATAAAAACAAAGTTACCCGGTGTCACATCCCTAGCTTCTGGCATTGCTCTAGGCTAGCTTCATGTGTGCATCATGTCTATATTTTTGAAACTTGAATTGAGGAATATTGGAAGCCTCAAAACCCTAAATAAAAGAGGGGCAAAAACCCTAGAAATCTCATTCATTGCTCCAAAAGGCTCTTCTTAAATGTTTGATAATTTTTGGTAAGGGTTCTGGTCCCAACCAAAATATTGAACATTTTTAAGGATTTATTTTTGGGACTTTGAATTTAAATCATTAGCTATTTGAATTTGAATTATATTCATATAATTAGAATATAATTTCAAATACCCCTGAAATATTTTATGAGCTTTTGGAAAAGTCCATCTAGCCAAATAAAATTATTCAGAGGAGTTTTTGGCATTGTTTGAATTTGTTTAAAATTCAAAACAGTGGCAAAACGAAATTAAATAAAACAAAACAGAAGAAAAAAATAAAAGAGAGAGAGAGAAGGACTTACCTGGCCTCACCCGTGCAGCCCACCAGAACCGGCCGAGCCGGCCCAGCCCGCCACCGCTACTCCCCCCCTGTCGTCTTCCTCTTGCCAGTGGGAGCAGCTGCGTGCTCGCACGCGCGCGGCCGAGGAGGCCACCTCCTCCCTGCCTGGCTGCCTCCTCCTTCCCTGGTCCCTCCCGCGACGCCACGCAGCCCCGACCCCCTCTCACTTCTCCCTCGCTCTCTGGACCTCCCTCCCCCTCGCTCCTCTGTTTCCCCTCCCGCGACCGAACGGAGCCGCCGCCACCGACGAGAGCCACCGTGGCTACCGGCCACCCCACGGCTCACCGACGCCCCAGGAAGCTCCGCCGGTCCTCCCTCTACCTCCTCAACGAGCCACGAGGCCCCGGACGTGCCACAACACCGCCCTCGATGCCTTCTTCAACCTCGGGACCGCCGGCCATCTTCGTCAAATTCGCCGGCTCCGGACCGTCCCCGACCTCGCCGAGCGTCCCCTCGTCATCGTCGTGAGTCACTGACCCTCTCCCCTAACTCAGCATGCTCCCCTCCGTGCCGTAGCGCCGTTCCCCACGAGCACCGAAGCCACCGTCCGCCATTGCTGCTGCACGCATAGCCTCCGTGCTCCCCTGGCCTCACTGAGCTGCTCTTAGTGCTCCCCATGTCTAGCAGGTGCTGCCCAGCCTCTCCATTTGCTCACTGATGCACCGTAGCGACGCGCCCGAGCACCACCGAACACCATCGCCGCCAAAGCTCGTCGCCGACATGAGTTCCGGCGACCCCACGACCTCCCACTCGGTCCTCTGGATGCGCGGGAGCAAGGGCCATCCCCTGGTGCCCTCAGCGCGCCAAACTGACGCCTCTAGCGCAAGTCCGGCGTGCCCCGCCGTGTTCTGTGGTCGCCGTCAGCTGGTCTCCGGCGTGCTGACGTGGCGTCGTCGTTAGGGGCTAATGACCCTGCTAACTAACCCTGTGACACTGACAGCGGGCCCCGTAGCGGGTCAAAGCCCGAGTCAACGCGGGATTAGCCCCTGTGTCACTGACGTGTGGACCCCACACATCAGGTTTGACCCGAGCCGGCCCCTGTTGACTTGCTGACGTCATGCCAACGTCATGCTGACGCAGTAATGTTTTCTGGATTTAATTTAATTCTGAAATTCCAGAAAATGAATATAAACTTCTAAAATTCATAGAAAATTAACCGTAACTCCAAATTAAATAATTTATATATGAAAAATTATCAGAAAAATTCAAGGAATCCATCTGTACCATTTTCATGCATGTTAGAACAACTTATAGCTGCTGTTTAGCACAAATCAAATAAAGGGCATTTAAATAATCACATATGGAGTTTGAATTTGAATCTTGTATTCAAACCAACTTCATTTAATCTGTTGCTAGTTGCATTGGCTCAAAACACATTCATTTTGCCATGTCATGATCATGCATCATATTGTGCATTGCATTGATTGTGTTCCCTTCTGTGTTGCCGGTATTTGTCCCCTCTCGATAGACGTGATACCGATGATGTGATCGTTGACACTGATGAAGACTCAATGTTATCTTCAAAAGTGCCAGGCAAGCAAAACCCCCTTGTTCATTCCGATATAATCCTACTCTCTCGCTCCTGCTCTCTTTTACTGCATTAGGACAACACCGATTCATCTGTTACTTGCTGCGGTAGCTGAACCCCTTTGTCCTTTGCATGACCTGTCATTGCCACAGTAAATAGATGAAACCCACTAGCATGAGTAGGAGTTGTTTGAGCCCTGATGTGCCTACTCATTCATGTTTGTTTGTCATGCCTGCTATTGCTTAGAGTTGAGTCAGGTCTGATTCATCGGGGATGAATCAGAGGCGTGTGAACCTGTCCTACTGTGTGTGAGCTAAGTGTGTGAACACGATTTGGTAAAGGTAGCGGTGAGAGGCCATGTAGGAGTACATGGTGGGTTGTCTCATTGCAGCCGTCCTCAGGAACTGAGTTCTGTGTTTGTGATCCATGATTCAGCTACTACCACGCATTGGGCCCGAAACCAATGGACCCTGTCGGCTTCTTGATCACCCTTGTCCTCTGTCCAGGAGTTGCAAGTAGTTTCTGGTGTTTGTAGTATGCTGGAGGCCGTGGGCAACGCTGACCGTAGGGGTGGGCTGTGATGCGGTAGGCACGTGGCACGGTGTACCGGGCGCCCGTTTGGTGTCTCGGGAACCCTGTTCACATCGTTTGGGGCTGTGAGCGAAACTCCGGCCGGATCTCCTCATGGTTGGAACCCGAATAGGCGATAAACCTGGACTAGAGACTTAGGTGATTAGGTAGGTCGTGGCCGACACCCACGTTGGGCTTCCGCTTGAAGGTTGCCGAGTACATGTCGTGTAAACGGCGGTAAGTGGTGAGAGCGTGTGTGAAGAAGTACACCCCTGCAGGGTTAACCTAATCTATTCGAATAGCCGTGTCCGCGGAAAAGGACTTCTGGGTTGCTTATATCAGTTCATAGACAAGTGAAAGTGGATACTCTAAAATACGCAAGATAAGCGTGAGTGCTATGGATGGCGTTCTCGTAGGGAGACGGGAGCGGATCCATAGTGGTGTATTGATATGGTGAATATGTGGACTCTTGTGCGCCACCTCAAAAAAGTTACTCGCAGTCGTAGTTCAGGATAGCCACCGAGTCAAAGCTGGCTTGCTGCAGTTAAACCCCACCATCCCTTTGTTGATAATGATGCATATGTAGATAGTTCTGATGTAAGTCTTGCTGGGTACATTTGTACTCACGTTTTCCTATTTTATGTTTTTGCAGAGAGACTTCAGTCTCACTAGTATTTCCGCGTGGTCTTCGACGTTTAGCTTGTTACCTCAGCTACGATCTTGTGCCTCGGCAGGATTTGGTAGATAGTCAGGCTTCTCAGCCTTTTTCATTTATAGATGTCTGTACTCAGACATGATAGCTTCCGCTTGTGCTTGATTTGTATGCTCTGAATGTTGGGTCATGAGACCCATGTTTGTAATATCTCGCTCCTCGGAGCCTATTGAATAGATTACTTGAGTCATAGAATCATGTTGTGATGCCATGTTGTATTTGCACATATCGAGCATATTGTGTGTATGTTATTGAAATGCTTGGTATGTGTGGGATCTGACCATCTAGTTGTTTATCTTTAGTAGCCTCTCTTACGGGGAAATGTCTCCTAGTGTTTCCACCGAGCCATGGTAGCTTGCTACTGCTCCGGAACACTTAGGCTGGCCGGCATGTGTCCTTCTTCGTTCCTGTGTCTGTCCCTTCGGGGAAATGTCACGCGGTGAATACCGGAGTCCTGTTAGCCCGCTACAGCCCGGTTCACCGGAGTCCTGCTAGCCCAGTGCTACAGCCTAGATTCACTCGCTGATGACCGACACGTTCGATGCTGGGTCATGGATGCCTGTCCCTGTAAGTCTGTGCCGCTTTGGGTTTACGACTAGCCATGTCAGCCCGGACTCCTTATCATATGGATGCTAGCGACACTGTCATATACGTGTGCCAAAAGGCGCAAACGGTCCCGGGCAAAGGTAAGGCGACACCCGTGGGAATACCGTGCGTGAGGCCGCAAAGTGATATGAGGTGTTACATGCTAGATCGATGTGGCATTGAGTCGGGGTCCTGACAGCGTTGGTATCAGAGCTTGACTGCCTGTAGGATTACCAAGCCAAACTGGTCGAAGTTGAGTCTAGAAATTCTTTAGTTATATAAGGGAATTGATTGTGGGATGGAACGTAAGGCTCTTTTTACTCCTTATACCTCATGCCCTTCTGATCTGAGTCATCTTATCTTTCCTGCGGGGATTAAGAACTAGGCTATCTCTTCTTTCTATCAGGATCACGTGTTACTAATCAGTAGGCTTATAAGATTGCTGGATTTAAGTCTCAGTTCAGTTCCTACTACTTCCGTATGTTAATTGTTGATCTCGGAACCTTGATATTGTGCTTCTGAGTGGTTATGCCACCATTTTTGTGATTGTCTCAAATATTTTTGAGCAATTATAGCCGTTATGCTGTCCGAGTCATCCCAGGTTTCTAAGTAGTCTGATGCATATGCAAATCCTTTCTTCCCGGTTCAATGCTCCCATGGGCCAGATTAATCACGCAAATTGTTGAGCTGAGGTACTCTACTGCCTCAACCTTTATGTTGGAGTTATTATTATGACCTAGGTGTCTCAGGGGATCATCTAGTGGTCTAGCCATGATTTGTGTCCTAGTGTGAAGATTCTGGCCTTTATTCTCGGAAGCATCCCGTGATGCTACTTAGTAGTAGGTATTCTACTCCTGGGTTCTGAACCCGAGATTCACTCTACCTACTTCATGTTGATAGTAATTGCTAGTGCCTTTAGGATATTAGTAACCTTTGCGATAGTCCTTGAAGTCCGTGGTATCTTCTTCTTCCAAATACCATGAACTACTTATGGCAGATGTTTATTGGATCAAAAAAAAATCACAATTAGAGTACTCTTGAGGAGTTCTCCAATTCATAAATCGTGACTCTGCCAGTTCTACCTTTCTGCATGGGTTATCCGGAAGAAATATGTTGAACTTGGTTCGACATACTAATCTATGCATCCACAACTCAGAAAGTTATATGTTCCTTTGAGTTGTTCTCTTTAGTTGCATTCTGACCCTCGTCTATCAATTGATAGTCAAGAGTATGCGTGCGTTCGTTCATCGATGCCTATGTCTCTTGTGGTCTGTCAAGCCATTCTATTCCGGAATGACTAGGAGAAACAAACTCCAGTACCTCTTCCATATCTAGGATTGGGTCAAAGTAGTTGTATTCCGCAGATCAAATGCCAATCCAGCTTTTGGTTCTGCTCTACCTTGGAGTATTACATATTTTATATCGAGATTGTTATAGGAATTGCACACCATCCCATGAACTCTTGGTACAGTGACACTTCTTGCCATCACTGTTCATTCCTCGGCCCTCGTGTTGATGCAACCGGAATACCGACAAATGAATTGTGATGTGTGAAATCAATACTGCTAGCAACTCTGTTGCTTGGTAGTTAAAGGATAATAATTTCATTCTTAGTATGTTGGTTTTCGAATCATCCTTCTAAGACTGATCGTGCTACCTAGTCCTTATTTCGGTGCACCCTTCGATTGATGAGTTAGGATCTTGTCAAGTCCTCACTCATTTGATCATATCTTCTTGCCCTCAAAAGCAAGATTGTTCTCGAGCTTAGTAACATACCGGTGGTTCGTGACTTTCCAAATATCTTCTTGGAGGTGTTACCGGGTTGTCACCTGACCGCTATGTTGAGTTCGTGATCAAGTTGGTTTCTTGTGAACCACCTTCTCTCCAAGAATCGGTGTTAGATATCCCTGAGCTAGTTGGTTAAGCTAGACAACAACTTGGAGAGTTGGAAGATAAAAGCTTGTCTGACTTAGTTCGTTCCAAAGGGATATTCTTGTGTAGTGTGTGTTGAAGAAAGATGATATCTTCATCGGTTGGTCCTTGTGATCAGTTGCTGGACCTATTGTCTTATCAATCCTTTGATTTGAGTGTGGGCTATCGTCAAATCAAATCAGTACCAACGATGCTCGTAATGTTGTCTTATTCGTGGTTGATCCCTCGAGCATACACCATTATATCTTTTGGGTCTGACCAATGCTATCACTTGTTCACTTAACTATGGAATTCCTTTTAAAAGGAAACCCAGATGAATTGTTGTTGTGCCCATTGACAACATCCTTGTCTTCTCCATAATTTTGCTGAACATTAAGCTAGTGTTGGAAACTTTTGAAAGCATTTGTTCATGCTAGCTCATGAAGCATATGTTTGGATGAAGGTAGTGACTTCCTTTAATTCATGTGCATCTGATGCAAGTTGCCGCCGTGGATTCGAGAAAGTCAATGTTGCTTTCTTTGGAATCATTCCAAATCAGTCATGCACACGTGCGAAGAATGCTGTGGTTTGAAGACTTGCAACCTTCAATCTACATGTATCCCTAGCACACCAAGCCACTGATTGATTTGTTCAAGGAGAAGGAGTTCCTTCATAAGAGCTAATCCGGACTTATGAAAGAACTTCGATACCCTCGTTGATGGTTCCCCCTCCTGAACTCGGTAGTGTTTTATTATAAGACTACCACGTGGTCATGCTTGTCTGGGACAACGTGTTCACATGTTTGTAGCAGAACCAGCTCATGTTTTGGAGCTTGCTATCGTAGTTCATCTCCCGAGAATCCCGCAACGTCATCTCGTCGATTTGTGTTGCAAACTTTCATTTTTCTTCCTAAGACTCGATGAGCCTGGAATATCCTAACACCAACCAGAGCTGAATCTCAGGCAGATATGATGGTTGGAACATTTCCCTAAGAACTATAATATTGGTCTCTCGATAACCGGTAAGGTGGATGTCGTGGCCAACACACCCATCCGGTAGACCTATTATTATAGTATCTTGTTTGAGGAAGTTGGCCACCCCCCCATAGGGATTTCGTAGGATTTACTCCCTAGTTGCCCCTATGGATTTTTGTGTTCCCGAAGTCCGACCTTTTACTTGATGTTTTAGATATCAAACCATATATATGAATGGGTTATACTAGCACATCAAGGAGAACATTAGAAGCGGAGTGCTAAATGTCTCTCGGTCGATCATCCAGATTTTATTTGCTTGGCCTCGCTAAGGTGAAATATGAGAAAGTGTTATCCTCCTTCGCATCTGCATCGTCCATCGCTATTCATCATGGTAGTATGTTGTGTTGTCAGCACCCTTGACGCGGTTGTTGATAAAGCCTTGATGATTGTGGAAATGCTCAAGTTCTTGAGAGCACGCACAAGCGCTACGTCTTATCATCGGCACTAGCTGGGATTGCCCCAGATTTCCTCGGTTATGCTATAACCACTCCAACAGTGAATTCACTCTCTATTGTTGGGTTCTTCCCCAGTTACCAGAATCATTCCCAGCATTTGCATTTTGTTCCCAGCTTGCACCGCCAATGTGCCATTCTACCATGGGTCTCTTCCATTTCCGGTGATAAGCAAAATTCATCCATTACGTTGTCTTCAACAAGGTAATCCACATCATCCAAGTTTGAGTATGCCATTCTACCGAACCCCTCTAAATGATCGATTATGATTTGCCTTAAGCTGGTATAAAGAGTTTCAATGATCTCTGAATCAAAGGTAATTCTTTTGCCACTTAAGGGGAGATATCTACGAGTCACGGTTCCGAAGGTGTCTCGTTGTGGTATCATGGCAACTCAACTCCTCGCTACGTTGACAACCGATTACCACCTTCTTAAGTGTGGAATTGTTGTCCACCTAGTGAACCTTCGTCATCCGTTTCTTTCCACCCCTCTTGATGTGTATCTCGTGTCTCAACCCGAGAGATGGTCCTATGTCTCATTCCGTGAGTTGTTCGATCTTCAAGAAGATCGACCCTTCTAGAGTCTACTTCTTCCCTCCATGTCATGTTGGCAGGATTTCTCAGAACAAGACATCAAGACAATGATGGTGAATGAATCAACGTTCAACTGAAGTGCACCCTGGATCGTGAAGATTGTACTAGTTTGCGTTTCCCCTTCATCCTACCCTACGCTTGAATCTCGAGACGAGATTCTTGTTTAGTGGGGGTGAGTTGTCACATCCCTAGCTTCTGGCATTGCTCTAGCCTAGCTTCATGTGTGCATCATGTCTATATTTTTGAAACTTGAATTGAGGAATATTGGAAGCCTCAAAACCCTAAATAAAAGAGGGGCAAAAACCCTAGAAATCTCATTCATTGCTCCAAAAGGCTCTTCTTAAATGTTTGATAATTTTTGGTAAGGGTTCTGGTCCCAACCAAAATATTGAACATTTTTAAGGATTTATTTTTGGGACTTTGAATTTAAATCTTTAGCTATTTGAATTTGAATTATATTCATATAATTAGAATATAATTTCAAATACCCCTGAAATATTTTATGAGCTTTTGGAAAAGTCCATCTAGCCAAATAAAATTATTCAGAGGAGTTTTTGGCATTGTTTGAATTTGTTTAAAATTCAAAACAGTGGCAAAACGAAATTAAATAAAACAAAACAGAAGAAAAAAATAAAAGAGAGAGAGAGAAGGACTTACCTGGCCTCACCCGTGCAGCCCACCAGAACCGGCCCAGCCGGCCCAGCCCGCCACCGCTACTCCCCCCCTGTCGTCTTCCTCTTGCCAGTGGGAGCAGCTGCGTGCTCGCACGCGCGCGGCCGAGGAGGCCACCTCCTCCCTGCCTGGCTGCCTCCTCCTTCCCTGGTCCCTCCCGCGACGCCACACAGCCCCGACCCCCTCTCACTTCTCCCTCGCTCTCTGGACCTCCCTCCCCCTCGCTCCTCTGTTTCCCCTCCCGCGACCGAACGGAGCCGCCGCCACCGACGAGAGCCACCGTGGCTACCGGCCACCCCACGGCTCACCGACGCCCCAGGAAGCTCCGCCGGTCCTCCCTCTACCTCCTCAACGAGCCACGAGGCCCCGGACGTGCCACAACACCGCCCTCGATGCCTTCTTCAACCTCGGGACCGCCGGCCATCTTCGTCAAATTCGCCGGCTCCGGACCGTCCCCGACCTCGCCGAGCGTCCCCTCATCATCGCCGTGAGTCACTGACCCTCTCCCCTAACTCAGCATGCTCCCCTCCGTGCCGTAGCGCCGTTCCCCACGAGCACCGAAGCCACCGTCCGCCATTGCTGCTGCACGCATAGCCTCCGTGCTCCCCTGGCCTCACTGAGCTGCTCTTAGTGCTCCCCATGTCTAGCAGGTGCTGCCCAGCCTCTCCATTTGCTCACTGATGCACCGTAGCGACGCGCCCGAGCACCACCGAACACCATCGCCGCCAAAGCTCGTCGCCGACATGAGTTCCGGCGACCCCACGACCTCCCACTCGGTCCTCTGGATGCGCGGGAGCAAGGGCCATCCCCTGGTGCCCTCAGCGCGCCAAACTGACGCCTCTAGCGCAAGTCCGGCGTGCCCCGCCGTGTTCTGTGGTCGCCGTCAGCTGGTCTCCGGCGTGCTGACGTGGCGTCGTCGTTAGGGGCTAATGACCCTGCTAACTAACCCTGTGACACTGACAGCGGGCCCCGTAGCGGGTCAAAGCCCGAGTCAACGCGGGATTAGCCCCTGTGTCACTGACGTGTGGACCCCACACATCAGGTTTGACCCGAGCCGGCCCCTGTTGACTTGCTGACGTCATGCCAACGTCATGCTGACGCAGTAATGTTTTCTGGATTTAATTTAATTCTGAAATTCCAGAAAATGAATATAAACTTCTAAAATTCATAGAAAATTAACCGTAACTCCAAATTAAATAATTTATATATGAAAAATTATCAGAAAAATTCAAGGAATCCATCTGTACCATTTTCATGCATGTTAGAACAACTTATAGCTGCTGTTTAGCACAAATCAAATAAAGGGCATTTAAATAATCACATATGGAGTTTGAATTTGAATCTTGTATTCAAACCAACTTCATTTAATCTGTTGCTAGTTGCATTGGCTCAAAACACATTCATTTTGCCATGTCATGATCATGCATCATATTGTGCATTGCATTGATTGTGTTCCCTTCTGTGTTGCCGGTATTTGTCCCCTCTCGATAGACGTGATACCGATGATGTGATCGTTGACACTGATGAAGACTCAATGTTATCTTCAAAAGTGCCAGGCAAGCAAAACCCCTTTGTTCATTCCGATACAATCCTACTCTCTCGCTCCTGCTCTCTTTTAATGCATTAGGACAACACCGATTCATCTGTTACTTGCTGCGGTAGCTGAACCCCCTTTATCCTTTGCATGACCTGTCATTGCCACAGTAAATAGATGAAACCCACTAGCATGAGTAGGAGTTGTTTGAGCCCTGATGTGCCTACTCATTCATGTTTGTTTGTCATGCTTGCTACTGCTTAGAGTTGAGTCAGGTCTGATTCATCGGGGATGAATCAGAGGTGTGTGAACATGTCCTACTGTGTGTGAGCTAAGTGTGTGAACACGATTTGGTAAAGGTAGCGGTGAGAGGCCATGTAGGAGTACATGGTGGGTTGTCTCATTGCAGCCGTCCTCAGGAACTGAGTTCTGTGTTTGTGATCCATGATTCAGCTACTACCACGCATTGGGCCCGAAACCAATGGACCCTCTCGGCTTCTTGATCACCCTTGTCCTCTGTCCAGGAGTTGCAAGTAGTTTCTGGTGTTTGTAGTATGCTGGAGGCCGTGGGCAACGCTGACCGTAGGGGTGGGCTGTGATGCGGTAGGCACGTGGCACGGTGTACCGGGCGCCCGTTTGGTGTCTCGGGAACCCTGTTCACATCGTTTGGGGCTGTGAGCGAAACTCCGGCCGGAGCTCCTCATGGATGGAACCCGAATAGGCGATAAACCTGGACTAGAGACTTAGGTGATTAGGTAGGTCGTGGCCGACACCCACGTTGGGCTTCCGCTTGAAGGTTGCCGAGTACATGTCGTGTAAACGGCGGTAAGTGGTGAGAGCGTGTGTGAAGAAGTACACCCCTGCAGGGTTAACCTAATCTATTCGAATAGCCGTGTCCGCGGAAAAGGACTTCTGGGTTGCTTATATCAGTTCATAGACAAGTGAAAGTGGATACTCTAAAATACGCAAGATAAGCGTGAGTGCTATGGATGGCGTTCTCGTAGGGAGACGGGAGCGGATCCATAGTGGTGTATTGATATGGTGAATATGTGGACTCGTGTGCGCCACCTCAAAAAAGTTACTCGCAGTCGTAGTTCAAGATAGCCACCGAGTCAAAGCTGGCTTGCTGCAGTTAAACCCCACCATCCCTTTGTTGATAATGATGCATATGTAGATAGTTCTGATGTAAGTCTTGCTGGGTACATTTGTACTCACGTTTTCCTATTTTATGTTTTTGCAGAGAGACTTCAGTCTCACTAGTATTTCCGCGTGGTCTTCGACGTTTAGCTTGTTACCTCAGCTACGATCTTGTGCCTCAGCAAGATTTGGTAGATAGTCAGGCTTCTCAGCCTTTTTCATTTATAGATGTCTGTACTCAGACATGATAGCTTCCGCTTGTGCTTGATTTGTATGCTCTGAATGTTGGGTCATGAGACCCATGTTTGTAATATCTCGCTCCTCGGAGCCTATTGAATAGATTACTTGAGTCATAGAATCATGTTGTGATGCCATGTTGTATTTGCACATATCGAGCATATTGTGTGTATGTTATTGAAATGCTTGGTATGTGTGGGATCTGACCATCTAGTTGTTTATCTTTAGTAGCCTCTCTTACGGGGAAATGTCTCCTAGTGTTTCCACCGAGCCATGGTAGCTTGCTACTGCTCCGGAACACTTAGGCTGGCCGGCATGTGTCCTTCTTCGTTCCTGTGTTTGTCCCTTCGGGGAAATGTCACGCGGTGAATACCGGAGTTCTGTTAGCCCGCTACAGCCCGGTTCACCGGAGTCCTGCTAGCCCAGTGCTACAGCCTGGATTCACTCGCTGATGACCGACACGTTCGATGCTGGGTCATGGATGCCTGTCCCTGTAAGTCTGTGCCGCTTTGGGTTTACGACTAGCCATGTCAGCCCGGGCTCCTTATCATATGGATGCTAGCGACACTGTCATATACGTGTGCCAAAAGGCGCAAACGGTCCCGGGCAAAGGTAAGGCGACACCCGTGGGAATACCGTGCGTGAGGCCGCAAAGTGATATGAGGTGTTACATGCTAGATCGATGTGGCATTGAGTCGGGGTCCTGACACCCGGCCATCAGTAAAATGTTCATAATATCAGTTGGACACCATCCATGAATAATGCAATCACCCGGTGTTTCTAAATCGTTTCCCAATCTGAAGTGGTTGTTTGGATATCAATAATTATGCAGGAGATTATAGAAAACCAGTTTGTGCAGGGTTTTTAGGGAAACCAGTTTTGGTGAGTTTTTCTGTTACAGCAAGTATATACTATTCCTTGTTTGGTTGGGAAAAGACAAGATCATCTCTAGCAGACCCCTTACATCGTGCCGCCGAACTGCCAAATACTCCCGGCCATCAACTCTTTTGCAATAACAATTCAGAAGAGCGCCAAATGTGAGATGAGTTTTAGAAGTTTCTGGGAGGTCCATGAAATACTTCTCAACAGCAGCGATGCCTCTTGATTTGACAACAAGATCCAGACGGATTGTCCCTAGAGTACTCATGCCTTGTACAATGCAAGGTTCTTAGGAGAGGTGCTTGGAGAAATAAAGCAGGTTTTCCTTAAGCACCGGTGCTTATTTGTACAGGATCGACGCTTAATTACACTAGTAGAAAAACACCTAATAGTCCCGGTTCGTAAGGGCCTTTAGTCCCGGTTCTTGAACCGTGACTAATGGGTCGTTACTAATACCTCCACCCATTAGTCCCGGTTCAAACACGAACCGGGACCAATGTGCCTCCACGTGGACCTGTGCGCCGAGCCCAGTCAGGGGGCCTTTGGTCCCGGTTGGTGGCACCAACCGGGACCAAAAGCCATCCATGCGTCAGCACTCCAGTGGTGGGGGTTTTTTTTTGAAAGGAGGGGGGTTGGGGGTTTTGGGGGGTTAATTTAGGTGTTTCATATATTGTGATAGCTAGCTAATTAATAGAGAGAAGTGTTCTCTCTTATGTCCGTGCTTGGTCGAGGCTACGTACTATATATACATAAGTGATCGAGAGAACCATTGAGTACAGAAGTTCGTCATGCATACCGAGAGAAGTGATCGATCGACCTCTCCTTCTCCGAGAGATTGCTCGAACAACAAGTTTTCGTATCATGTATCTGACGCTACTGGCTACATTCATGTACAATATGTATAAGATCTCTTAATTATAATCCCCTAGCATTTGAAATCAACTTCCACATGGTATTCTCTGGCTTTATTGATGACGTGGTCAAGAAAGAATCCCGCCAATTCCTCTTGAATTGCTTTCATGCAATCTGGTTCTAGGAGTTCATTCCGCATCTGCCACGTCTAATTTGAAGAAGGGGGTTAATTAATACATATATATGAATGAAACTCAACAGAAATGATGGTGTAATAAAATGAAATTGTGAATATTATTGCTTACGCACTTCATATTGTCTTTTAGAGTAGCCTCGCTTGTTTTTCAAAGTCGCGTTGTGGATGAACTCGCACACGTAGTATCCACAGAAATCATTCCCTTGTTCCTGCCACAAGCACTTTACGAGAAATAGAGGTCAATCAAACTGATAATGAAGCATTATAAATGGCATTGATGAAAATATAGCTATAGAATCAACGGGAGATGCGCGCAACTAGCTAGTCAGTAGTACTTACTTTCGGGTATGTATATCGCAGCTCCTTCGCCAGTCCCGGAGCTTCTGCGGTGAACTGTTTCCAAACCCTGCAAGACAAAGAAAATAATTATTATTACTTGAGATATCAGGAAATGAACAAAAAGTTGCCGATATGCTGCGATAATGATCGATTGAACTTACTTGTTGAGCAATTCAGTCATGTCCGCATAGGTTTCGGGTTCTTTCCGTCTCGAGTCTAAGACGGTTACTAGTCCCCGCTCAAGCTTAATCTCCAGAAGAACATTGTGGTACCTGCGCACGCATGCATAACTCATCAATTACATTACTATAACCTCGCTCGAGTAATAAGGGAAACCGAATATGCACACGATAGTAACACTCACTTGCCGTTGTACGGAAAGAGTATGGTATCTTTATTTTGATTTTTGATCAACGATCGTAGCAAGTTGTCCTCGGCCTCTTTGACGTCCTTTTTAACCACAAATTCATCTATGATATTTGTGTTAATGAACCCAATATCATAAATTTCTTGTTTTTTGCACTCGACGATCTTCAATCTGCATAATATATTGAGGATAATTAATTATAAATACATGCAATGAAAGAGCCGAGCTATATATAGAGACTTAATGACAGAAATAGTACTTATAGACAGTAGCAAAAGACCATTAGTTTATCGAGGGCCTTTTGATTGAAGAACGCGAAGAACTCATCAAATGGAACAGTCAACAGATCAGTTGCAATGAGGTCGTGCTCCTCTTTAATATTCAGATACAAAGCATTCGTACCCCCAGACTCTCTGCAGGTTTCCATGTACCAATTATGGAATCTTCGCATCTTTGTTCTCAGAGATTTTTCATCTTTGACGAGAGGCATCCCGTACTCGTATCTGTGTTCGTCCACCTCCAAGAAATCAGGAAGTTGATCGTCAGGCAGGTAATCTGCAAGATTGCCATAACCGGCCACCGTCCCCGGAGCATTAGACACATTGAGCGGGGGGCACGATTGTTGTGCTTGTTCGCCGAGCTGGGCAATTTTTTCCCCTTTGCTCATTCTTTTAACCTTTTATCACTGACAGTAGTTCCCGACCGCTGGGCTTGGAGATATGTCTGTTTAGTAATGCGCTGATAGTTGGTTCTCAGCGGAGACTTTGGTGTTTTCCTCAGGGCATCGATAGTGCGCTTTGCTTTCACCGGATCTACCTTCTCCTCCGGAGGTGGATGTCTCTTTGCTTTCACCCCTTCAAAGAACTCCTTCAGGTGGGTCCGCACAATCGTATCGTTTTCCTCCTCGGTCCTCTCGTACGGTAACTTCTCTAGAGGCTTGAGAGGTGGACCGTATCTGTATTGCTTCCTGCCTCTGGTTGTGCTGCTAGACGCTGGAGCAGACGGAGCGGCTGCAGCGTCTGTCTTCTTTCGTGCTTGCTTACGAGGCGGAGGAGAAGGAGTACGACGCGCCGGAGCAGCCGGGGCGGCGGCGGATCTCTTCCGCCCTTGCTGGCGAGGCGGAGAAGGAGGAGGTTGCTGGCTGCTCGGGAGCGCCGGCGCAGGCGGAGAAGGAGGCGGAGTGCCGCCATGCGCCGGAGAAGGAGGCAGAGTGCCGCCACGCGTGCCCTGATCGTCACTCGCCGGAGGAGGAGGCGGTGGAGGAGGTGGAGTGCCCTGACTCACCGGAGGAGGAGGAGGAGGCGGAGGCGTCCAGTTCGGAAGGTTGATGAGCTCCTTCTGCCATAGGCATGGAGTCTTCAGAGCAGAACCCAGCCTAGTCTCCCCTTCACTGATAGGGTGGTCAAGCAGGAGGTCCTCAAATCCCTCCATTATTTCATTCACCATCACCTTAGCATATTCTTTTGGAATCGTCCGGCAGTGATAAGTTGCTCCGGATCCAGTAGGATAAACAGAGCCAACAGCCGCCTTGACCTTCAAATTCATCCATCACGCCATAATGTGGCAATGTTGAGACTCCGTGATAGCATTCACGGGATAGCTGGCAGGAGCCGTCAAGACATGCTCCGGCTGAAGCAGCTCGGTGGAAGCCACGCTTCTTCTCCGCTGAGATGGCGGGGTAGCTTCGGGGAAAGCTTCGGCAGGTCGTTTGCTGCGATTTGCTGCTTCTCGTTCCTCTTCTCGTTCCTCTAGCCCCATTACCCTTTCGTGCAGCGCCTGCAGTTGGCCCTGCTCCAGTTTCTTCCTCCTCTCGTGGGTTTTGTAACCCCTTGCGTCCGGAAAACCAACCTTCCACGGAATGGAGCCTGGCATGCCTCGTGTCCGTCCAGGGTGCTCAGGATTCCCGAGGGCCATTGTGAGCTCGTCCTTCTCCCTGTCTGGTACGAACGTCCCTTTCTGTGCTGCATTGATATAGTGTCGAAGGTTCTTGACTGTTATTTCCAGTTGCTCGTCCGTCCAATGGCACATCCCTGATACAGGGTCCAAGGTTCCGCCAGCCCCGAAGAACCAAGTCCGGCAACAGTCTGGCCATCTCATTGTCTCTGGTTCGATCCCTTTTTCAAGCAGATCATTCTCCTCCTTGAACCACTTAGGCCGGGCTTTGAGGTAGCCACCTGACCCCGTGCGATGGTGAAGCTTCTTTTTCTCGGTATTTTGCTTGTTCGTCGCCGACATCTTCTTACTCTTTTCCGATGTCTTATGGGCCACAAATGCGGGCAAGTGATCTTTGATCTTCTCATATTTGCCGATGAATTCTGGTGTCTTTTTTTCCGACAAAATGGTGCAACTCTTTCCTCCACCTCCTGAATAGGGTTGCCATCTTCTTAAGAGCACAAGACTTGATTAATTGCTCTTTAACTGGCTTCTCCGGATCCTCCTCTGGCGGTAGGGTGAAATTTGCCTTCAGCTGAGTCCAAAGATCTTCTTTCTGCATATCATTGACATAAGACATCTCAGGGTCGTCCTTAGGCTTATACCATTGCTGGATGCTGATCGGGATCTTGTCCCTAACAAGAACCCCGCACTGAGCAGAAAATGTGTTCTTTGTCCGGATGAGTTCAATCGGTTCGCCGTTGGGCGCGATTTCTATGATCTCAAACCTTTCATCCGACCTCAACTTTTTCTTCGGGCCTCGTCTCCTTACCGAAGTTGTGCTCGATCTGGAGGGCTAGAAATTAAAAGGAAGAAAGACGAGAGTAATTAATATGTGTACATATACCAAAACAATGAATGCATCAATTAACTAGTCAGCACAGGCTTAACTAATATATATATACCTGGCCGGACTCAGTTCGGTCACCGGAGCAGTCAGCACGGTCTCCTTCTTGTACCTCCATTGGGTCATCACCGGAGCCATCATGAACATAGCCCTCTTCTTGTACCAGCATTAATGGGTCGGAGCCATCATGAACATAGCCCTCTTCTTCACCCAGTCCTTGCTGACCAACGACGTCGGTGAAAAATGACGCAATGACATCAGTTCCTTCTGCGATTATCTCCCCCAACATCACTTCTGTTGCTTCGTCTCAGTAGTGCTCCATAGTTTCTGAAAATATTTACAACATGTCAATTATTATTCAAACATGGTACAGATGGATATTTATTAGTGGCAAACGTAGAACTAGCTAGCTAATCACAATAAGGAATCATGTTAGTGGCCTCGACGCTGCTTCTCTAGGGTTTGGGATCGCCTCGACACAACGCTTCAAGGGTTTGGGGTGGCCTCGACGACAACGCTCTTTTAACTTGGTAAATTTGGGTGGCCTCGAGAGTTTTGGTCGAGCGAGAGGGCCGAGGGGGGTGCTGCCGTTGTATAGGTTATCACGGTCGAGAGGGGGTATATATATCGACCGCCCCTCATGTCGAAGTTATCTCGAGGGGGCGGCGAGGGCGAAGGCGAGCAGCCTGACGGCGACAGACCCGATAAAACATAAGAAAACGAAGAAGAAATAAAAAGAGGAGAAGAAGAAAGGAATAGAGAAGAAGGTCGAAGAAAAAAAAGAAGAAAAAAAAGAGGAGAATAAGAAAGGAATAGAGGAGAAGAAGATAAAATAGAATTTTTCTATTTTTTCTTGTTCTCCTCTATTCCTTTCTTCTTCTCCTCTTCCTTTTCTTCTTTTTTGTTCTTCTTATTTATTTCTCCTCTATTCCTTTCTTTCTTCTTCTCCTCTTCTTTTTCTTCTTCTCCCTCGAGAAAGGAAAATAATTAAGGAAAAGGAAGAAAAGAGGAAGAAAGGAAGAAGGAAGAAGAAGAAGAAAGGAATAGAGGACAAGAAGAAAAAAAAGAATTTTTTTTCTATTTTTCTTCTTCTCCTCTATTCCTTTCTTCTTCTCCTCTTCTTTTTCTTCTTTTTTCTTCTTCTTATTTATTTCTCCTCTTCTTTTCCTCTCCTCTTCTTCTCCTTTCTTCCTGTTTTTATTTTCCTTTTTCCTCTCATTCTTTTTCTTCTTCCTTCTTCCTTCTTCCTCTTTTCTTCCTTTTCCTTATTTTACTTTTTCCTCCACACTAACCTAATTAAAATGCACTAACCTAAAATCGATATCTACTAACAACCTAAATAAAAAATTAGTACATATATGAAAAAACATATATAAACAAAAAATGCTATGAACATTATATTCATACATACATAGCCACATCCATTCATCATATAGCTACCACATACATATATACATTAATTATATATATGAAAAAAATGCAATGAACAAAAAAATACACATGTATGTATGAAAAA
>NC_041386.1:703404338-703444512 GCF_002162155.2 Triticum dicoccoides | reverse complement strand
GACGACGGGGGCGCGCGGACAGCGTCGGGGCGGCGCGCAGCGTCGATCTGGGCAGCCTGGCGGCGTCGATGAGCTCGGCGTCATCGGGCGGGGGGGCAACTGGTGATGTGTTCGTCAAATTTTCCTAAGTGTTGTATATATAGCAAGAGCATTGGTCCCGGTTCGTGAGTCCAACCGGGACTAATGCCACCTTTAGTCCCGGTTGGTACCACCAACCGAGACCAAAGGCCTCTTTTCAGCAGCCCAAAGGGCGGGAAGCGGTGACCTTTGGTCCCGGTTGGTGGCACCAACCGGGACTAAAGGGTGGGCACTGGTACCAGTTGGTGCCACGAACCGGTTCCAAAGGACCCTGTGCTGCCAGCGTCGGGGCCAAAGTTTAGTCCCACCTCGCTCGTTGAGAGGGGCGCGCAGTGATTTATAAGCCCCACTGCCGCACCCCTCTCGAGCTCCTCTCCACCGTAGGCTTGCGGGTCTATTTGCTACTGCTTTGCCTGATGGGCCTTCTGGGCCTACTGCGGGCCTGAATCCTGACCCATGGTAGGGTTTCTAGTCGTATTCAGGCCGTAGGGGCCCAGTAGGAGGCATTTTTTGTTTTCTTTCTTGCTTTATTTATTTTATTTTGCTTCTACTTACAACAAAATACTTATTGTTGCTATTTTTAATTATTTTCTAGTTTTTTTGTTTTGTTTTCTGCATTATTTATTTTTCTTTTGTTTTTTGCTTTATTTTTTAATTCTTTTTGCTTTTAGTTTTAGAAAAATTATAAACTTTCTGTTAGTGCCATTAGTTTTCAAATTTGAAAACACTTTTTTTATTTTTTTTGTTTTCTTTCTTGCTTTATTTATTTTATTTTGTTTCTACTTACAACAAAATACTTATTGTTGCTATTTTTAATTGTTTTTTTTGTTTTATTTTCTGCATTATTTATTTTCTTTTGTTTTTTGCTTTATTTTTTAATTCTTTTTGCTTTTAGTTTTAGAAAAATTATAAACTTTCTGTTAGTGCCATTAGTTTTCAAATTTGAAAACACTTTTTTGTTTTTTTTGTTTTCTTTCTTGCTTTATTTATTTTATTTTGTTTCTACTTACAACAAAATACTTATTGTTGCTATTTTTAATTATTACGAGGGCCGAACCATAAGACATTAAAGCATTTCAAATGAACTATGAAAAAGTTGAAAGTTGGCATGGTATCATAAATTCACCCACATAGCATGTGCATGTACAAAACGGACAATGGTATCATACTCGTGTGTTACAAAGTTGGCATGGTATCATCATAATATATTTGCGGGAGAAAGTCTTCACTTTTTCTTCGCTTGTGTCATTTTCTTATTGCGCCGTAACCATGGATAATATTCATCGCTTACCAGGATGCTGGGGTCAGCCTTGACTTTGAAGGGAGGAATTTCATGAAACTTTTCATAATCTTCAGACATGTCTGTCTTGCCCTCCAGTCCCACGATGTCCCTTTTTCCTGAAAGAACTGTGTGGCGCTTTGGCTCATCGTATGATGTATTTGCTTCCTTATCTTTTCTTTTTCTCGATCTGGTAGACATGTCCTTCACATAGATAACATGTGCCACATCATTGGCTAGGACGAACGGTTCATCAGTGTACCCAAGATTTTTCAGATCCACTGTTGTCATTCTATACTGTGGGTCTACCTGTACCCCGCCTCCTGACAGATTGACCCATTTGCACTTAAACAAAGGGACCTTAAAATCATGTCCGTAGTCAAGTTCCCATATGTCCACTATGTAACCATAATATGTGTCATTTCCCCTCTTGGTTGTTGCATCAAAGCGGACACCGCTGTTTTGGTTGGTGCTCTTTAGATCTTGGTCAATCGTGTAAAATGTATTTCCATTTATCTCCTATCCTTTCCAAATCGTAACAGTCGAAGATGGTCCCCTGGACAACAAGAACAGCTCATCACAAACAGTGTTGTCACCTCTGAGACGTGCTTCCAACCAACTGCTGAAAGTCCTGATGTGTTCACATGTAATCCGGTCGTCGCACTGCTCCAGGTATTTGGAGCGCAGACTGTTCTTGTGTTCATCAACATACGGGTCACCAAGGTAGAGTTCTGTAGAACTGTGTAGCGTGCTTGAGACCAAGAATATCCGTCCCTGCATATTATTGAGTCCCTTCCAAGCGTGCCTTTTCCAGTCAGTCTCCCCTCATACCGCGATTGAGGGAGACCTATCTTCTTAAGGCCAGGAATGAAGTCAACACAAAACCCGATGACATCCTCTGTTTGATGGCCCATGGAGATGCTTCCTTCTGGCCTAGCGCGGTTACAGACATATTTCTTTAGGACTCCCATGAACCTCTCAAAGGGGTACATATTGTGTAGAAATACGGGGCCCAGAATGACAATCCCGTCAACTAGATGAACTAGGACGTGCGTCATGATATTGAAGAAGGATGGTGGGAACACCAGCTCGAAACTAACAAGACATTGCACCACATCACTCCTTAGCCTTGGTATGATTTCTAGATCGATCACCTTTTGAGAGATTGCATTGAGGAATGCACATAGCTTCACAATGGCTAATTGGATGTTTTCCGGTAGAAGCCCCCTCAATGCAACCGGAAGCAGTTGCGTCATAATCACGTGGCAGTCATGAGACTTTAGGTTCTGAAACTTTTTCTCTGACATATTTATTATTCCTTTTATATTCGACGAGAAGCCAGTCGGGACCTTCATACTAAGCAGGCATTCAAAGAAGATTTCCTTCTCTTCTTTGGTAAGAGCATAGCTGGCAGGACCTTCATACTGCTTTGGAGGCATGCCGTCTTTTTCGTGCAAACGTTGCAGGTCCTCCTGCACCTCAGTTGTATCTTTTGTCTTCCCATACACGCCCAAGAAGCCTAGCAGGTTCACGCAAAGGTTCTTTGTCACGTGCATCACGTCGATTGAAGAGCGGACCTCTAGGTCTTTCCAGTAGGGTAGGTCCCAAAATATAGATTTCTTCTTCCACATGGGTGTGTGTCCCCCAGTGTCACTCGGAACAGCTAGTCCGACGGGACACTTTCCAAAGATTACGTGTAAATCATTGACCATAGCAAGTACGTGATCACCGGTACGCATGGCGGGATTCCTCCGGTGATCTGCCTCGCCTTTGAAATGTTGGCCTTTCTTTCGACATTGATGGTTGGTCGGAAGAAATCGACGATGGCCCAGGTACACATTCTTCCTGCAGCTTCCCAGGTATATACTATCGGTGTCAAGTAAACAATGCGTGCATGCATGGTATCCCTTGTTTGTCTGTCCTGAAAGGTTACTGAGAGCGGGCCAATCGTTGATGGTCACAAACAGCAATGCCTTTTGGTGAAATTCCTCCTGTTTGTGCTCATCCCACGTACGTACACTGTTTCCATTCCACAGTTGTAAAAGTTCTTCAACTAATGGCCTTAGGTACACATCAATGTCGTTGCCGGGTTGCTTAGGGCCTTGGATGAGAACTGGCATCATAATGAACTTCCGCTTCATGCACATCCAAGGAAGAAGGTTATACAAACATAGAGTCACGGGCCAGGTGCTGTGATTGCTGCTCTGCTCCCGAAAGGATTAATGCCATCTGCACTTAAAGCAAACCATACGTACCTTGGGTCACTTGCAAACTCATCCCAGTACTTTCTCTCGATTTTTCTCCACTGCGACCCGTCAGCGGGTGCTCTCAACTTCCCGTCTTTCTTACGATCCTCACTGTGCCATCGCATCAACTTGGCATGCTCTCCGTTTCTGAACAGACGTTTCAACCGTGGTATTATAGGAGCATACCACATCACCTTCGCAGGAACCCTCTTCCTGGGGGCTCGCCGTCAACATCACCAGGATCATCTCGTCTGATCTTATACCGCAATGCACCGCATACCGGGCATGCGTTCAGATCCTTGTACGCACCGCGGTAGAGGATGCAGTCATTAGGGCATGCATGTATCTTCTGCACCTCCAATCCTAGAGGGCATACGACCTTCTTTGCTGCGTATGTACTGTCGGGCAATTCGTTATCCTTTCGAAGCTTCTTCTTCAATATTTTCAGTAGCTTCTCAAATCCTTTGTCAGGCACAGCATTCTCTGCCTTCCACTGCAGCAATTCCAGTACGGTACCGAGCTTTGTGTTGCCATCTTCGCAATTGGGGTACAACCCTTTTTTGTGGTCCTCTAACATGCGATCGAACTTCAGCTTCTCCTTTTGACTTTCGCATTGCGTTCTTGCATCGACAATGACCCGGCGGAGATCATCATCATCGGGCACATCGTCTGGTTCCTCTTGATCTTCAGCAGCTTCGCCTGTTGCAGCATCATCGTGCACATCGTATGGTTCCTCTTGATCTTTAGAAGCATCACCGTATTCAGGGGGCACATAGTTGTCATCGTACTTTTCTTCTTCGCCATCTTCCATCATAACCCCTATTTCTCCGTGCCTCGTCCAAACATTATAGTGTGGCATGAAACCCTTGTAAAGCAGGTGGGTGTGAAGGATTTTCTGGTCAGAGTAAGACTTCGTATTCCCACATATAGGGCATGGACAACACATAAAACCATTCTGCTTGTTTGCCTCAGCCACTTCGAGAAATTCATGCACGCCCTTAATGTACTCGGAGGTGTGTCTTGAACCGTACATCCATTGCCGGTTCATCTGCGTGCATTATATATAATTAAGTGTGTCAGAAATCATTACAGAACATCATGAATAGATAATTAAGTGACCAAATTAATAGAAGTTCATCATCACATTAAAACCAAAGTACATACATAGTTCTCATCTAACAACATAAAGCTCTGCAGAGCATCTAAATTAATTAAACCATACATTGAAACTATGTAAAACATTTCAATGCGAAAACAAATGCGATCATAATCGCAACCAATGTAACAACTGATCCAACGGCATAATGATACCAAGCCTCGGTATGAATGGCATATTTTCTAATCTTTCTAATCTTCAAGCGCATTGCATCCATCTTGATCTAGTGATCATCCATGACATCCGCAACATGCAACTCCAATATCATCTTCTCCTCCTCAATTTTTCTAATTTTTTCCTTCAAGAAATTGTTTTCTTCTTCAACTAAATTTAACCTCTCGACAATAGGGTCGGTTGGAATTTCCGGTTCAACAACCTCCTAGATAAATAAAATATATATCACGTTGGTCGGCATAATTGTCATAAATAATAGATGAACCAATAGTTATGAAAAGATAATATATACCACATCCGAATCATAGACAGGACGTGGGCCGACGGGGGCGGATACCAAAACCATCGCACTATATAAGATGCAATAATAAAAGTAAGAAAATTATACAAGTATCTATATAAACATACAAGTAAGAATTTTTTTTTCCTTTCAGAAAGAAGATAAGAACAAGAGGCTCACCACGGTGGTGCCGGCGACGAGATCGGCGCGGGCGATCGACGGCGGTGAAGATGGGGACGGGACGTGACGGACCGCTAAACCTAGACAAATATTGAGGAAAATGGAGCTTGGAGGTCGAGCTTGGAGAGGAGAAAGCTTAAGTAGTGTGGCTCGGGCATTCCATCGAACACCTCGTGTGCATAGGAGGTGATCTAGAGCACCACAAAGCTCTCTCCTCGCCGGCCACGAAAAACAGAGCAGTGAGAGTGCTCTGCTCGCGGGCGAGGGGTATATATAGGCAATTAATTGGTCCCGGTTCGTGGCTTGAACCAGGACTAAAGGGAAGCCTTTGGTCCCGGCTCAGGCCACCAACCGGGACCAATGGTGGTGGGCCAGGACCAAGGCACATTGGTCCCGGTTCGTCCCACCAACCGGGACCAAAAGGTCCGGACGAACCGGGACCAATGGCCCACGTGGCCCGGCCGGGCCCCGGGGCTCATGAACCGGGTCCAATGCCCCCATTGGTCCCGGTTCTGGATTGAACCGGGACTAATGGGATGACCTGGCCTGGACCAATGCCCCCTTTTCTACTAGTGTTAGGCGTCTCTCCGGAAGAAATAGGCACCGGGGCTTCAGAAAAAACCAGTTTATTTCTCTAAGCACCTCCCTAAGCCCCTAGCATTGTACAAGGCCTCACACCCATGTGTATCATATATTTATAGAAGAAGAGGCCAAGATGGCTGATACAACGCGTTTCAGCACAATGCTACACCAAGAGGTTAACACCACATCCACCACCACAACACACTACCTTCCTTGCCCAAACTCAAGCCATAAATGGCGAAGACGGAGTGCACAAAGCAAACATGTTGTGTCATATCTGTATCCAACACCTCAGAGCACGACCTCCAAATAAAACTAGATCAACGCACCCTCCACTCTCAGGGAATGTTTGGTTGCCTGCATGAGGCCCAACCAGGCCCGCGCGCGAAGAATCCGGCCTATTTGGTTGACTGTATACACTGTTGGGCCTGCATCGCACGCTTCTTAAAGCACCTCTGGGCCTGGCTCGCTGGAAACGCTCAGATTGGCGGATTCTCGCGAGCCACACCAAGGCGAGCGCAATCGAGTGGGCCCTCGCACGAGTGGAGACGGGAAGGATGCGAGGTGATTACGTGAGGTCTTCTTCAACCTCCATTAAGCTTCTCTCTAATCTCCTCTCTTCCTTGTACCTCTGATCTACACAATGGTGCTTCGATTCGAGGTAAGCTCTACACGAAAAAGATGTAGCTCGATGCTACGGTTCCATTCAGGCGATCGGTTCGTAGTTTCATTGGCTGGAAGTTCTTTATTTCGTGTTCCTGTTTGGAGCTATTCTGGACAAATTTTGTCAGATTCGTCGCACACGATCGGTCGTTCGAAATTTCCTTTGACGAGCAGCCTAATCTCGCAGTTCCGCACAAATTCCTATTGTAAGTTTTTGGTTTTGATGATCATAGCTTCGTCTCTCTTTGAACAGCAGTCTACTGCACTGACGCCGCCATGTCGAGCTCCTCTGTCCGCTGCTCAGAGCCCTCCTATTCGTCCCTCTTGAGCCGAAGCCCTTCTCTTGACCTCCTTGCCCACGTCCTACTACATTAGAGTCATTTTCGGCGTCGCACATCTCGGCCTACTCTCTATTGTCCTCCTACTGCACTGACGCTGCAATGGCTTGCACACTGCAGTCAAAGTTTTGGATTTTGTCCGAGAAAACCGAAATTCCAGCGATTTTCGGCCATCTCGTTAGGGCCCGGTAATAGGGTGTACCGGCCCAAAAAATTCGGCCACATTTAAACTCACAGCCCAGCCCATGGTCTACTACAGCCCACATAAACCCCCCTGTGGTATAAAAGCACGAATTCATCTCCTCCTAACCCTAAAATTCACTTTTCCCGTCTCCATCCGACTGAACGGCGGCTGTGGGCAACGAAACCCTAGCGAGTGAGGCGGGGGCGCGGTGCAGTGCCGCCGCCTCCCATCCAGCTCGTCTCCCAATCTCCTCCCTCGTCTCCCTCCCTCCCAATCTCCTCCCTCCTAGTCTCTTTCCCGTCCATGGACGGTGGTGGCAGCGCCATGGAGCACGGCTACACAACTTCGATGTCGGGGCAGGTGGGCTCGGGCGTTGAACGGCTCCACGGGAGCAGCAGCATGCGGCGCATCCAGTCGGGCTTGGGCAGTGCCCCGGCGCCGGACGCACGCGCTGGTTTCTTGCAAGCTGGACATGGTACTGACGTACTGTAACTATGTTCCTCTAATCTTGTACATGCACGTATGCTGGCTCATCTTGCAAGATCTGTAGCTAGCTTTTCATTTGTGAAGATCTGTAGCTAGGTTCAGCATGCACACTTGCTTGATACAGGAGCACAATTGTGCATGATAGCTCACCTTGCCATTATCTGTAGTTAGCTGTACGTGCATGCTTATTTAGCAAGTGTTGATGATAGCACACGTAGGCACCTAGGAAGGATCTTTTACTAGCTTGTTCAGTAGCATTGTTTCTAATATCGTGTACTATCTCCCTTGATTTATTCATGCTGTCATCAACCTTGCAACATTACTTGATGAAGAAAAAATCCCAATAAAATTTCAACAGCACTAACTGGTCCATAAATCCACAGTTTTTTTGTATTGTATCAAGGTTCTCTTTCTGTGATTCACTCTTTGTTCAAGTGCTGACATACATGAGGACGCAAACAATGTGTACAAACATTTATCTCTACAAAACACAGCAAGCCCTTTTACCATCAGTGGTAAATTTACAAATAAAGTTGATCTTTATCGCATGCTTGCTTCTCATGCTTGAATTTATAGGTGATGGGAGTACACCCTATGTTAGTAGGGTGAGCATCGATTAAGCCAGAAGGAGGGAAAATTTTACTTGCAATTAATTGGCAGAGTTTATCTATAGAGAGATCAGAAAGGTCGTTGTGGAAGAGATAGGTTCTGAGAATGTTGTTCAAATCGTAACCGATAATGGGTCAAATTACAAGAAAGCATGTAAAACTCTAGTAGAACAACCAGAGTTTAGTCATATTGTTTGGCAGCCATGTGTTGCCCACACTGTTAACCTCATGCTTAAGGATGTTGCTAAGTTTCGTGAGATTGACGTGATAGTTAAAAGTGGTAAGCAGATTTGTAGATTTTTCTACAATCACAATAACCTACATGACAGCATGAAAAAGAACATTGGTGGTGAACTCATAAAACCAAATGCGACCCGGTTTGGAACGGTGTTCATGTTCTTGGAGAGTTTTCATTGTAAGAAAGATGAGTTTAGGAAATGGATGGTGTCCGATGATTGGAAGGGAAGTACATGGAACGGTGCTGCTGATTATGTGTTTGCTGAAGAGCTGCTATCTAGTGATATGTGGTGGGCAGCTTTAGAATGGGTTCTTGTTGTGCTAGAGCCACTCTATAAAGACCTTAGATATGCTGATACACAAAAGAGATGCACCCTATCTAGATTCAAGAAGAGTATGATGATAGCCATACAAAAGTTGGAAAGTCATCTTGGTGGTGGATCACAAATGTTTCATAGAGTCATGAGCAAGGTGTCCAAGAGGATCGATGCTATGCAAGAAGGCACACTATTGGTTGCAGGTAGTTACAAAACTAACAAAATTTGTATTATGACGCTCTCTTTTCATGGTTTTAACTTCTTTTGTTCTTCTCCTATGCAGCTGCTGTCCTTGATCCTTACACACATTATCAGATCAACATGAGCAAGATTATGGACTATGATCTTGCACTAACAGATGCCATTGAAAAGATCACAGACCCTGAGACCGCTGTTTTGGCCATTGATGAAGTCAGCACTTAATGGGAATGTCATGGGAGGTTTGGCTCAAGGTTGGCACGTTCCTCTGTAGAGAAAATGTCACCAAGTAAGTTCCAATACCCCACTTGTAATATTCTCTATTACCCCAGTTTTGCAACTCAGTTCATCTCACTATGTGTTAGTCCATATGATTCTATATGGTGTTTCTATTGGGGCTGCCATCTATGAGTTATTGCTGCCATCTACTTGTAATGTTTATATAATTCACAATGCTTTAGTCCATCTAAATTTATATGTTGTTCTAATTTGGGCTGTCATCTATGAGTTGTTTCTGCCATCGACATGTAATATTTATATAATTCACATTGTTTCTGCCCATATGATTTTATATGTTGTTCCAATTGCGGTTGCCATCATTGAGTTGTTGTTTCTGCCATCTACTTGTAATGTTTATATAATTCACAATGCTTTAATTGCAAGGTTAAGCGGCATGGGAGCAAAAGAGATTTTGGTTTGATGAAGACTAACGGGTGGATGAACAGGAAGTCCGAAGTGAAGGTCTCTGTTCGATTCAATACTTTTCGTGCAAGACTGAAGAGTTGAAGAAC
This sequence comes from Triticum dicoccoides, assembly GCF_002162155.2. Lineage (NCBI taxonomy): Eukaryota > Viridiplantae > Streptophyta > Magnoliopsida > Poales > Poaceae > Triticum > Triticum dicoccoides. The sequence continues at coordinate 703,434,715 of NC_041386.1, read as the reverse complement.
AGGAAGTCTGTATTGAACTTTCTGTTTGTATTTTGGGATCGGCATAATTGAACTTCGAATGCCGTGTTAAATTCATTGTGGACTGTAATTCTGAACCGTTATTGGTGTTCGTTTCGACTCTTGGTAGAACTATTAAGTCGCATGTTACTCTTAGTATCTGAACTATCAAGTCACATGTTAATCTGGACTATCATGTTGCTTTTCTAATGGTTGCTGCTCTCCGAATTGATCCACTATGCTATTCTCTGAATGGTTGCAACTGGGGTGTTGATGTTCAGTCTGATACGTAGTGATTTGATGAATAGATTCAGCTGTTTGATTTTTACATGCATATTTTGCTAAAAGTTCTGAATACTCATCTGTTGTTCTGTTGTATTTCAAAATTTTAGGCAAATTTCGCCCATTTTTCGTTCATTTTTCGTTCAATTTTCATCCCAAAATTCAAATTTTGTTTTACGATTTTCGGCCGAGATTTTCCGAAAAAATCCAAAAACTCCGAATTTCGCCCATTTCGTCCAGGACCGGTAAAAATCAAAAAACGAAATCCGAAATTCTAACTGCAGTTCACCGCGCCGCCCACGGGGTCGATCATCTTGGCCTCCTCTAAACAGACCATGTCACCATATTAATACAGTAACAGAAATCATGTCTCCTATTTGATGAAATTATTCACCACTTGATTACATTGATTCATACTGAATTTTATTTTGATAGAAAAGTAAACTTAATGCATATAGAACACTTAATTATGTTGATTAGAGAACAGCGATACATAAAACTGTCAGAAAAATCTAAAAGATCTTGGTGGAAAATTAAACAAAATTTAATCTTGATAGAAGCCCACATAGCACAGTGCAGCCGGTTGACGAACATGTGCCTTCTGTCTTTACTGGGTACCCTGCAGTGTAAAGATACAGAGAAAATTCAGTGTTAAAGATCCAGAGAGGAAACCCGCAAACACAACTCAGCGTCTACTGCACGCACACACATCTCAATCGTATACACGCCCTAGCCCTCGATAGCCACTGCCGCCACCATGTCAGCACGCACGCACAACACCCTAAGATTTGGAGAAGGCAGTAGCCAAGCTTAAGCAATCGATTGAAGAGGTAGGCCACACACCACCCTTAGGCTTCCCACACTACCCACGAACGGCTGTTATAACTACCAGCTTAGGCAAATGAACCTGACCTGTGGTCGAAGCAGCATCATGAGGCCATGGTGTCAAGGAAGCCAACAGAAGGGGCGGGAGCCACACCGGAATGCAGCGGTGGCTAGGGTACACTATGGCCTCCTGCGAGCCATTGTCCTAGACCGGCCACCGCACGGTTGCTCTGCTCCAACCAGGCCAACATCAGGGGATGAGCCCATGCTAGATATGCGCGCGCTCAAGACGCAGATCTCATCACTCGGGCTGCTGCCACCGTCAAACTCGGCAGATCAGCAGTGCATGTTGCGGATGCGACGTGAAGACAGGGCGGAGGGGGAGGGTATAGTTGCCACGCAGTGTGGGTGGAGGAAGGACGGGACAGGATGGGGAGGTGGGGACTGGGTCGAGGAACAAGAGAACATCGGAGCGGTGGGTGTGCGGCAGACGGAAAGGAGTGGATCTGGGAGAAGGAAGAAGATGGGGGCGGCGGCTGAGGGAGAACGAGATGAGGGCAGGGAGAGGCTTAGGGTTAGATTTTATACGAGGAATGGGTTAGGCGGGCTCCAGCGGGCTTGGGCGGGCTTTGGGGCCGTGCTAAGGCGGTTCATGACGGATTCCCAGAACCTCACCAGAAATCCGTCATGTATTAACCGATTTCTTGTAGTGCTCCTCTCTCTTGCCCTACTACACTGGTGTCGTTTCCAGCGTCAATCATCTCGGCCTCCTCTCTCATCCAATGCACTAACAATACCATGGCGCGAGCACTGCATTCTCCTCCTCTGTGGTCTGTCTTTGCGCTAGCACCGCAACTAGTTCGCCGACGGTGTCGCTCGCCGTGCCGCCGACGGGGTCGCTCGCCCACGACTCCATGCTCGTCATGTCGGACACAATGCCATAACCACTATCCACAGCCGCCGCCATGGTCCGGCGCACACTACATTTCTTGTCCCTCTTCCTCTGCTAGTTCTTAACCTTGTGTGCTAAGTGCAACTGCTAGCTCTTAATCATACCCCATGCGGGCAATCAAACAGAGTGTAGTTGTATGCGCCGAGACAATGCAGGCAGCCAAACAAAGTGCCAAAGTTGATCCCCTAATGCAGGAAGTCCATATGGAGGCAACTAAACAACTTGCAGATGTCGCATATGAGTTTGTTTTTCCAGAGCCAGGCTGGGTTGAGATGTGTATGCAATGTAGCCACTGTTCACTGCTGCAACCAAACACACCCTTAGCGCCTAGGAGATCTACATGTGGACAACAGGAGCTACCTAACTCGAGGAAGACATCTCAAATGAGGCATTGAAGATGGAGTATATTGCGCACCGAATGCCCATGCCCACGGCAACAACCAACACGTGAAAACCCAGCGCCCCAAGCCTTGCCGCCAAGGTAATTAAGCAAGGCAACCCACACCAGCTACTCCTCCAGAATAGATCCCAAGCACCCACGCAACGCCTCCAAGGAGAGACGACGCCATGCCACCGCCGTTGCCTGGCCCAGCGAACTGGGCCTAGGATTTCCCCCAATGCTCGATTAGGGGATAGACATGGCCATGAAAACGCCTCCAGGGAGGAGACGGCTACCACAGGCGACATTGTTGCCCGCAACCAAAGCCGCACACAGATTTCTTGAGGCCATGTCCATCATGTCTCTGAAGCATAGCAAATTGGAAGGTGGGGCCAAAGTTGTCACCTTGGGCCATCACCAGCGAGAGAGAAGTCGCATGCCAGCGCCATCGAGCCACAGATCGGACAACTATCACCGCACGCCGCCAGATCCCGCACAATCGCACCACCTTGCCGCACAGTTTTTCGGAGCCGCCGCCCCAGCTTCCACTATGAGGACCTCCCGGATCCGCCCATGCTGAGCTGCCACCGCCACCAGTCAACATGCACCTACCATCCATGCGCCCAATCACCACTCACACAACCCAAACCACTCACCGCCACCAGCACTAGTAAAACAACTACTTTACGTGAGATACATTAGTCCTGGTTTGTAAATGCACTGGCACTAATGTGACCATTAGTGCCGGTTCCAACGGCTAGGCGGGCGGGCATCATTAGTCCCGGTTCGTGTTGACCCTCTAGTACTGGTTCGTGCCACGAACCGGGACTAAAGGGGTGGTGGCAGGACGGTGTCAGGCTGGGGCCCCACCAGTCCTTTTAGTCCTGATTCGTGGCACGAACCGGTACTAGAAGCTCACCTTTAGTCCCGGTTTCTGTCATGAATCGGGATTAAAGATTTTCCTATATAAACCCTTCGTCCAACTCATGATCGAGCTCCCTATTCTTCCCCTTTCCTCTCCTCTCCGTTCTTCCCCAAAACTCGAGCTCATCCTTCATTTTGCCCAAAATTTATCAAGATTTGAAGGCCCCCCATCCATCCAAGTGATCACAAAGGTTAACAACTTTGTCCTTTTATCTCTCATTTCTATATTAGCTCTTGCAATGCTCTATAAGTATAGTGATTTGTGGGTTTTACTTTGGGAGTAATTATATGTGGTATTTTATTTGATTTATATGCAATTTGAGCTCAAATTAACTCTTAGTTTGCATATGTAGGTGTGGTTTACTTAATGCCTTCCCGTCCCCATCCTAACCATCGTCGATCGCCTGCACTGTCCCGTCGCCGGCACCACCTTGGTGAGCCTCTTGTTCTTATTTCTTTTGTAAAAAAATCATGTTTGTGTGATTTAGATATATAGTTACTTGTATAATTTTCTTACCCGTACGTTGTTTTTTATACATAGTGGCATGGTTTTGATAACCGTCCCCTTCGGCCCTCGTCCGGTTTATGATTTGGATGTGGTATATATTCTCTTTTATAACTATTTGTTGCATTTCGTGTTTATGACAATTATGCCGACCAACGTGACATAGATGTTTTTATCTAGGAGGTATATGAATCGGAAATTCCAACCGACCCTCTTGTCGAGAGGTTAAATTTAGTTGAACAAGAAAACGAATATTTGAAAGAAAAATTGAAAAGACTTAAAGAAGAGAATATGAAACTGGTGTTCTATGTTGCCGATGTCTTCAATGATTACAAGGTCAAGATGGATGCAATGCGCTTGAAAATTAGAAAGATTAGAAAATATGCCATTGATAGTGAGGCTTAGTATCATTATGCTGTTGGATCAATTGTTACCTTAGTTGCGATCTTGATCGCATTTGTTGTTCCATTTAAATGCTTTAGCTAGATAGTTTGTATGTTGTTTTATGAGAATAAGTGTGTATGAACTCTATGTATGAACTTCTACTAATTTGGTATTTTCAGTGTTGTGTAATGAAGATGAGCAGGCAATGGATATACGAGGACCGATGCTCTCCCCAGTTCATTAAAGACGTGCATACTTTACTGCTTGCGGCTAAGGCAAACAAGCGGGTGGATGGTTTTATGTGTTGTCCATGTGCTGACTGTAAGAATGATCGAAATTACTCTAAATCAAGAACCATTCACATCCACCTGTTTGAGTCCAGTTTCATGTCCGGCTATAACTTTTGGACCAAGCACGGAGAAAGAGGGGTCCTAATGGAAGAGAACGAAGAAGAAGAGGATGACGACAGCTATCCTGGCCATGTGTTCCTTGAATACGATGGTACAACAATGGGGGAAGAAGCTGAGTCGGCAATGCGGGAAGAAGCTGAAGAAGAGGCATCAGATGAGCCTGCTGATGATCTTGGTCGGGCCATTGCCGATGCAAAGAGAAACTGCACAAGTGAAGAGGAGAGGCCGAAGTTGCAGCGCATGTTAGAGGATCACAAGAAATTGTTGTACCCAAATTACGAAAATGACAAAAAAAAGCTAGGCACCATACTGGAATTGCTGCAATGGAAGGCAGAGAATGGTGTATGTGACAAGGGATTTGAAAAGTTGCTGATAATGTTAAACAAAATACTTCCAAAGGACAACGAATTACCCCACGGTATGTACGAAGTAAAGAAGGTTGTCTGTCCTCTAGGATTAGAGGTGCAGAAGATACATGCATGCCCTAATGACTGCATTCTCTACCGCGGTAAGTATGAGGATTTGAACGCGTGCCCGGTATGCGGTGCATTGCACTATACGATCAGCCGCGATGACCCTGGTGATGTTGAGGGAGAGCGCCCCAGGAAGTAGATTCCTGCCAAGGTGATGTGGTATGCTCCTATAATACTACGGTTGAAACGTTTGTTCCAAAACAAAGAGCATGCCAAGGCGATGTGATGGCACGGAGAAGACCGTAAGAAAGACGGAAAGTTGAGAGTACCAGCTGACGGGTCGCAGTGGAGAAAAATCGAGAGAAATTATAGGGAGGAGTTTGTAGGTGACCCAAGGAACGTATGGTTTGATCTAAGCGCAGATGGCATTAATCCTTTTGGGGAGCGGACCAGCAATCATAGCACCTGGCCTGTGACTCTATGTATGTATAACATTCCTCCTTGGTTGTGCATGAAGTGGAAGTTCATTATGATGGCAGTGCTCATCCATGGCCCTAAGCAACCCGGCAACGATATTCATGTGTACCTAAGGCCATTAGTTGAATAACTCTTACAGTTGTGGAATGAAAAAGGTGTACGTGCATGGGATGAGCACGGACAGGAGGAGTTTGGCCTACATGCATTGTTGTTTGTGACCATAAATTAATGGCCTGCTCTCAGTAACCTTTCGGGGTAGACAAACAAGGGATACGGTGCATGCACGCACTGTTTAGATGGTACCGACGGTATATATTTTGATAAATGTAAGAAGAATGTGTACCTAGGACATCGTCGATTTCTTCCGAGTACGCATCCCATATAAAGAAAGGCAAGCATTTCAAAGGTGAGGTAGATCACTGGAAGAAGCCTCGCCACCGTACTACGGATGATGTACTTCATATGGTCAAGGATTTAAAAGTAATCTTTGGAAAGGGTCCTGGCGGACAATCTGTTCCGAATGACGCTGACAGACGCACACCCATGTGGAAGAAGAAATCTATATGTTGGGACCTACCCTATTGGAAAGACCTCGAGGTCCGCTCTGTAATTGATCGTGATGCACTTGACGTGGACTCTTTGTGTGAACCTTCTAGGCTTCTTGGACGTGTATGGGAAGACAAACGATACACTGGAGGCATGGAAGGACCAGTAACGTATGCACAGAAAAGATGGCATACATCTGGCCGTGCCAGTTATGCTCTTACCAAAGAAGAGAAGGGAATCTTCTTTGATTGTCTGCTCAGTATGAAGGTCCCGTCTGGCTTATCGTCAAATATAAAGGGAATAATAAATATGGGATAGAAAAAGTTTCAGAACCTAAAGTCTCATGACTGCCACGTGATTATGACGCAACTGCTTCCGATTGCATTGAGGGGGCTTCTACCGGAAAACATTTGATTAGCCATTGTGAAGCTATGTGCATTACTCAATGCAATCTCTCAGAAGGCAATCGATCCAGAAATCATACCAAGGTTAGAGAATGATTTGGTGCAATGTCTTTTCAGTTTCGAGTTGATGTTCTCACCATCCCTGTTCAATATCATGACGCACGTCACTAGTAGAAAAGGGGTCTAATGTGCAGCTCATTAGTCCCAGTTTGAAATTGAGCCGGCACTAATGTGACCATTAGTGCCGGTTCCAACGGCTAGGCGGGCCGCTCTCGTTAGTACCGGTTCGTGGCAAATCTTTAGCACCGGTTCATGCCACGAACCGGTACTAAAAAGCATGGTGGCAGGATGTTGTCAGACTGGGGCCCGTCCAGCACCTTTAGTACCGGTTCGTGCTACAAACCGGTACTACAAGTCATCCTACATTACAACTGAAAAGCAGAGCATTTAAAACAGCCCAAGGAATCCGATGGTGTGCAGAAATCTTGGTGAACCATGATAAATGTCAGGCTAACATTTCAGTACACAGGTTTGACAGAGGAAAACAACCTATAATCTGAAAACATCATGCTGTCTGTTATTAAAACGAAGCAATGTGGGATGCTAACCAATTAATCAATCAATGGTTCAACACAGATGGAATCAACCAACATGGTGGTTCCATCGCTTACTTCAACATTTTATCTTTAGACGGTATCTCATGCCAGGGAAAATTTTTCAGCCACTGCATACGCTCGTACCAACTGTTCGAGCACCAGCAAACCCAGATCTTTCTGCAACTTCTTTAGCACCTCAACGAATTTCTAGGCTCCGTCTACGTCTTACAGAGCAGACGTGAGCAAGTGGTTCACAAGATCATATTCATCGGTAACCAAACTATCACTCTTGAACAAATATGCTGTTGAATTCACCAGCCTCCACTTACAGAGCAGACTGCAGCAAATTTGAGAGCTGGTACCTCCCTGTAGGTTTCTTCTTTCACCATCCTCGGACAAGGATTATGATTAGAATAAGCAAGCTCAACTTTTACAGAGTATGGTCAGAATAGCAAAGTAAAAGAACCTTGGCAACACCAACAAAGTCGTGACTAGATAATTACTTCCCGGCATGTTCTCTGCCTTGGAAACCACCCTCGCCCGCCGAGCACTGACCACCACACCACCCGCATGGGGCATGGCCATGGCCGCCAGCCCGCACCAGAGTCACGAGCCTCGTCCATGAGCATTGTGACTCCCACCACCAGGACTGCCTTCCTAGCATCCGAGACCACCCAACCAGCGCCACCACAGCAAGAAGACAAGAACGACCGGTGAAGGGTAGAAGGGCTCTCCTTCCTACCCCAAAAACGAGCCCATGGCCGCGCAGAGGCCCAGCCATCCTGAACAGGGCAGGGTTGGTCAACAGCGGCCGGCCGTGCCGCAGCCACCCCACCACCACCATGGACCAGTTCTGCCGAGACGACCCATCTGGCTCCTTCAGCTCTCAGCATCGGCAAAGCTAGGAGCCCCCCTGCCTGCCTGCCTGCCCGGTCGCCCCTGCCACCATCAGACCGCAATGCCACCAAACTATCACTTATGAACAAATATTTTGCTGATTCATCGGACTTCGTTAACAGAGCAAACCAAGGTTAATTTGTGAGCTGGTACGTACCTGTAAGTTTCTTCTTTGAACATCCCTGGACAAGGATTATGATCAGATTAAGCAAGCTCAACTTTTACAGAGTATGGTCAGGATTTCATAGTAAAAGACCCTGCATACTGAATATGGCAAGAGCAACAAAGCCGATGGTATCCGCAAAAAAGAAAAACAATTGAACAAACTGAGCACTTGTCGATGGAAAAGATGCTGGAACAGAGTATGGTAAGCGTTACAGAGTATGGAACAGAGCAGTTTGTTCCACCGAGCTTTGTAGTGTGTCTGACTGAGAAAGTGAGAAGTGCTCAGTGTATCCACCAAACCGAAATAAATAAAAGTGGAGCCATGCCCATTATTCTTTTTCAGGGTTTACAGTAATTAAAATGTGTGATTTGTTTGCGTTATTCCAAATATCTGAGCTGCTAGGTTGACTGAAGTTTCAAATATTTTGCTATCTCTCACTCTATATATATAATTCTGGACCATTTACAGCATTATTGTCTGTGCTCCTTATCTAGTCATTGGGTATTGACATGTTGAAATAGGCTATTTGATTGTGTGTCTTGCTAATGAGGTGAGATGTTAGAAGAAACCAAAAATATACTCCCTCCGTCCCAAAAGGCTTGTCGCTCAAATGAATGTATCTAGCACTAAGTTAGTGCTAGATACATCCAGTTGATCGACAAGCTTTTTACGACGGGCGCTCCTCCCCATGACACCTTCACAATACTGCACCCTGGCCGCCTGGGCGCCGGCACACGCCGCCGGCTTCCCCTGCATTTCGGTGCTATTATGTTGGCATAGGTTACATCGTGTATCTACCCCCGCTATATATGAGAGGCCTAGGATACAAGTGTCCTATTTGGACACGACTCCGTATCCTGTCTACACACCGTACGACTTCAAGTCCAACTGTAACCTAACTTGTACAATAATATTCGACACAATTCTAACAAACTCCACCTTGGTGAATATTCTCCACCACCTTGAATTCGTCCGTGCGTCGAACCTCCATGTACATTGGACTTGAGATACGCCATGAGCCTCACTGCTACTCCCAGACTCCATGTGACTCCACCTGCAACTGTAGTCCCTTCTCGTCTTCTTCACAGTCAACACTCGAGCAAAATTAAGTTCCTCATTACTCTACCTTGTGCTTCCAACTTCCAGAGTATCCGTTCAACGACATCACACACCGATCACTGTCTGCGTGAAAAATGAACCACTCACATATTGGACGCCACATATAAGAGTTACGTGAACTCAACGTCACTGCTCTTTCTGTACTGCTTGTCTGAAACTTGAAGGAATTTCACCGTCGTCCTGTGTCACCCTGAGTCAAATTCGCAGTTGTCTCATCCTTTTTTTCGGATAGTCTCTAACATGTCCCACCACTATAGCACTCCGCCTCCTTCTGTCTTGTCATCCGCACTTTGCCCTGTGCACTGAACACCACAGAATATACGGCCATGTACTCTCTCAGCTTTTGACAATTCCAGACTCTCCGTCACTTTCTCAGATTCTCCATGGTCAACTCCTGTCCATCTTTCGGTACCGATAGACCCAGTCACCAACTTGAATCTGGTACTCGTCGACACTGCTTCAGCACCCTTTGCACAATTTTGTCTGACCACATGTCTACCATTAGTGCCTTGGTCTGTCGCTGTGTCCCGTGCTTACCGCACGCCTCGCCGCTATCACCGCGTTGAGCCTCTGCTGTCCTGGTCGAGTCTCCCGGGTAGCTTGCCCACACTGCTTCAACCCCCACTGCAGAGAACCATCGATCGTCACCGACCGATGCCGAGTATCACATCTCCATCAGACCATTGGGCCCCAGTCCGATCCACGTGTCTCTCGCTATCCCACTGAAATAGGCTACGATTCTCCGGATCCTTACGCCGTAGCCCCTCCATCAGCACAGAGTGAAGTCGTCCATCAGACTCCAGCTCCACCTTCAACATGACTCCATGTAGCTGCGCTATTGCTACCCTGCGCCCTGACGACTTCAAGCTCTCTCATGTGTGCACCATCTTGAATCAACTCTGCGTCATAGTCTTGTCGAAACCGCACAAGCCCTCAGGCCCGCACCACGTGTTTCCACGCCTCAGAAATCGGCCACCATCAGCATCACGCTCCTATGTCGTATCGCTGAAATCACAACCGTCTTCTGCTTTGATCAACATCCACGTCGATCCATCAGACTGTTTAGTCCGACCCAGCCAAAAATTATCCGACTGCAACCATGCTCCACCCTGCGTTGTGTCTGCCAGCACATCTCTCCGTGCATTGCTTAACGCCCTATGTATGCATGATCTTGCACAACGCGCTCCAGGCTCCCAAAACATCTTCCGTGAATTATCGTTCATCACATGATACTTCCACCTTAGGTTGCTTGACTTCCTGCAATGACTCCAAACATCCATGTTGTGCAACAAAATTTTCATCCTGTCCACCATAATGGTCAACCCATGAAAAATAACCAAGCCGCAATACTTCCTGTGCATGTGCCGAAGTGATCCAAGCCATGCTACACGTATTGCTGCTTCCACACACAACACCCAATGCCCTTTTTGTAATTGCTGCCAAAGAACTATCTGATGGGTTCTTCCCTTGATGAATTTTCTTTCAGCTAATTGATTTGCTGCCTTTGTCCGCGTCGTTCACGAGGACTCGGTCCTCTTTTTGTTTCCAAACAAATCTCAGCTCCTCCACAACCTCCTCTAGCAGCAATGACACAACGCCTCGCACGTACAAAGTTCATCCAGCCTACGGCTCCTGCGCACCTACCTGGGCCAGCCCCCTGCGTCGGCCTCCCACGGGCTTCGTCCCTCATGGGCCTGACGCGCGCCCGCGTCCGGTCCGGCCAGCCCCCTGTAGATGCTGCTGCCTCTCGATTCGATCTCGTGAACACGATCCGATCTGAATCCCGCTGCCGCTGTACGCTACGTTGACTGCTACTGCTGCCTTCCGGTTGCTGCTTCCGATCTCGCCGAGCGATGCTTCAGCCGACACACGTCATCGCCGCCTTTGCTGATCCAATCGCTAGTACTCCGCGGCCTCGCTCGGGATCGCCCGCGCCTCGTCGCATGATGCGCCTGCACCCGCTGCTGCCGCCGTCCCAACACGATCTAGCCACACGATTCGGCCGATTCCGATCGCTTCTCCATCCTCTAGAACAACAACTGTGACCTCCTCAAATCTTGCTCATGATACCACTTGTTAGAATAAATCCGAGGCGCTCCGTCGATCTACCGAGGACCAAGCAATCACACAAGCACGACACCGAGATTTGTTAACGAGGTTCACCAATATGGCTACATCCCCGGGGCATGACTACGGGCGCTCCTCCCCATGACACCTTCACAATACTGCACCCTGGCCGCCCGGGCGCCGGCACACGCCGCCGGCTTCCCCTGCGTTTCGGTGCTATTATGTTGGCATAGGTTACATCGTGTGTCTACCCGGCTATATATGAGAGGCCTAGGATACAAGTGTCCTACTTGGATACGACTCCGTATCCTGTCTACACACCGTACGACTCCAAGTCCAACTGTAACCTAACTTGTACAATAATATTCGACACAATTCTAACAGGGAGTATGTGAATGGCTGTTTGGATTATTTGGGCGTACTGCACACTCTACAACATCTCAACCGGAAAATGCACTGCTACAGACTTGCAGGCATCAAGCATGACGTTGACCTGATATGGTCCAAATCGTATCCAAGGAAAACTGCTTGCTGGTTAAATTGTGACGAACCAAGCCATAATTGTAGTGATTTGAATGCACGTTTTGATCGAGTAAAGCTCACATTTATTACACAGAATGAAATTAGTGTTTCCTTCATTTTTCTTTTTACAAACTATGAAATGGCAATTCGGATAGTTAACCAGGCATTAGTGCTCCAAATTACGATTCCTAAATTCTTCACTTTTAATGGTTCCATCTACCTGCAGTGAGGATTATGGATGACTTGGTTTAAGTTTCCATTCACTTTCTTGACATCTGGTGGTTTCTTTTTCTACTATTTGTTCGATAAGTTGTGTTGCCGTATCACCAATTCTCACCACATAATAAGTTTTTTACGAAAGGGGATTGCAAGCTCATATATACCTCCCTAACCAAACTATCACCCTAGAACAAATATGTTTCGTCAGGCTTGCCCTTATAAAGAAAACCACAGTTAATTTGAGAGCTGCAACCTCCCTGTAGGTTTCCTCTTTCACCATCTCCAGGGAAAAATTATGATTAAAATAAGCAAGCCCAATTCTTACAGAATATTGTCAGAAATAGCTAAGTACTTAAAAGATATTTGAGTAATCGAGTATGGAAAGAGCAACAAAGCCATGTCTAGTGTCCTCTATCAGCAGTTTGGGAAGAAAAAAAAGATGCAACTTTGACTCCCACAAAAAATGAGCGGATATATTAGTATTACATAAAATGTCTATTTGCCCCACTGTATACTTATGATCGGCATGTGAACTTAAAATCATGCATAACTTATCTCGCCAACATGAGAAACGCTATTACTCCTCATGAGCTGCACACCTTTCAGGTGCATCACGCTTACCATGCTGCTGTAACCAGCGTTCTGAACATTGCCACTCGGCCACTTTATATATCTACTAACCATATGCACCTGTTCAGTTGGGTTCCTTCTGGTTGTCACCGGGTTATGAGTCTACACTATAACCGAACTTCTGATGTGTTTTCTTGTGGATGGGTTGAGATTTTAGAAGGAACTGAAAGAGAATCTGGACAAGTCTTGTAGTTGTCATGGGTCCAACAAGAAAGTAGGAAAATGTTGTGCTGCAACAGATCCAGGTTCTGTCCCATAAAGACGTGCAATTTATCCGTTAGAGTGTGTCCCGTCAGGAAGCACTCAGATAGAATGTACAACTGAAAAGCGGACCATGGGTACCTGATTCACATTCCCCTTGTTCTAAGTCATTAAAGAGCATGGGTGTTACTTTCTCGTTTCCCAAAATTTTGATCCGATTTTAAAAACAAAGTTATCCATCTATACAATGTTTATAATATCAATTTGACACGATAAATGAACGCAATCACCCGGTATTTCCAAATTGTTTATTTTTTTTTAGCTTTGGCCGGTGGTTGACGGATTCATTTTTAGCTTTGGCCAGTGGTCAGCATGGCTCAAATAAGAAATATAAAGGGCACTGCAGTACAACTGAAAAGCAGAGCATTTCAAACAACCCAAGGACTGCGATGGTGTACAGAAGCAGCCGACAGACATAAACAAATACTTAATTTCAGTATTACATCCTGGCTTTGGAGATATTGCGGAGAAAACAATGACAAAATCTGAAACCACCATCATGAGATTGGCATGTGGACAAATAAAGATTACGCATAGGTAGCCAAAATGAGAAAAACTGTAACTCCTCATGAGCTGCTCAGCATTCAGCAGCATCACAGTCATCATGCTGCTAATGTAACTGTGTTGTGAACATTGTCCACTCTGTTTGCAGATGTTGGTCATCAGGTTTTGAATGTACACTAAGTATTGAACTTTTGATGTGTTTTCTTCCTGATGGTTTGACATTTTAGAACAAAGTGAAAGAGAATGTGGGCAATTGGAGGTCTGGAGGTGCGTCCAGGTATGCCCATGGAGAGACCTGGAAAAATCAAGTAGAAAATGCTCCAATGGGAATCCAACATATGTCCCATAAAGAAGAAGCCCGATAAATGGAAATGATTGTGTCCCATGAAGCAGGGGGTCCATAAATATCATGGGTGATGTGCACCAGTTCTCCGGCAGCTACTCTGGCCCGGGTATACTGCAAGATGTATTTCCACAACTGAGAGGGTCGACAGAGGACCTAATTACCTCTGAGCTGCGGGCGATGATGCCATCTCCAGAGCCATTCGTGCTTCCTGGACCATGGTACGGTAACAGCTGACATGGCAGTGTGGTAGAAACCGATCACCATGTCAGTTACAAGGCCCGCAATGACAGACTTGCAGTCTAGTTGAACGTACAACATCGTAATGTCCATGGTCGTGGGTTTTCACTCTAAAGATTAAGTTGAACGTACATATTTTGAGTACTTTATATGTCTTGAATGATTAAATGGACAGATACTATGCTTGATCTTTATCTAGCTATTATGCTCTTCTAAGAAAAGATATGGTCGTTTAAGTTATTTTTTCTCATTTACATTCATCTACTTAGTACTTACTGGTAATCTTCGTGACAACTTGTGCCTAGATATTAATTAAGAAAGAATTATTCTCATAATTTTATACAAGGTGCAACTTATTCTAGACTACCTATGACGTAAGTACCATCTACCATGTAACTCAGAGTAGCAACAGATCCATTCATTGCAGATCACATAGGTAAGGACAAATGCGCTCAATGTACCTGAATTCATAATTTGATTCCAACAAGCCGGACATATATAATTCACTCGGTTGACTGTGGATAAGGCCACCGCAGACCAAAAAAGCAGGACACTACAGACATTCCAAGGAGTCCTGCGGTGTGCCGAAGCAGCCAACGAACAGAATTATGTTAGGTTAAGATTCCCGTCAGTATGCACCCTGACGCTACATGTTTTGCAGAAGAAAACAGCAAAAACACAAAGTGAGAGTGCCTTGTTGTATGTTATGGAGGTGAACCAATGAGGGGTGGATGCTAATCAATTAATCAATCAACACAGACGGAACCAACCAACTTGGTAGTTTCCTTGCTAACTTCTGCATTTTCGACATTAGACAGAGTCACTTCCACGGGGAACTTCTTTCAAGCTGCCAAGTATGTTTGTACCAGCAGTGAAAATAAGCTGAGAATAAATATTTACCCATCATATGAATGTGATCAGCATGTGAACAACGAGGCGCGGCTGGCCAGTGTGAGAAACATTGGTTGCTACTCATGAAGTACACACCATTTGGGCGCATTCACGCCTATCATGCTGCTAATATAACAGATATTTTGAACATTGCTCACTCCCTTTATATACCTGTAAAGCATATGCACCTGTTCTGCTGGTTTCCTTCCGTCGGTTGGACCTACACTATTATTGAACTTTTGATGTGTTTTCTTTTTTATGAGTTGAGATTTTAGAAGGAACTGAAAGACATTGTGGACAATAGTCAGTGTAGTGTTGCAGGCTTGCCCATTGTGAGACCAGGAAAATTCAGCACGAAAATGTTCTATTGCAAGTCTGGTTTCCGTCTAGGAAGAAGTCCTAGTTTGTCTAATTTGAAGTGCGTACAGTGTGTCCTGTTGAGAAGCACTCACTGACATGGGGTTGCAGGAACAGTGCTTGCACTGTCCACGGGTTGGGGCGAAGAGGGAGTAAGCAAACTGCAGGTGTGCTGGCGCCGAGTGGCACTTGAGAAGCAACAGCAGGCAGCGGTGACGGCGTTGACCGATTCTAGGGGCAGTCAAGTGCTACCGGATAGCACGGGTTGGCTGATGATTCTCCAGAATACACATCAACTGCGTGAATGCAAATTTACAGTGGGTTTATCTGTGGCTTTTCATTACGTCTTTCCCCTATTTAGTTAGAACATGAGATGAGGTCAATCTATATTTTGTCTGTACAACCTCTACTGTATCTACTCTTAAAAGAAAAAACGCACTCGTTGCCTAAAAACTGCATGTCTCTCTCTATTTCTCTGTCGAAACTGAACTAGTACTCTGTTTTTCCTCTGCTTCATGTGTGCCTCGAAAATACTGAACCAGCTTGCATGTGTCTGTGTCCGCTGCCGGGGAGTGAGGCCAACTCCACCGCGCGACCCTATCATGTCTGGCTCCGTTCGTTTGGGGTAAAAGGAACAAAAGAGGCGGCCCAGCGCACGGCCTCAAGCGGACAAATGTCCGGATTCCGTCCGTTTTCGACCCATCCCCGGCCCAAACTTGCGCTTGGTTTGTGGTGAAACGGACGCACGCGGACGGCCGCGACGCACGCCCTTGCCCCCCCCCCCATGGCCCGCCTGTCGGGGACACTAGCAGTCCCTCCGCTCCCAACGCTTCACCCTCTCTCCCCGCCCTGCCCCGCCGCCGGCGCCGCCCCTATTCTCCGGCCGCCTCCTCACCGCGCAGCCCCCCGTCGTCCATACCAAACCACGTCTCGACATGGCCGCCACCACGCCCGCGCTTTCGCCGTAGTTTTGGTCATCTATGGGGGGAGGTTTGGCCGTCGCCGTCTTTGCCGGTGGCGGAGGGGACACGACTGTCGGCGACGGACCACGACGACCGTCTTTGCCAGTAGCCGGCCGACAACCACCCCTGCCGCGTCGAGGTGATCATCGTGGCCTCTTCGCCACCGCGACCGCAAGGTGTTCGACCTGTTGCCAACAAAGGTATGGACAGTGGAGACGAGTTTTTCTTCCATCACTTCCTTTGTTCATCGGACGATTCGTCGTCGGATGATGAAGATCTTGTGGTGGCTACACTGGTCGTTCACGACCATATTCAACGGCATCTTCCTCGATACAGGGGGTCACTCCCTGGCCGTGCTCCCAACCTGAACCGCAACAGGGAGAGAGGCCACGCCCTGCTCTATGCCGATTACTTTGCCAACACCCCGCTCTTCAAGCCGGATAAATTTCGTCGCCGTTTTCGTATGGCAAGGCATGTGTTCAATCGTATCCGAGAGGGAGTGGTTGCTCATGACCCATACTTCGAGTGCAAGACGGATGCCCTTGGCAAGCTTGGATTCTCCTCTTACCAGAAATGCACCGCGGCCATCCGCATGCTTGCATATGGTATTCCAGGCGATCTGGTGGACGAGTATGTGCGTATGAGTGAGACAACATGTCTGATGTCAATGTACAAGTTTTGCCAGGCTGTGATCGAGGTGTTTGGCCCAGAGTACTTGAGGCAGCCAACTGCCGCTGATACAGAGAGATTGTTGGCGACCAACACAGCTAGAGGCTTTCCAGGCATGCTTGGCAGCATAGATTGTATGCATTGGGAGTGGAAGAACCGTCCATTTGCTTGGCAGGGCCAGTAAAAGGGGCATGTTAACGGGTGCACTGTCATATTAGAAGCGGAGGCATCGCAAGATCTTTGGATATGGCATTCTTTCTTCGGTATGGCAGGTTCTCACAATGATATCAACGTGCTGCAGCATTCTCCAGTCTTCGCGATGCTTGCGGAAGGCCACTCCCCACCTGTCAACTTTGAGATCAACGACCACCAGTACAACAAGGGATACTATCTAGCAGATGGTATATATCCTCAGTGGTCAACTTTTGTGAAGACAATCTCGAAACCCCAAGGTGAGAAGAGAAAAAGGTTTGCCCAAATGCAAGAGAGTGTTAGAAAGGATGTGAAACATGCTTTTGGTGTGCTTCAATCCCGGTGGGGAATCGTTCGAAACTCTGCACTGTCATGGGATGAATGGAAGCTTTGGGAGGTGATGACTACTTGTGTGATCATGCACAACATGATCGTCGAGGACGAGCATGATGAGAGTATCTTCGACCAAGGATTTGATTATCAAGGTGAAAATATTGAGCCCCTGCACCAAGACCCGACCACATTTGAACAGTTTGTCCAATTCCACCGTGAGATGCGTGATTGGCACACTCATTTGAATCTTCAAAATGACTTGGTTGAGCACGTCTGGGATCACATTGGCAACCAATAGATGTATTGGTCCAATTTATGTTCAGTCAAGACAATTTC
The DNA here is from genome assembly GCF_002162155.2 of Triticum dicoccoides. NCBI lineage: Eukaryota > Viridiplantae > Streptophyta > Magnoliopsida > Poales > Poaceae > Triticum > Triticum dicoccoides. The sequence goes on along the minus strand of NC_041386.1, from coordinate 703,416,913 downwards.
GATTTGGTTGTAAAACTATTTTATTAAAGACAATTTCAATTGGGTTGTAAAACTATTTTAATTTTCAGACAATATTTGTGTTGGAAACTAGCTTTGATGCAAATTTGGGCATTTTTGGCCCTGACGGACAGGATGGGGCAAATGAATGCGGCCGCGCGCTGGGCGCACGTCCACCGCATCCCAGGACAGGCGCGGACACGACCCCAAATCCCTACCCAAACGGACAGAATCCGGACAAAACGGACGTCCATTTGGGGTCGCGCGGTGGAGTTGGTCTGACAAGAGGGCCATCGGTTAACAATGCATGCATTATGGTCATGCAGTTGCTACATGCTAAAAGTGTTGCCTTTGCCTCACTCTCACTGTATACGAAACTCAGTCACATGTATGCATTAATCCATCAACCGAAGAACGATAGGTTTAATACATTGTCACGCCGCCCACGATAGGTCATTATAACACCCTCTTCATGTATAACTCTCTTATTCAGGGATGAAATTTTGCTCGATATGACCACACACTGAGCCGAAAGCACGCCGATATTCCAAGATGATGCCACCGTCCTATGATGAGACCAGTATCGGCGGTCTAGCTCTCTGGGGAATATCAGTTTACTTGACCAGGAACATCAGTAGTAATGCTAGACCAGAGAGCTAGACCACCGTCCTATGATGAGACCGTCGACCAGAGAGCTATGGGGAATATCAGTTTACTTGACCAGGAACATCAGTAGTAATGCTCTATTAGATAACTTTTGCTTGATATGGACCACACACTGAGGTGAAATCACGGCAATATTCCTAGATGACGCCAATGTCCTACGATGAGACAAGAGAGCTAGCTCGTCGACATAATGGAAAGAACAGGATATAGTGGGAGAATATCAGTTTACTTGACAAGAATATGAGTAGTAACGTTCTAATAGAATACTTTTCGGAAACACTAACGCCCACACCTGTGGGCGTTCTCCAACTCGCCCACACGTCTGGATGGTCGTTGATTGTCTTTTGCACGAATCTTGACACAAAAAGGTGGATTTGATGTGCCACGTAGGATGGGGTTGGTGTGTGGGCGTTGGAGAGTTTGCCCACACACCCCGCATCACGCTGTTGCCATCTGCATTGTGTGGGCGAACTAGTTTCTGCCCACACAGCCACCACCTAGTCCATGCGCGTGTGGGCGAACTGAGTTTAGCCCACACGACACTCTTACGTTGTGGATGGCAACTGCAGTTACGCGGACGTGGCAACTAGGTAAACAAACATGGCAACTGTGATTTTTTTGCTAGATGGCAACTGCAGTTGTGCGTATGTGGCAACCAGATAAACATACATGGCAACTGCGATTAACTGTACATGGCAACTATGGTTGGACCACACGTGGCAACTAGGTAAATACACATGGCAACTAATGTTTGACCATGTGTGGCAAGTAGTTAATCACACACGGCAACTACGGTTTGATTACACGCGGCAACTACCATAAATTAGACATGGCAACTATAGTTAATCAAAACAGATAGAGTTGCCATGCTTTTACAACTACACTTGTCATCCCAGATAACTACATCTGCCAACCAGGATGACAACTAAATCGTCATCCCGCGGGTACACAACGTAGCTGCACTAGGACGTGTGGGCATTTTTGCTTCGTGCCACATGGGCGGGGTGGAAACTGTTAGCAATAATACTTTAGAGTTAAGATAACTAGGATCTGGATCTCTTGATTAGAACACCCATCAAGCAGAATAGTGGTTAGTAACCGTGATTATCTTGATCCATTAACAGGATAGCCCCTGGCTCCACCTTAGCATCTCCAGCAGTGAGAAGATCGTCGGGAGGAAGGGCATCAGCAGGCGATGTAGCAGACACGAAGGATGCCGCCGGCACGGACCTGGAGGTGGCCGGCGGTGGTGGTGGTCTTCTGATCCCCTTAAGCACCCTTTCAGGATCGGCTGTTAGGAGTAACCGGGTGCTAACCCGTACGTGTGTTGCCCCCAAGGGGTACGACCTCCTCATTTTGTAAGTGGTGCGAAGGGGACAGGGACCAAAACCAAAAGTTGGGTCAATGCCCCCGATCAAGGCATGTACTGGGGATGCAAATCCTCCCCTTCTTTGTCTCAGTTTGTTATAACCGTAGATCAATTCCAACATTCTCCCCCTTGATCGTATGGTTAATAAACGTCATAAGCCCACACTTGATAGAAATAACACACCAAAATAAAGTGTTGCAATGACCAATGAGATGCCACTGAACCTCTTTACCTATAGTACATCACTCTATCTCGAAATGGAAAACATAATACCTTTTGGGAGTTGGTTTATAAGATGGTCCTAATTTCCAGGATCAAAAAGCTTTCCTAACCCATGCCGGCAACATAATCATGAGTATGGGTGGTGAGCCTCTTTGGTAAACGAATCCGTAATACATACAAATCATTTTTATATGCTTAACATCATTAGCTTGATCTTGGATTCTATCTTTCACAACATGATACATATTGTCAATGGTTTTGGCAACACCATTTGACTTGTTGTTACTCGCATAGAAAACTGCGTGTTCATAATGCAGTAGGTGGTTTTTATAAATGTTGTCTACCACCTTAATTTCGGGAATAGAACTTCTTTGACATACAACCCGCCCAATAGCCTCTTAACGTGCCACATCGTAAATTGCATTATTTCTAATGCCATCAATGTCATTATGGAGCTTTTCCACGATATAGCTCCATATGCGAGAGTGAGGATGTAACATAACGTGGAAACTTTAATATCCACACACCTCGCAGAAACAATGTCTGAATAACCAAGGATATTGAGGTTATCAGACTTGTTAGTAGTGAGCATGTAAACTTTTATTGCCTTGCATATCTACAAGACTTTTCACGGCTTCTCCGGTTGTCCATTTCTGGACTTGTATATTTGCCAATTATCCCGGTCATAAATAGGGCAAGTTGATATTTGAATACTTGCATTGCTTCTGACAACTGAAGCATAAGGAACTAACATTACCTGATCAGTTCATAATGGTTCCTTGGACACTAAACTGTCCACCTTTATTGCCCTTGAATTTAGTAGCAGGTGAGATAGAGTACGTACTACCATGTAATATTTTCTTCCGTACTCTATCAATGATGTCATCATAATAAAACTTATACTCCTTTTGAACCTATATCTTGGCGAAACTCAATAGAAGCAAAGTATGAGGCATCACCAAGATCCTTCATGTTACAAATAGAAGATAGAAATTACTTGGCTCGCCAAAATATTCTATCTCCACAAGGTAGTGACCTTACTTCCCCTCGTCTTATGGTATGAGTGTCCCAACACTTGTATTATCTCATAATTGTATTTCTTTAGATAACATGCCTTATGTCAACTTCACCCATGACAAAAACCGTATAGTTGAGTCATACATACATTATCAACTAAGTCAACACAAGAGCATGTCATAGTAATAACACAAATGTCACAACAACTCACTGAGGAATTCTATGGAGTTCCATACATCATTAGGGCTCATAATCTTCATCCTATATGGCAACAAGCCACTAAGATGATCATTCACACACATTATCTATCGTCAGGAAATTGTTGAGTCTCAACAATAAGTATTGCATTAGAGAAAAATAAATTCCCCTCAATTTACCTGATGCATATGAACAAAGATCTAATGAAGTTATCCTTAAGATTAATGTTCATACGCTCCAGGTTCCCTGATGATCACTTTATTTAGAAGATGGAAAATATATCCAAAATATTAATAACAATCATCTCAGCTCTAAACCACAACACCGTTGGGCTGAAGATGGAAAAGAACTTAATGAACCGTGACAAATGATTATAAACAACGTTAGTCAGAAATATAACCACAAGCCACATAATACTGACAAACATGCCACTTGAGTGAGTGTCCCATATGATTATAAACGACGTTGGTCAGATATATAATCAACATGTTACATCATGACGGTCATTAGACTAGCAAGCTTGCCACTTTAGCATTCATGTGTGCTTCATAATGTTCATAAGGGACTAAGTACACATTAACATAATAAAGGAGTTATTTTCCATTCATTCTTCTAAATAAGACTTGTTGCATCTTAATTAGACAACCAACATTATAATGTGCTTTTCATACATTCTCTCCAACCAAGACTTCTCGTTGGTTCCATCTTAATTAGAGAATTGAGATACATATTTTGCTTAGTTGTACATGATATGGTCTAAGTAGGAGAAGTGAACGTCACATCTCATATTAAATGAGACTTCCATTCTCCCCCTCGAAATGTGGTCTAAAACCACAATTTTGATGAGGTCGCATTAGTTACACTTCTTTTACATCTTCAATTGTAACATAGCATATAATCTTTACAAAAGATTTATTTAGTGAAAACATAACTCATCTCACCAAGGTGGGACTAAGATTACATAATTGGAGTTAACTTAATAACATACAAAATCACCTCATCTGTTTGAGAGTTAAGGTTCTCCAATAACTAGGAGCATGAACAAAATATCATCAATAAGATGGAAAAATTAAGTCATCTCCAAAAGCTAGTGGAATAAATCCAATAGTTTTGACTTTAGTCTCCTTTGCATTAGTAATGTGCATGATGGCACATGCGTCTTGAGATCTCTCCCAATGTCTGCCTTATCATCATGATTAACATCCTTCAACCTTAGTGGCAGAAAAACATTGGGAGATTCCTTGCATGAGACAATGATCTCCACTCTCCATGTGGGAAAGTTCTTTGCATAAGGTTCGTCTATGTCAAACATTTGTTTGACATCATTATTATTGTTGGAAAAAAAAAGACAACGGCATGATCATCATAACAGAGAATCAAGCATAAACTAACCACGCAATAAGATGAATAAAGAACATGCTTAATTTTTATTCTAATCTATATCACCGTTGGGTAGATAATGAGAAAGAACCTTACTTACTCGTAAATGACACATGAGAAACACAAGCAACGTTGGCCAGAATATTATCATATGCAATTAGAACATTTGCTCATTAAATCTCTAATCAAAACTTCTCGTTGGTTCCATTTTGACCAGAGAGATATAAAATCTTGTAATGACCAGCAAGAACTACGACTAAATTAATTGCCATCATTAACATAAAGCAATGTCATAATATAATCATGTGTGCCATGAGGCACACTGATGCCTTTTGACACTAAATCTCACAATGATAATATGAATATTGAACATAAGTGTCAAAATTATCATCAGAATTCTCAATGACATACAATGAAAATGACATTGGAATTAACATATAAACATAAATGTTACTCTCACCGAGTAAACACTAAAGAGGACATTCAGAGTGAAAATACCATTAATATTATCGCCAGGATATCATAACATTTTCCCAAAAAACAATTGGACATAAATTTTTCGCAAGGATTCACAAAATAACAACATTTGGCAAATAAGAGTTGTCAAACATATGACAACATGTACTTTCGAAAACAAATTTTTTGTTTAGGGGATTGATCATAACCCAATAAACATTATTTGAGTCTTTATGCATATTTCAATGGTGTATATCATAATAAAATGACATGAAATGCACCAAGCAAAAAACTTTATTTTGCCCAATAGACATAATGCCCAAACATTATTATGACACATAGTGCGGTGCGGAAAACCGAACCACGCGTCCATCATCATTTTCCTTGAGGTGGCCCGAGCCCATTAGAAATTACCACATCTTTAAGAAAAAGTCATAAGTATGGCATCAACATTAAATTCACACTCAAATAAGTTTGCATATAAAATATTTGAAACATTACGAAATGAAACATTATAGATTGTGATCATGACAAATGTCATTTCATAACATTAATATTTAAACTTTAAAATGATAAAAATAAAATACCACCACTAAAAATGCCATATATGGCATTTACATTATACCACATTAATATTTTCGAAATAAAATTTCTCATTGGTCCATTTTATTCAGAAAATTCAAACATTATCTTTAGCATAATTTAGGCAATCAAGACGTATTAACAGTGCATAAAAAATTATTACTAATATTAACAACATGATTCAAAAGCACCAAAAATACCAATTGCCTAAAAGACATAATTTGGCTGATAGGAACCCACGGCAGCCCTTTAAAGAAAAAACAATATCATTATTAATACTGCCTGTTAGACATTTTTGGGCATATTGTTTCTTAATAAAACAGTGCATAAACCATCAAAAGAAAACTTGAAACAACCCTTTTTTTTAGTCCACTTGAAACACATCAAATGCACTGAAAATAAACAAAACGACTCGATACTTATTTTCGGCCTAAAACCAACGGCAACCCATAAAAGGAACGATCCAGCAGCTAAATTCATTAACATAAGAAAACTTTATACTGGGCCAACACAACCTGGGTCGTAGCCTACAGCCAGATTAGGCCCGCTAAGCCACCCGCAGCCCGACTGCAGCGGAGCATCAACGTCAGCCGTCGATCCCATCTAACGGTTGTAAGTTGCTCCCTTCGGAACAAAACTAACTCGCGCTGGCAAACCCTAGCGCATTCTTCTCTCCTCCCCCGCTTTCTCCGCTCGCGACCGACCACTGGCGGCGGCACAAAGCAAGGCGCGAGAGCCCGGTGTCCATGGCGGTTCGGCGGCTCCGCTCGCCGGAGCAGCGTGCAACGGAGGGATCCCGCGCGCTGCTCCGTCGAGCATGGCCACCCGTGCAGCTACACGACATTTATTGCGGGATGCCGGAGGAGAGAGCAGTGGTGCCAGGTCGGCCATAAGTGCCCGCCGGCGGTGACGCGAGGCACTCGGCGTCATCCATTAGGCGTCGTAAACCTGCGGCTCGTCCGCCGCTGCGGATGGCACGCCTTCAACGATGCTGCTGCAGCATGAGGTACTGACGTTGACGCGCATGGCGTGGTGGCCATGCTCGTAGGCGTCCATGATGTGTGTGCGGCACGGCAACATCTCCAATCTGGAGCGGGTAAGCACCCCCAGCCCAAACACGTTGAGGATTTATTCTTTGCTTCTAGTGCTCGGGATTTGGGGAAAAACTGCTTTTTTTTTCTCGGGATCTTTTCTTAAAAAAAAATTTGAATCCTTTTCTGAACCGACGCCACAATCAGTGCTAATATATTAGGCGAAAATTTAATTTCGGCTATTTCATAATTAGCAAACATTAGTCAGGGCAATTAGCACTTAACCCAGATGTCATCATCATTATTATGTAAGCGGAAGCGATTTATGCATGAACATTACTCAAATTCATAAGGAATTAGACCATGATTAGTAAATAACATAAACCGAGTCTAATTGGAGTTCTTAAACAGAGATCAAACTGGCTCAAGATACCAATGTTAGCAATAATACTTTAGAGTTAAGATAACTAGGATCTGGATCTCTTGATTAGAACACCCATCAAGCAGAATAGTGGTTACTAACCGTGATTATCTTGATCCATTAACAGGATAGCCCCTGGCTCCACCGGACCTGGAGGTGGCCGGCGGTGGTGGTGGTCTTCTGATCCCCTTAAGCACCCTTTCAGGATCGGCTGTTAGGAGTAACCGGGTGCTAACCCGTACGTGTGTTGCCCCCAAGGGGTACGACCTCCTCATTTTGTAAGTGGTGCGAAGGGGACAGGGACCAAAACCAAAAGTTGGGTCAATGCCCCCGATCAGGGCATGTACTGGGGATGCAAATCCTCCCCTTCTTTGTCTCAGTTTGTTATAACCGTAGATCAATTCCAACAGAAACAAGTAGTACTTGTTGGGCGTGTGGCACGAAGTAGCGCGCCCACACACGTGGACAATTCTAATGTCCGCCAACACACAATCCGTGTGGGCTGCCTCCTGCACACACCACACATGATGTGTGACCAGACCCTTTAATGCCAACACCTGTGGGCGTTATCGGGCGTCCTAACTTTTGTTTACTTCAGTTTTCTGCGTTGGGTTTCTTGGCATATACATTTCCATCAATCAATTATATTATTAAAACGATAGAAAACGAAGGGTGAAGATTTACCGCTCTATAGTTAAGAAATTTGAACGGCCTAGATTGCACACACCCTCTAATATATAACAAGAAAAAGGAAAGGTGAGAAGGAGGACACGAAGAGGCAGCAGATTAGTTTCCATCGTAAACAGTCCAACAAGAAAAAGGAAAGAAGAGTTGCACGCATACACGATACAGACAATTGCCTTGATTTCCATCGCATGCATACATATCCCAGAATAATTTGTCTGCCTTTTTTAGGAAACACCATTGATTGTTGTTTGGTCTGCGCTTGGCCGTGTATAAATACATGTTACGTGCCCTGTAGTCTACAACATCTTTGCCTTGGGCCATAGACCATTTTCGTGTGTGCTTTTTTTTTATTTGCATCGGCATGTGTGCCTGGTTGCTGGATGATCGATTGCATTAAGCCTAGCTTTGTATGTATAGATTTCTCCGGACTTCAACCTATCTTTATACATACATATTTTTTTAAAGCCTTTGTACGTAGAGTTTACTCCCAGCGCGTTGATACCAGCAAGTGAATCAAATTGGCTTCATTACTCCACATATGTTAAATCCGAATCATTAATTTCAGATATAAACGGTCACAAGCCTGATGGAAAGATGCACATAAAAGTCTGTCACATATATTAGATGGAAGCTAATAATTAGAGACGTGATCTATTGGATGTATGTGTAGGAGATGTAAATCATACATGTGGAGAACGGAACGCATGCTGAAAAAAAGCGGAGTCCAGAACGAAGTCGCTTTGTGTATGTTTTTTTCTTTTGAACTCCACCACAAGTTCATTCGAACGCAGCATGTATGTCAAAGTAGTATTATCACAACTCTATTTCTTAATACTTCTTTTCTATCATGGATCGGACTGGGCTTCAATTGATGCATGCATGAGAAGCACGTCCATGTGAAACACCGCATGCATGAAACATCTTCTCTTATCACATGGATCAATCAGACTGAGCTGAATACACATGGAACTTACTATGTGCAGGATACATACATACGTATTGGCAAAATTAGGGTCTGTTTTAAGTTGCATGGTTAATAAAACATAGAATAATAATTTGATTTGAACTCACAACCATACAGATGAATTTGTAAAAAAAAATTGCACCATAGAAAAATGAAAATTTATTTCTGCATGTACGTCAAAGCAGTATTATCCCAACTCTTTTTTAATGCTTCTTTTCTAACACTGACCGGACTGGGCTTCAACAGATATATGCATGGGAAGCAGGCCCATATGAAGCACCCTGTGCAGGAAAAATATTTTCTTATCATATCAACCATACTGAGCTAAAATATGCATAAATTTATAATATGCAGGTCACATACATATGTATTGCCGAAATTAGGGCCTCTTTTAAATTGCATGATTAATAAATAATTGAAAAAAACATAGAATTATATTTTGATATCAACTCAGATTCTACATGATTGAATTTCTAAAATGAGAATTGCACCACAGAGAAAAAAAAACTATTATTGTGGGTTTTTTGTCGGATGTAAAGTTATATTTGAAACGTAAAGTAAATTGTTCAAAAAAACCCGGAGCCTCCAAAAATTGAATTAAAATGCACTGAATAAAAGCGTTCGTACGAAAGCGACATACCACACATCATAGGAGAGAAAACAATGGTGTGGTCGATATAGAAGATTAAAACTAAAAACGAAAGCCCGCACCATGCAAGCAAACTGAATGATTGTAGGATAGAGATGATAAAAAATAAAGCAAATAGAAACTGCTCTAGCAAGAAAATATTACATATGCATAAAATGCTTCTCCCCATAATTGATCATATGCACTTGAGGTACTATTGGTAATAGATGAACTATGGGTTTAGTATTCCTGAGTTGTAATTAGATGTCAACTGAAATTCTACATGGTTGAATTTCCAAAAGTTTATTTTATTACACCACAGCAAAAAGAGCAATTCTTTGTGACAGATTTGGAATCAGATGGAAATTTATCTTGGAAACGTGAAGTAAATTGTAAAGAAAAATTCCGATCATCCAAAACTATAAAAAAGAAACTTAGAATCAGAGGTTCCATACAAAAGAGAAGCATACTGCCCAGCAGAAGAAAAAAAATGATGGTACAATAGAAGATTAAAACTAAAAATCAAGCGCCATGCAAGCCAACCGAATAGAACAAAAAGAATAAAAGAAATAGAAACTTCTATAGCAGGAATAGATTGCGTATGCACATGTTACAAAGTATTCAATCCATGCATTACTGAGAATCAATTAAAATACTTTATGGCATGGTATTGCCAAAATGAAAAAAACAGTGGTGCATACAAGTAATATTTATGTAGAAGCTACACATTAGCTTTGAACTAAGTTTCTGATGGAAAGATAGACACAAATGAATTATTGAAAAAGCCCAAGTGAAAGCTAGAGTAGAATGAGACTTTATATTATTATGTTTATATACAGAGCTAAGAAAATAACCACAATATTTCCTTTCATATTAACATACCGTAAACCTTACCAACAAACCCATACAACTAATGGAAATATTTTAACGAAAGTTAAATAATTGTTTCACAAGGTATACATATTGCCTTAAGCATTCTTATATTGAACAATAAATCAACAGTTTAATATAAACAAAATAAATTAAAATAGTTTGTATTTCTCAAATATATGGCATAAAAAATGCATTGACATGGTATATTTAGGTTACAAGTTCAGAAAATATTAAAAAGTTTTCACAACAAACTAATAATATATAAATTTGTAACAACAGAAACATAACAAGTTAACAACTTGAAAATCTAGCCGCACAAATGCGCGGGTTACCCTGCTAGTTTTACTTATGTTTAGTGAACTATGTTGTTGCACCTAGTTACCATGTCAATTGCTAGATACATATAGTTGTATGTATCTTCTTGGAGGAAGTAGAGATATTCCCCACCACCATTAGTTTGGCAAAAAAAAAAGACGGCCGCGTCACTTTCCCTTCGGCAGGTCGGGCGGAAAAACCTAGCCGCCGCCAAAACATGTCGACCGGACGGCGGGAGCAAAGCCTCTTTTGGTCGGGAGAAGGTGGGCATGCGGAAGTGTGGCGGTATTCTGGCATGCCAGGCAGCAGTGGCAGCGACGGTATAAGCCGGCGAGTGGAAGTTTTGTTACTTACCTATCTCCTTCGGTGCAACTTTTCTCATCTCAGAGAGTCCAGCATCAATCCTATACAATTATACGAAAATATGCTAAGATATATAACATCATATATACATAGTACGGAACATATTTTAAGTTCTATAAAAATAATTATACATGCAACTAATTTGGTATTGTAGGTATTGGTATACTTTTTAATAGACATGATTACTTAGGACAGACCTAAATCTTCAACTATTTTGAAACAGAGCATTAGAAAGAACCATATATGAAGCAAATGTAGTACGGTCAAATATTGTCCAGTCATGGTAGTATTTTAAATGTCAGGGCATGCATCTATATTAACCTAACAGACCCCAATGCAATGAGCTGAAAATTTTGAGCAAATTGAAAATGACTATTATTTACCTTAGCATGTGATCAGCATGTCAACATTTGAAAACTATGTGCAGCTGGTCAGTGTGAGGAACACTAATTTTTACTGCACATGAGCTACACACCATTCAGCACACAGCATCACGCTTATCACGCTCCTATTTTAACGGACGTTTTGAGCATTGCCCACTCCATCTCTTTATATATAGCTCTAAACCATGAGCAACCATATACATCTTTCCTGTGGGTGTTCCTTCCATTGATTACCAAGTTATGAGTGTACACACAGTACCAAAGTTTTGATTTGTTTTTTTGCCGATGAGTTGAGATTTTAGAAGAGACTGAGAAAATATGGACAATCACCCATCCATCCCTGCATCTGCATGTACGTACTGAGAAAATAGGAAAATTCGTCAGGAAATTATGCTGCTGCAAATCCTGCATCCGCATACGAGATTTTGGTCCATTGACAAGTGTGCAGTTTGTTATGTCCGATTGAGAAATCCTCGGTGTGTCCACCGAACCAAAATAAATTAAAGTGGAGCCATGTACATAAATCTTGGTTTCATGTTTCGTGTAATTTAGAAGTGTGATGTGTTTGGGTTATTTAAAATATCTGAGCTTCTAAGTTGATTGAATTCTCGAATACTGCATGATCTCTCTATATATAATTCCGGACCATTTACACCATTTGTGTTTGTTCTCCTTAGGTGTGTCATTGGGTTATGTCTTATCAGATGCTGACATAGACTATTGCTGCGTCACTAGTAGAAAAAGGGTCTAATGTGAAACTCATTAGTCCCGGTTTGCAATTGAACCGGCACTAATGTGACCATTAGTGCCGATTCCAACGGCCAGGTGGGCGGCGCTCATTAGTACCGGTTTGTGGCGAAACTTTAGTACCGGTTCGTGCCACGAACCGGTATTAAAGAGGTGGTGACCTTTAGTACGGGTTGGTGGCTCCAACCGGTACTAAAGGGGGGTCTTTAGTACCGGTTGGAGCCACCAACCGGTACTAAAGGTGGTGGCCTTTAGTACGGGTTGGTGGCTCCAACC
>NC_041386.1:703398722-703403928 GCF_002162155.2 Triticum dicoccoides | reverse complement strand
CCCCCCCCCCTTTTATTACCGGTTGGAGCCACCAACCGGTATTAAAGGTGGTGCGCTGCCACCCGCAATGCACAATGTTTAGTCCCATCTCGCTAGTTGAGAGGAGCTCACACCGGTTTATAAGCCCCGTCATGGCTACCGTGTCGAGCTCCTCTCTAAGCAGGCCTTTGTGGGCCTATTGTAAGTTTTCTACCCTGTGGGGCCTACTGGGCCGTACGGGCCTGCATCCTGGCCCAACTAGAGATTGGGTTTCTAGTCGTATGCAGGCGGTGCCGGCCCAGTAGGCGGGCTGTTTTTGCTTTATTTCAAAAATAAAAATAAAAAAATCCTTACCAACCGGGACTAAAGGTCCCCCAGACCACGGCACGCCTCGTGCCACGTGGTGGGCCTTTGGTCCCGGTTCGTGTTGAACCGATACTAAAGGGGGGACCTTTAGTCCCCACTCTTTAGTACCGGTTCCACAACCGGTACTGAAGGTCCTTACAAACCGGTACTAAAAATCGTTTTTCTACTAGTGCATGTCACTAATGAGATGAGATACATAGAAGAAAGCCGAAAATTGATGCGACTAGTTGTTTGGATTACTGACGTGTACTGCACACTGTAGAACATTTCAACAGGAAAATACACTGCAACAGATTTGAGCAGACATTGAACTAATATTGTTCAGATTGTATCAAAGGAAAACTGCCTGCTGGTCAAAGTGTGCAGAACCAAGCCATAGTTTTAGCAATCTGAATGCACGTTTTGATCAAGTAATAGCTCACACTTATCACGCATCATGAAATTAGTGTTTTCTTGATTTTGCTTTTTTACAATCTATGAATTAATAATTCAGTTAGTTAACCAGGAATTAATGTTCCAAATTACAGTTCCTAAATTATTTGCTTGTGATGATCCCATCTACCTAGGGTGAGGATCATTGTATGACTTGGTTTCAGCCTTCTTTCACTTTCTTGATACCGGGTTGTTTCCTTTTCTTCTATTTGTTCCATGAGTTGTGTTGCCGTAACAGTAATTCTCAGCACATAACAAGTTTCTTGAAGAAAGCGGGTTCAAGGATCATATATTTTGTTTAGAGAAAAGGCTGGCGCACGGCTTCATAGCTCGGACAACACGAAAATAAACAAAGAAAAAGATCCCACATGATACAAGGGTGCCCAGAAGAAGCAACCAAGTCCAAAAAGCAAAGACATGGAGATCTAGGTAACCTCAAACATGATCGAGGGACCGATATTGCGTAGAAGGCCACGTGGTGAAGGAGGCTAGCCGTCGATAACAACTATGACATCACCATCGTCACCATCGCCTGGAAATCCGGCACAACAACGCGAACTTGTTCCGTCACCGAAGGAGCCCTCTGCTCCTCGCCCTGGCTCAAAACGCACCAAAGCATTACATGTTGGAATGCTCACATCCCTAGAGCGCAGATGGACACTGCCGGCAAGACCCGGAAGGGAGGATTTCGAACACAACCACCTTGCCGGACCTAACTCCTCGAAAAATGGAACCTTGCTCAGGAGACGGAGCCTCCAAGGAGGGAACCATACCCACTACAAGAAATATGTCAACTTGTGACCACCACGATTGGTCACTGAAAGGTCATGATTTTTCATTTACGACCTTTTTGTGACCAAAAATAGAAGGTCAAAAGCTGGCGGTCGTAAACTGATTATAGCGACCTTTCTTCTGGAATGGTCGAAGACGTTTATGACCAAAATATGTCGACTATGGCGTTTTGGTCACTAGCAACCTCCCCAGGCCACGTAGGCATCCAGCGTGGCAAGCTGATGTAGCACAAGATTCAACCCGGTCCAATTCGGTTTTCTACATGGGCCTAGCCCAACAATTTGGCCTTTTTAATGTATTTTTTCCTGTGCTTTTATTAGCTACATGGGTCTGGCCCAACATTATAGCCTTTTTATTTTTGGGCCATAGCCTTTTTGTCTCAACAGTTTCATTTTTTCTTTTTGTATAAAGTGGGTTCACTAGTCAGGTGGGTCCCCATTGTAAGGTTCTAGTAACTGGGTCCCTTTTATAATGTTCTCGTAAGTGGGTCCCATCTATCAGGCTCACAGTCTTCATATTTCAACTACTATTTAAATTGGGAGAGACAGAAAACACACATATACTCCAAATAAGAGCACCCAGATCATGTAATACAATGGCAATAAAGGTAACGACTACAAGTTAATACATCACTTCACAAGCTCTACAAGCTTTACAAGCTCCTTCCGTAGCAATCACAAACTATGCACCTGCTCCCATCATGAACAACATGCCAAACTAGTTGGACAACCATAGACAGATGAACAACATGACGGACTCGCTGGACAACCATAGTCAAGGCTGGGAACAAACAAAACGGCAACATGCCTTCCTCGATCACCCTGTTACATGAATCAGTAGAGAAGAATCAGAAAACTGGGGCAAATATATTATGAACAGACCATTCAAGAAAAGGATAGTTATTTAGAATGATAACACAAATTGAGCTAGTGCCATGCTTTTTGTTCTCTAGCTAGTTAAAATGAGATACTCCGATAGAAGAAAATAGAGACACAATATGAAAGCTAATAGTAGGGATGCCACAGCTTAAATGAGCAAGTTATTTTGTATTTGAGAAACAAAAAAATGCACCAATAATTTTTTAGAAGGTAACTGAACTTCTGTGCACACATTAGATAGGAACAAACGCTTGATCAACAAGCTGTTGTAATAGTGTATATATACATGCTAACAACATGAATGTTGCATCAGGCCATGCTCAACTACTCCAAACCATTACATAATCAACACTCCTAGCAGCTAATTATATAAGGGCACTGCTCATAATGAAGAGCAAAGTATTTTTATGGGGAGGAAAGGCTCCCAGCTTCACCACCCCCAGGATATGCATTCAAACAAGAATTGATTAGTGAAGAAAAAAGAGAGCAGCTCCCCTGCTTTTTTCTGAACTGCGGTAGCCTAGCTTAGCTTCAAACAAGAGTAACGACTTTGTAAGACATGTATGTCTGCCATAACCAAGCAAGAAGATTCAGTAGCTACTTAAACAAAATCCCAGTTCATGAATTCTTTCATACAGTAATGGTGACTAGTTGAAGGTTGTTGTACCTGACCACTATTTTGGTGAAGGTCGACCGACCGGCACACGCTTGAGCACGGAGATGAGTGCTTCCCCCCAGTCCTCTATTATCTGCAGTTGATGTTTGCAACAGTCATCATCCATGTTGTAAACTGATTAGCAACTGCTGCCAAACCCAATGTGACAAAGAGGTAAGCACTATAAAATGGATTTATAAAATTTAACAGTATAAGCAAAAGGCAGAGCATGTGCAAGTTTATCAGTACAAACTGGATTTATAAACAAAAGCTAATGGTATAAACAGAAGGCAGAGACTGTACTGTGCAAGTTTAGCACTATAAACAAAATTTATAAACAAAATTTAACAGTGCTGACAAAATGTAAATACTGCAGATACTATGTACTGACTACTGTGCTAGTTTAAGCTGAATTTTGTTCAGTGCTGCTGTAATCTTGTGCTTGTTCAAGCCGAGGAGAACTAAGTAGTGAGCTATGTACAAACAAAAGCAGAGACTATATACTGGGTACTGATGCACATGCTAAGTGGAACAGACCATCCATGCTAATTGTAGGATTACCAGCTGCTCTCATGCTAACTGGAACAGACCATCCATGGAAATTCAGATATTATATTTTAAGAGGCCATACTTAAAATATCATGTTTTTTTTAGAAAAACTAGAAAACTGTAACTATTAGTTTATTATTGATTTCTTTAGATCAGTGTGATACACAGTAATTGCAGCATATGCAACAAGCGCATGGAATTATGGAGAAAGAAGTACTTATCAAGAGAAATCCTAAAAAATACTAGAGGACATTACTGAACCTCTGTAAACGTGGAGATACATGCTGATGGCTAGCTTGTACCACATTAGCAAAGCTGTTTTGCATTCTGTCATAAGGTAAGCTATATACTATCGAACAGAAGGTGTGCCCCAAAGCCTAATTTGTCAGCAATAAACAGTTGCAGGTGTATCTAACTCAATAGATAAGCTACAGAAAACAGTTGCAGGTTTATCAGCGCATACATCAACGAGATGCTTTTGTCGAATGCCTAGGGAAACTATGCATACGAGCATCAATCTGTTGATTTTCCACACAGATGGTTATGATCAGCAAACAAGGTCTCAAGCTAAGCATTGTTGTATCCGAAGGACGCAACTATGAATGACATCACGGAGATCATGACCGTGTCACCATCCGATCCAATTGGCATTGCCTCTTTCAGGATGCCAAACCAAATCAGAAGGCGTAAAAGTAGTGAAATGCGTAGACAAAGATGAGCATCTGTCTTTGGAGGATCAGGAAAAATCGCAGCTTCATGTTCATGCTTGCTAGTATGTGTCAAGAGAAACCCTGAACCTGAAAGCTTAGGCTGCTGCTTATTTTGTTACTGTGTGGTAAGTACTACTAAGATCAAAATGCATTCAAGGGAGCATAAAAGCCATCCCCATTTGAAGCATGTACAGTCTACAAAGATACTAACAGGTGAACAGACAGCCCCTAGAAATTGGCTAACTACTTCTACTGTATAATATGCAGTCTACAGAGATACTAACTACCTCTACTATATAATCACAGTCTGCAGTCACTTAATAAATCAAAGGTATATGATGGAAATACAGCAAAATAGTCCAGTTAACTTGCCGATTAAGAGACTAATGAAACCAGTCACTCTAAGCATACTAGAGCTTCAAACCTCAAGCACAGAGAGCGTGAGGGTGAGAGAGGAGAGGAGAGGAACCACCACCTATGCGGGAACCATGGAGCGAGCGAGGGAGCTGGTTCTGGCAGCCAATCGTGTTTGGTTCGGCCATGAGCAACAAGGATGGTGTGCGCTGCGGCTAGGATTGGGCGTCGGTGGTGTCCGATGCGCGCACCTGCGTGAGGACGAAAAATAAAAACACGTGAGGGAGGGGAGGGGAGGGGAGGGAGGGGAAGAAGAGAAAATTGAAGATGGGCGAGAGAGTACTTGGAGGAGCGTCGTCAGGGCGTGGTAGGCGTCCCGTGACGGAGGTCCATGGCGTGTCCACGCGGGAAGCCCTCCTCACTTCGCGTGTGCGCCTCCGGCGAGGCACAGGCTGGCGTGCTGGATCTGGGATCTGGCCGCCGCATGTGCT
>NC_041386.1:703387964-703398373 GCF_002162155.2 Triticum dicoccoides | reverse complement strand
AAATGACCACGAGGACAGAGCTAGGGTTGGTGTGGAAGGGTTGATAACTGCCGTTGGATCCTCGAGCATCCGATGGTGTATGATCCATGATCCGCGTGATATGCCCATGGACCAATCAGAACGCAGCAAACAATTTAAAGACCTCGTGACCATTTTTCATTTTTTAGTGCTCAAATTGAGTTTTTTTGTAAAAGACCTACCAAATATTTGTTCAAATGATCTCATATTATACACACGGGTGCATTTTGTAATGGCAAATAGTGTTGCCTACGGGAGTTTTCATTTTCTTTGCATGGAAAATTCATTTTCCATTTTTCGAGTGCCCGAAATGAGGTTTTTTGTGAAGGAACTACCAAATAATTGTTGTAAAAATGGACCAAATCAATTTTATAAAACACTAGGCCATGTTTAATGCACAATTGACACAATGGTTGGGTGTCAAAGGCTTTGATCCATCTCTGGTGAAAAAGACAAATTTCCGCCTATTCAGCAGGAAGCGGGTCAAATTTGAACTGCAGCTACCTCGTAGTTTGCTCTTTACTTTTTCCAAAACTCATTTCTAGGTACATAAGTATCTATTTAATCATAGAAACACCAAAAAAATTCCAAGATTCAACCACTAGCTAGGAACGGTCATTCTCGCTGTTTTGACCGCCTTTTGAAACGGGCATAAAAAATTCAAAAAAATTAAAAAAAATTGGGAAAACTTCGCATTGTGTCATTATATGTGGCCAAGTTCCCAGGAAAAATAACAAAGTTATAATACGGCAATTATTTTAAAAAAAGTGTTCTCATAAACAAGCTATCACGTGTGGAGATCAATGGCTTCTAATCCAAATGATCAATCTTATGGCCACATTCATGGCATAGTTTATTCAAATGATCTCATATTGTAGAAAAGGGTGCATATTGGAATTCCAAACAATGTTGCCTAAGGAAGTTTTCATTTTCTTTGGACGAAAAACCCATTTTCCATTTTTCGAGTGCCCAAAAGTAGGTTTTTTTGTGAAAGACCTCTCAAATAATTGTTGCAAAATTGGACCAAATAAATTTTCTAAAATACTAGGACTTATTTAATGCACAATTGACATAATGGTTGGGTGTAAAAAGTTTTGATCCACCTCTGGTGAAAAAGACAAATTTCCGCCGATTCAGCTGGAAGCGGGTCAAATTTGAACTGCAGCTGCCTCATAGTTTGCTATTTATTTTTTCCAAAAATCATTTCTAGGTACATAAGTATCTATTTAATCACATAAACACCAAAAAAATTCCAAGATTTAACCACTAGCTAGGAACGGTCATTCCCGTTGTTTTGACCGCATTTTGAAACGGGCATAAAAAATTCAAAAAAAATCAAAATTTTGGGAAACCTTCACATTGTGTCATTATATGTGGCCAAGTTTCCAGGAAAAATAACAAACTTGTAATACGGCAATTATTTTAAAAAAAGTGTTCTCAGAAACGAGCTATCACGTGTTAAGATCAATGGCTTTCAATCCAAATGATCAATCTTATGGCCACATTCATGGCATAGTTTGTTCAAATGATCTTATATTGTGGAAAAGGGTGCATATTGGAATTCCAAACAATGTTGCCTAAGGAAGTTTTCATTTTCTTTGGACGAAAAAACCATTTTCCATTTTTCGAGTGCCCAAAAGTAGGTGTTTTTGTGAAGGACCTCCCAAATAATTGTTGCAAAATTGGACCAAATCAATTTTCTAAAATACTAGGACATATATAATGCACAATTGACAAAATGGTTGGGTGTAAAAAGTTTTGATCCACCTCTCGTGAAAAAGACAAATTTCCGCCGATTTAGTTGGAAGCGGCTCAAATTTGAACTACAACTGCCTCATAGTTTGATATTTATTTTTTCCAAAAATCATTTCTAGGTACATAAGTATCTATTTAATCAGAGAAACACCAAAAAAATTCCAAGATTCAACCACTAGCTAGGAACGGTCATTCCCGCTGTTTTGACCGCATTTTGAAACGGGCATAAAAAATTCAAAAAAAATGAAAAATTTGGGAAACCTTCGCATTGTGTCGTTATATGTGGCCAAGTTCCCAAGAAAAATAACAAACTTGTAATACGGCAATTATTTTAAAAAAGTGTTCTCAGAAACGAGCTATCACCTGTGGAGATCAATGGCTTTCAAGCCAAATGATCAATCTTATGGCCACATTCATGGCATAGTTTGTTCAATTGATCTCATATTGTGCACAAGGGTGCATCTTGGAATTCCAAACAATGTTGCCTAAGGAAGTTTTCATTTTCTTTGCACAGAAAATTCATTTTCCATTTTCCGAGTGCCTGAAATGAGTTTTTTTTATGAAGGACCTACCATATATTTGTTGCAAAATTGGACCAAATCAATTTTATAAAATACTAGATCATATTTAATGCACAATCGACAAAATGGTTGGGTGTAAAAAGTTTTGATCCACCTCTGGTGAAAAAGACAAATTCCCGCCGATTCAGGTGGAAGCGGGTCAAATTTGAACTGCAGCTGCCTCATAGTTTGCCATTTATTTCTTCTAAAAATCATTTCTAGTTATATAAGTACCTATTTAATTATAAATACATGGTTTGGTGGCGATACGTCGAGGTTTGGATGGTGGCCGAGGGCCCCAACTCTAGAGCGCGTAAACTCGCATGCCCGCCGCGTGGTCACCGCGTGACCGTGGCATTGCCATGTATTCTGGGCTGCCTAGGCATGTCTAGTAGGTTGGGCACTCCCCAGGTAGGTGCTAGGAAGAAAATCACAACATAACATTCTCACGAGGAAACCGATCGATGCTCAAACATGAATAAGCAACCAAGTGTTTGATTAGCGGTACGGGAAATGCACATGGCTAATGGGTGTGAGTTTTGGCTGAGGATGATCAATTACTAAGAAGACCGTCTTCACAAATTTTTAGCTCAAAAGGAGGAGCCTAGGTGGTACTTGCTTTGCAAAGTACCACACTGGACATAAATACGAATGTTGAAGCCGGGCTCAAAATAATGAATGAATTGAGCTGGCATTTGGTGGAGGGTGGTGATTCGGGTAGAGGAAAGCACTGTAGAAAATGGATACCATTTGGACATGCCAAAGTGGTACTTCCTTCACAAAGTGTTTTCTGAACAGAATAGGAAAATGAATATTTTTGAATTATTTTTGAACTACGCAAGGAAGGTTTTTTACATATTTGACGAAGATATGACCCAAAGAATTTATGAGATTTTTTTGGGAATTTTGGGAATGGTAGAAATATAGGTTGCTTCACAACCTAGGGCAAAAACTGCCACATGGACATGACACATAGGCAAAACTGATGAGGTGGCGCCTAGTCATAGCAACCCACCACAATTTACAAGGTTATGACCATCTATATTGGTCATGATCAGCTACAAATAAGGCAGTGGACCTGTGCTATTTGCTTTATGACCATTTCGTGTAAGGAAATTGTGACCTTTCTGACCAAAATGGTCATTATTGTTTAGGGTTTGGAGCCCCCCGAACAGCTTTTGACCAATTGGTCTGAAATGGTCATAGATCTATGACCAATTCTTCCAGGGTCATTGACAGAAGGTCACTAGTTGACATATTTCTTGTAGTGACCATGGCACCGCCACCACCCATTCTAGAATGTAAGAGACCATGATTTTCACCCAGAGCCCAAGGTGGACGGAGGCCACCCACGATGACACCACCAGGGAGGGAAACAACGCACAAGAGCGTTGCTATCCTCCGCACCGACAAAGTCGGGCGGAGCTTTCACTCGGGACGTGACCCCCACCACCCAGATCCATCCACCAAGGCCGACCAAGGAGATATGCAGACGATGACCGGATCAGAACGGAGTAGATGTGAAGACGACACCCGCATGGCGGACGCCTCCGTAGTGAGCCACGTCGCCGTCCACACAGTCGAGGGAACAAATGAGCACCGCGCAACGGCATGCGCCGGAATGGTGCCGCCATGCCCACCATCCGGAGCAGCCGCTCCGGCTACCAAGGAGATCAACCCTCACCCACCACCGACCGGGTAGTGGACCGCAAGCACGCAGTTGGCCCGCACTAACTCAACTCCGCCTCTCACAGGCAGCCAAAGATTGAACCTTACCCCACCTGAAGATGAATCATCACTGAGATTTTTGCTGCAGTGCACCAAAAAAGAGCAGCCACAAGGGCCAACACAGACGAGGGAAGGTCCATGCCCATGGGAACCACCGAGGCCTGCTTGATCCAGCGGCGGCCGTGAACCCCATCCACGACGATCAGCTCCCACACTAGGAGCCGCACCACCAAGTCTTGATGGTCGTAGCCCACACCATGCCCGCGCCCGCCTATGGCCGTGCCGCCCCAGGCAAGTCCACGGTCGTTGAGGAGTACCTCGCTAACAAAACTATCACCCCAGAACAAATATGTTTTTGGATTCATCAGGCTTGCACTTATAGAGCAAACCAGAATTTATTTGGGAGCTGGAACCTACCTGTAGGTTTCCTCTTTCAGCGTCTCCAAACAAAGATCAAGATTAAAATAAGCAAGCCCAACTTTTACATAATATTGTCAGAATTAGCTGTGTACTTCTAAAGAAGGACTTCAAAAAATATCTTAGTAAAAGAGTGTAAGTAAATATGGCAAGAGAACAAAAACATGTCTAGTTTCCTCTTATCTATCATGAGTTCGGGAAGAAGAAAAAATGCAACTATGACTCTCACAGAGATGGGCGTAGATATTAGTTTGAACTAAAATGTTTATTTACCCCACCATATACTTGTGATCGGCATGTGAGCAACTAAAGATTGTGCATAGCTTAGCTAGCCAACAAGAGAAACCTATTACTCCTCATGAGCTGCACACCTTTCAGCGGCATCATGCTTACTGTGCTGCTGTAACCAGCGTTTTTAACATTGCCCACTCTGCCTCTTTATATATTTCCTAGCCATATGCACCTTATCAGTTGGGTTCCTTCCGCTTGTCATCGGGTTATGAGTGTATACTATTGCTGAACTTCTGATGCGTGTTCTTGCTGATGAGTTGAGATTTTAGAAAGAATTGAAAGAGAATCTGGACAATCGTCTAGTTGGTTGGTGGGTCCACACCAAGAAGGCACGAAATTCAAAAGGGAAATGTCCAGCTGTAAATCAAGGTTCTGTTCCATGGACAAGTGCTTCATTTGTCCGACTTGAAGTGTCTGCAAAGAATTGCAGTTTATATGTTAGAATGTGTCCCATCAAGAAGCACTCAGTGTGTGCATTGAGATACAACGTGTGTAGAGTGGAGGTAGCTGATTCATTTTCCCCTTGTTTGGAGTGATTAAAGTGCAGGAGTAGTACTTCCCTTCTCCAAAATTATGATGAGAATATTATGACAGAGTTATCCATATGTAGAATGTTCATAAATATCAATTCGATAGCATCCATGAATGCAATCGCCTGGTATTTCTAAATTCTTTATTTTTAGGTACGAGCTGGTGGTCGGCGGATATTATGACATACTAGATCATGGTGGCGCGCGTTGCCGCGCACGCCCTTATTTTTTTTGACAACACATCATGATTCACAGCACGGGTGAGAGTAGAATCCGAATAAGGAAAAAAAATTACAATGCTTATCTCAGTTATTTTCTCCATGTACCGTTTAAAAAACTTTTAATCTCATGCATCAAGGGGGCATTCATAGAATAATTTTTTACACCATCGGCCACTTTCTTCTCCAACCCAGTACAGAATATGTACAATGGCGCAGAAGGCCACAAACTGAAGATTCAAACTATCCCATTGAAAGGATAACTTATTAAAAAACACTTGGAAGAACGAAGGTAAATGTCACATTATCTATGTCATGCAAAATACTACTCCATGACTACAGAATTTTACATCCGTGCAGTGCTTCCGTGCAACTGAACTTGCCTGCATGGTTCCTGTCAAATTATTGTCAGAAAATGTCTCATTAATCTTCTGCATGGCTAGGCTTCAAACTGGATACTTGTGGAAGATTAAGAAATGCTTCAGTTCACATGCAGAGGCTCGGCTGATATGAAAACTACAACAAAGGTGGGGAGAAGGTCTACCTTACCCTTGAATTCAGATCAAGATGCAGAGTCGGGTCGCGGTACAGCTGCAAATGCATGGAGGCAGATTAAGAAGGACAGCCAGTGATGGACGCCACGGCTTGTTGAGCGACCGTCACAGCCACCAGGGAGGAACGCTGCAAGACACGACATTAAAAAACACTGCGGAGGAAGAGTACATCGCGGAGGAGGGCACCGACACAGAGGACAAGCTTGCCGGCGGGACAGAGCACGACGGCGACGCATCGCGAATGAGCGAACGGACTGAGGAGCATAGACGGGACAGAGGACGGCAGCAGCGCATGGCGGACGAACGAAAAGAGGGATGGATAGGGCTGGGCAACAGAAAACCTTGGAGGACCTGGCCTGTTAACATGTCAATGAAGAAGTGTTTGCACGTTTGACTGACCTGGGCCTTTGATTTTATGGGCCCGATTACGGAGAGAAGCCCGAGCTCATTCTGCGGAGCAGCAGCCCGTGAAACGTCCTGAGTACGTGAACGACCTGGACGAGCGTGTTAACGACCTGGGAGAAATCTTGTGCGTACATAACAGCGATCCAACGGTTAAAAACATCAAATCGATGTGAAGGCTTCTAGCTAGCTGAGTTATACTGTTTAGTAATATTAAGGGCATCTATATATTCTATATTAAAAGCACAATATGGGTCAAGAATAGAGGAAGGTGCTAGAGGAAAGAGAAAGAAAGGTCGCTCCCGCGGGCGACTCAGGGAGCCAACCCTAGCGCCGCCGCTTCTCAGCCCCCTTCCCCGGCCTCCCTCCCCTCGCTGCCGCCGGTGGCATCGTCCGCCAAAGGCCGCGTGGCATCGGCGGCGGTGGGGCGTCTTCTTCCCACCGTTGAAGGCCTGCGTCGCGGGGCGCAGACTTATGCATCGGCGGCGGCGGTCGTCGGCCCATCCACGGGCTCTGCTCCCTCCCACCGTCGTTCAGGCGTCTTGGTGCTGCTGCCCCCCCCCTCCCCTCCATGCGGCGGCTCTTGGGGCTCCGGGTGCGGGGGCCTTGCTGGCGGCGGATCTGGGTGCTCCTGCCCAGATCCGGGTGGTGGGGGCGGCGGACGTGTGGGTGGCGGCAACGACCTGGCTAAGGTGGTGACGGGGCGGCCGGCAGTCAGGTTGCTCCTTTCGGGGTGGAGGGGCGTTGGTCGTCCATGGCCGGGGGGTGGGCTGCGTCTTTGGCGGCGTGTCGCAGCTGCTGCAAGGTGGCTCGGGGCTGCTCCTCGGTGTCTCGGCATGGATGTGGGCTATCACAGCGTGGTGGTAGCTCATGGTGGTGGTCTGGATCGTTTCACGGCGGCGGCTGGTCTCCTCCGGTGTCGGCCGTCGGTGAGCGGCCTGTATCAACCTTTGATTCCTCCCCTCGTCGTCCGGGCTCTACCCTCGTTGTAGGGCTGGACTGCTCCCAGCTGCGGTCCATTGCTCGTCTCGCTCCCGTGGCTGCAGGACAGAGCTCGTCTCGCACCCGGCAGTAGGACCGATCTCGTCTCGCACCCGGCAGCAGGACCGAGCTCGTCTCTCGCCAGGCATTTGGACCGAGCATGTCTTGCACCCGGTGCAGCAGGACGGGTCGATCGAGTCCAATTTTGGCCGGCCCATTGGGTCTCGGCGCAGGGGCCGCCCAGGGGTGTGAAAGGAGTGGCCTTTCCACTCGTTTCTTTGGTTGGGGTAGCGACAGGTCCCGGGTGAGGCGGTGTCAAGGTCTTGGATGCCGGGGCGGGAGCCCTGGTGGTGGTAGCATGATGCTCATGGGCAGAGCCCGTAGCTTGGTGCTGCCCGGTGACCATGGTCATGTGGGCGGCATGGTGGCAGGGGTGTGGCGTTCGATGGCGGTGAGTGTTTGCTGGGATGAAAACCTGTTCTGACTTCGGACGAACCGGCGGCGGCATAGAACATTATCTTCTTGAAGGCGTGTCACGGCTCCTATCGGTCATCGTGTCGCTCCAGGGGGAAACTCTGACCCCCGGGTCGAGCGGTGGCGGCGCTTGGCGTTGAAACCTTCTTGGAGGCGCCGCCTTGAAGCTCACGGTTCGTCATATGCGACTTCATCTCTTTACGGTGGCGTGTTGTCGTGGGGTGCATTTGTACTTGGGCTGTGGTTGATCTTTGCTTTATATATAAAGAGGGGCGAAAGCCTTTTTGATAGAAAATCCCATAAAAAATTAGAAACATCCATGTGTCTATTTGACGGATAAAATATTAATAGAACAAAATTACCCACCATTGCCAGCTATCTATTCTTTTCTCAAAAAAGCAAAACCTTTAACCTTTTATTACATGGACACCTAATATTTACCCCCAACATATTCATCGGATCGGCATGTGAACAACGGAAACTATCTGCAGGTGACCAACACGAGAAACACTGATTGCTACTTCTCTTATCCAACACCCCGTTCGGGTGCATCACACTTATCACATTGTTAATCGAACCGAAGTTTTGAGCATTGCCCAAGCGATCTGTTTCTTTATATATCTCTAAACCATATGCACCTTTTATGTTGGGTTCCTTTCGTTGCTCATAGGGTTATGAGTGTACACTCAGTACTGACCTTTTTATGTGTTCTCAGCTGATAATGTGTTCGAGATTTTAGAAGAAACTGAAATAAAATGTAGGCAATGGAGCTGCTAGTGGCACTGGTAGGTGTGTGCCCGCTAAGAAATCATGAAAATTTGACAGGATCCACCATCGATGGATCTTATTTGTATGTAGACATTAAACACCATACGATGGTTGCAATCATCCCTCATTTACTTAGCAAGGAATATTTTGGTTTTTCAAGATTCACATTGCAAGGATCCGGTAGGGCAAGAAACTATGATTTCCACAAAGTGCCGATTCTGCTGTCAAAGATACGACAGATCTTGACATTCATTCACTAGTAGAAAAGGGGGCAAAGGTCCAGGCCGGGTCAGCCCATTAGTCCCGGTTCAGTCCAGAACCGGGACCCATGGGGGCA
The DNA here is from genome assembly GCF_002162155.2 of Triticum dicoccoides. NCBI lineage: Eukaryota > Viridiplantae > Streptophyta > Magnoliopsida > Poales > Poaceae > Triticum > Triticum dicoccoides. The sequence goes on along the minus strand of NC_041386.1, from coordinate 703,389,340 downwards.
TTGGACCCGGTTCGTGAGCCCCAGGGGCCGGCCGGGCCACGTGGGCCATTGATCCCGGTTCGTCTGGACCTTTTGGTCCCGATTAGTGGGACGAACCGGGACCAATGGGCCTCGCTCCTTGCCCACCACCATTGGTCCCGGTTGGCGGCTTGAGCCGGGACCAACTTTTGTTACAAACTTTAATAGCAAAAGGAATTATCATAATAGAAAATAAATAAGTAATCAAAATTTTGTTACAAACTTTAATAGCAAAAAAAAGTATCATAAAAGAAAATAAATAAGTGATTAGAATTCTGTTCAAAACATTAAAAGCAAAAAGAATTATAATAAAATAAAATAAATAAGTAATTAGAATTTTGTTACAAACTTTAATAGCAAAAAGAATTATCATAAAAGAAAATAAATAAGTAATTAGAATTTTATTACAAACTTTAATAGCAAAAAGAATTATCATAAAAGAAAATAAATAAGTAATTAGAATTCTGTTCAAAACATTAAAAAAAAGAATTATCATAAAAGAAAATAAATAAGTAATTAGAATTTTGTTACAAACTTTAATAGCAAAAAGAATTATCATAATAGAAAATAAATAAGTAATTACAATTTTGTTACAAACTTTAATAGCAAAAAGAATTATCATTAAAAAAATAAGTAATTAAAATTATGTTCAAAACATTAAAAGCAAAAAGAATTATCATAAAAGAAAATAAATAAGTAAATAGAATTTTGTTACAAACTTTAATGGCAAAAAAATTATCGTAAAAGAAAATAAATAAGTAATTAGAAACAAAAAAGAAAGCAAAAAACTGGGAAAAATTAAAAAAAGTGCACCTACAGGGCCACCACGGCCTGCATACGACTAGAAATTCATTACTAGGCCCAGGATGCAGGACCGCAGTAGGCCCAATAGGCTCATAAGCACAGAGAGTGATTTTAGGCCCGTAAGCCTGCAGTAGAGAGGAGATAGAAGTGGTTGGTTCGGCAGGGCTTATAAACCACTCCGAGCCCCTCTCGGCTAGCGAGGTGGGACTAAACATAGCACCGCACCGCGCCAGTTCCAGCACATAACCTTTGGTCCCGGTTGGTGGCACCAACCGGGACTAAAGGGACGCATTGGTCCCGGTTGGTCCCACCAACCGGGACGAAAGGCCTTTGTTTCCCGCCCTTTGGGCTGCTGAAAAGAGGCATTTGGTTCCGGTTGGTGCCACCAACCGGGACTAAAGGTGTGCATTTGTCCCGGTTCGTGCCATGAACCGGGACCAACGCTTTGCCTATATAAACGGTACTCGCGAAAATTTGGTTCAGTTCCATCTTCCCCGCCGCCCGGCGCGTCCAGGCTGCACGTCCGTCTCCGCCTTGCCGTCGCCGTCGTCGCC
>NC_041386.1:703347724-703387739 GCF_002162155.2 Triticum dicoccoides | reverse complement strand
CCCCGCCCCGGCCCGCGCCACACCGCCGCCTCACCATCGACCGTCGCCGCGCCGCCCCGCCCCGCGCCGCACCTCGCTGTCGCCGTCGCCGTCGTCGTCGCCGTCGCCGTCGCCGTGAGCAACTAATTTAGATGTGTAGTAATTTTTTTGTTAGATTTTTTTTAGTTTCATAGATTTTTTTGTTAGATGTGTAGTTCATAGATTTTTCTGTCAGATTTTTTTTCATATTGTGCAATTAATTTGTTCATATTGTGTTAGATTATTTTTCTGTTAATAGATTTTTTATGCAAAGATGTTTGTATGTTCATATATATGCATGTTTGTATGTTCATATATATGCAAAGATTGAATATGTCAAATTTTTATAATTAGTTAGACTAGTTAATATATAGAGAAAGTGTTTAATATAATTAGATAGAAAAATAATAAAACTATAGTTAAACTAGTTTATTTTTAGTAAGTACTACTTTATTTTATTTATAGTAATTGCTTCATATATAGTTGAACTAGCTATAGTTGATTTAATAAACTACTTTATTTTACTATATATAGAGGTAGTTCGTTTATAGTAAGTACTACTTTATTTATTTATAGTAAGTGCTTAGTAGTTGAACTAGTTGATTTAAATAATAAAACTACTTTATTCAATTATATATAGAAGTAGTTCCCGCATCGACATCGGCGATGCCTATCCCGCATCCTCGTCGTCGTCGACTCGGCGGTGGAGGCCTGCTTGATCAGGGTCATGTTCGGGATTGGGCTCCGCCGGGCTGGTATTGAGAGGTGCTATCTTTCGGGGGACGTAGGTTGGTGAGGAGGCAGCCCGTTGTTGACCCGATCCTTGATTAGTGGCGGTCGCGTGGGCCAGTGACGGTGCCGAGACTTCCGGACACCGCGGAGGTGGTACGTCACCGTGTCAGCGAGGAGGACGAGCATGTCCGTCGCTACATGGTTGCATTGGAGGGCAGGTTCGACAATACCTGGCAGGTTCTTCAGGGATCTCACTGGAGCTATGATCCTGTGATGGTTCCTTATCTTTGGGTGTCCACCGCCCGCGACGATACCCGTCGGGCGCTACGGTTCTAGCTGTATTAGTGATGCTATATGTATGATAGTATTCGACGAGTATTAGTGATAATATTCGATGATGTACGGACACAAGAGATGATGTACTTTTGCTTATAATTGAATGCATGCATGCTAATTTGAATACTTTATTTTATGATTTAATTTTGCTTATTGAATGCTCATATTGGAAAAGTACTCCTACTTTGGATGCTAAAATCGTGGGGTAGCTTCTCCTTCATTCCCGGAACTACTTTATTGAATGCTCATATTATGAACATAGGCCGGAAATGTCGTATTCGGACGATGAAAACCGCCCGGGGGAGTGCAACTGGTGCCACGACGACTGAGGTATGTGCGGCAGGTTCATTGAGCTGGACGAAGATCGGCGCTTCAGCATTAAGCTCGAGGATACCTTCGATGTTCATACGGTACGCAATGACGATAATAGTTTTTTCGTAATTAAGCACGACTTCAACTATTTTAACGTGTATTTTTCATCTTTTCCAATTCAGCTAGCTTATCCCATGCTATGCAAGACGCTATGTCTTGGAGAGGATGGGTTTTGAGGACCATGAAAGTATGCAAACCAAAAAAATTCTCCCAAGGACCCATCATGGTGTGGATTTTCAAGTAAAGTTGTACAATGCTGAGTGTAACGCATTTTGGTTGCAAAAATTGGGAAGCACTTTGCAAGATGTATGGTTTTGATGAGGGTATGCTTGTCACCATGGATCTTGGTGATCCTACAATCGAGCAAGACAATATGAAGATTTGGGTCCTTGTGGATACACCTCCAATTCTTCCCTCATGTGAGCTTAACATAGTTATTAAGTAATTTATATTGTTTATGTCAAAATAGTTGACAACTTATTTCCATTAATAGCTTATTTTGATTGTTCAAAGAATGTGCGAAAGATGGTAGACAAAACCCACTACACCGATGGCTCCGAATTAACTTATAAGGAGAAAAATCATCTGATCGCATTTTGAACTGATCTTGAGAATTACAATGTCTACAATCGAACTCCTCAACATTATGGTTAATACGTGCCACTAGTGCACGTGTTGAACTACGGTAACTACCATGGAGATACCCTGGTAAGATTTTTTACTATTACGACATCCCTGCATCTTTTTGCATACTTCTAAAACTAGTACATCATTACTAACTACGAAGTTATTACTATGTTTTTCAATAGAGAATCCCAGAGGATTGTATGCCTCACTTGATGTATCAGAATGGCAGCCTTCGTGTTTTGAACATATATCCAGGTCATCCTACGAATCTCAACTGTCAATGCCGAATTTCTAAAAGAAGTGGCGACATGACAATCAAAGAATGGAAAAAATGTATGGAGAGTCGTAAGGAGCTTCTTGGAAGCAAAAGGAAGCGTAGCGCAAGAATTGGTGGCAGGATGATCTCCATTCTTCATAATGGAGAGTCAGGGTCTATATTGTTTTATGCTATTTTACCTTAAGGGTGTTTAGGTCCTTCCTGATACTGATGATCATGTGCTAAGAACAATTATGTAGGGTTGGGTTCGATGACTATGAGGATGATGATCGTATGACTTATTATTAATAACGAGTAGAAGTTGTATGATGATGCATGATTACTAGGACTTGTTATTATATATGATGATGTATGATGCGAGCATGCATGAGTTATTATATATCTGCGGCTGAAATGAACATAGCAGTAGCGTTGGTAAACCAAGAACGAAGATATAAGAAAGGACACTTCTTTCTATTAGCTAGCTAATAACAACCTAAAAATAACCCCCAAAATCTCAGCTCCAGCCAGCTGCTGACGCGTGGAAGCCTTTTGATCCCGGTTTATATCACCAACCGGGACCAAAGGCCCCCCTGCCTGGGCTGCCGGCAGCGGCCACGTGGATGCCCATCTGTCCCGGTTCGTGTAAGAACCGGGACTAAAGGTGGGAGGTATTAGTAACGACCCATTAGTCCCGGTTCAAGGCCCTTACGAACCGGAACAAATGCCCTGTTTTCTACTAGTGATTGCTGCAAATATCACAGAAATAAGGACAGTGCGACCAAACTAAGTAAATGAATTCAAATTTTGATTCCAACATGCAAAACATGTAGAGTTCATTCTGTCGACCGCAGTACAACTAAAAAGAAGAGCATTTCAAACAGTCGAATTACTCCGATGTTGTTCAGCAGCAGCCAAAACAAATGCCAGGCTAAATTTCAGATGATAATTTGAAAATTTAGAATAAATTAAAAGAGTATGTGAAGAATTGGCGATCTTGAGGTGCGTCTATGTATGCCCACAGAGAAACCAGGAAAATTCAACAAGAAAATGCTCCGTTGGAAATCCTGCATATGTCACGTCCTCTATAACACTAGGCTCCCTAGTTTTAAAGAACTCACATTGAATTGAGGTCTCCAACTAAAATTGGGTCACCCGATTTTGATCGGGTCAACAATTTTCCAAAGCTCACTTATTCAATTCCTTTATACTATACACTATGCTTTCAAAATTTTAAGGTCTCAAATTAATTGAAGTATGCTATTTTAAATTGGGTCATCCGATTTTGACCGGTCAATAATTTCTCAATCTCTCCCATTCAATTTTTTAAATTCACTATGTTTCCTAAGTTTGAAGCTCTTTCATTCAAGTGAAGTATTCAGTTTTGGATTTGGTTTAGGATTTTGACGGGGCCAGCGATTTTTCAAATAAATATGTAGCAAGCGGCCTGTAAAAGCATATAAATCCAGTGCACCCTCCCACCACCTAAGAAAGAAGCATCACCATGTGATATTATAGCACCCATATAGTAGATGCCACTAGCGACACAAAAATTTTCCCACGTAAATGTAGGTCGGTTAGCGGATAACCCAGAATCACATCAGAAAAGGCCCACCAAATAAACACATTATAAATAGAAACAAAACACCCTCAATCATCTCCCCCACCCGCCAAACTAAATATTTCATCAGTTCAAAAACATAAGGTGTATTAGGTTTTTAGAAATTCAAATTTCTTTAAGTTTGACCAAGTTCAAAGAAAAAATATCGACATCCACAATATTAAACAAAAAAACTATGGAAATATATTTCATTATGAATCTAAAAATACTGATTTGATATTATGGATTTTGATATATTTCTCTACAAATTTAATCAAACTTAAAAGGTTTGCCTTTAAAAAAATAACATACCATATATTCTGAAATAGAGTGATTATTTTTTAACACCAACGGCGCAGCAAAGCACACACAACCCTTCTACTTGAGAAGAAGCCTACTAGGAAAGGAAATGATATGGTGTCCCATGGAGCAGGGCATCCATAAATTTCATGGGTGATGTGCTGCTGGGTCCTGGATAAACTGCGTGATGTATTTCAAAAAATTTTGGCCGGCGACATGCAGGGTGGCTCCCAATCCAGCCCCTACTTGTGGCCGGTCGACGGCAAGGCCGGTGAGGGGCAGCTGGAGGCCCTCTACTGGCGATCCGGCTGCTGTGTTCTTCTTTACAGCCTGGATCCGCACGGATCTAGTCAACTGCCGTATCGGGATGGCGCGATTGCCGGTGAAAACCGTGTCGACCTCGGTCATGGAGGACGATGGTGGCGCATTTGGCGTCGTCCCCTTGTCGAAGGCATCGTCGATTGCAATCGTCGTCACCTCAGTCCGGCTGCTCCGGGGGAAACCCTAGATCAAGAATTTCCGGATCGGATGATGACGGGTCTTCAGGGCCATCCTCCCTGTTGGGGGCATTGTTTTGGAGCTAATGCTGACTGGAGGGGACAAGAGGAGGTGTGGTGTTGCTTCTACCGCGGCGACGATGATGGGTCTCATCAGCGTGGCGCAGCGGAGCCTCGGTGATGGACACGTGTTGATGGACATGTGCAGGTGGTGGCGCTGTCTGGCGTCGACGGCAGTATGGCTCGGGAAGGTGAATGTGTTGATCGCTCCTGAAGGTGGGATGGCGACCTGTGATTCTAGAGCGTGTGCATGCGGTGCGTGCTTAGGGTATGCTAGACCCATTGGTGCTATCAGCTTGCTGGCGGGCAGCTTGGTGTGGCCACCGGATTATATATATGGTGTGCGTTGACATGAGGTTGGGGAATCATATAACTAGTAGCAACAGATTTATTCATTGCACCTAATACCACATATGTAAGAAACAATGCAAAAGATGTGAATGAATTCATAATTTGATTCCAACAAGCGAAGCATGTATAGTTCATTCGGTTGACCATGAACTCGCTTTCACGTTTTCCTTGCAACATGCAAAGCATGTAATTTCCTTCCAAACTTCCATGTTTTCGACTTTAGACGGAGTCGCTTCTTGGGGAACTTCTTTCCAGCTCGCAAGTATGCATTAGCAGTGAAAATGAGTTGAGATTTTAGTTTGAAGTTCAAACTTTGAACTAAGAATAAATATTTACCCCAGCATATATGCATGTGATCAGCATGCGAACAATGATGTGCAGCTGACCAGTGTGAGAAACATAAATTGCCACTCCTTATGAACTACACACAATTCGGCCGCATCACACCTATCACGCTGCTAATGTAACAGATATATTGAACATTGCTCACTCTTTCTCTTTATATACCACTAAACCATATGCACTTGTTTTGCCGGGTTCCTTCCGTCGGTTGAACTTACACTATTGTTGAACTTTTGATGTGTTTATTTCTTGTTGATGAGCTGAGATTTTAGAGGGAACTGAAAGACAATGTGGACAATGGAAGGTGTAGTGTTGCAGGTTTGCCCATGGAGAGACCCGGAAAGTTCAGCATGAAAATGTTCTGCTGCAAATCTGGGTTCCGTCTTCGCAGAAGTCCTAGTTTGTCCAATTTGAAGTGCGTAGAGTGTGTCCTGTTGTGGCCTGTCCTGTTGAGAAGCACTCACTGACCTGGGGCTGTAGGAACAGCGCTTGCACTGTCCACAGGTTGGGGCGAAGAGGGAGTAAGCAAACGGCAAGGGTGCTGGCGCCGAGTGGTGCTTGAGCAGGAGCAGCAGGCAGCGGTGCCGGCCTGCGACTCTTTCAAAATGAGCTTTTGCCCTGCTTTATAGATAAAGCAACCACCATGTCCATACAAGAAGTACCAAATCACGGAGTAAAAGAAGTGGGCATGAGCACAAGCAGGCCCAAAGAAAGCATAAGAGAGAGAAAGAAAAAAGAAAGTAGCGGTGGCTCATGCGATGCATCCGTGCAAAGATTTTGTGCCACTAAGAAGTGCTCAGTTTGTTCGAGTTAAAGTGCGAAACGTGTGTCTGATTGAGAAGCACTCTGTATGTCCGTCAGAGAGAATACGAATCAAAGTGTGTAGAGTGGAGGCAAGTATGTAATGAATCGTTTGCTTGTTCCAAGTGATTAAAGAGCGTGGCAATATGATAGTTCGTCCTCCTTGAAAAAGAATATAGAAACGAAGCTACCCATCCGTCCCATGTTTATATTATCAGTTTGTCAGCATATAGGAAGGCAAATAACCAATCTTTCTAAAAAATATATTTTGTAACATGCATGTCCATCTCGAAACTAGAGTCGAGATTCAGGAGGAGGCATGATTCAGTTCCCCGTTGCGGCCACTGGGTCCTGCCGCGGTAAACTGCGAGAGACGTTTCAGGGGCTATAGAGGAGGTCGCCGGTGACCTGAGCTCTACTGATGATCTATGGCACCATAGTAGCAAGCTAGACCAAGGTGAGGCAGCAGCTGACATGGCGGTCTCGTAGAAAACCAATCAACCACAAAGAAATTTATTAAGGTCTGCACTGTCACTTGAGGCCCTAGCCATGAAGAAATTCATGAAGACGAGACATTCTTTGTACAAATAGAAGTTCACTTCTGCTTCGGTACAACCCCCTAAACACATCAACGGATGAGATCTGTCCTTACCCCTTCATAATAAAGGGTAAGATGGTCTTTTTTTTTGAAATTGGGTAAGATGGTCTTTCTAAATACATGAAGGAGATCTGTTACGAGTCCTCCTTGGGCCGGCCCATTAGTATGTACTGTAGCACGGATCGAAAATCCAAAAAAATCATGAGCCCGGTAAGTATCGAACCCAAGACCTCATGCGTTGGAAAACTTGTTAAAAGCCACCAGGACATACACGACTTGTTGAAACAAAAGTCGCGCGGCATGCTATCACCTGGAATGGACGCACTGTACGACTTTTGTTCTTCAAAATACTGTTCAAAAGTCGTACTGTACAACTGGGCCAGATACTGTAGCGACCGAGAGGGGTATTGTAGCTAATTTTTTTTCCATCTTTCAAATATTTTTTGAAAATATGTACATTTTAAAAAATATGAAATGTTTTTGAAAATATTAAATTCTTTTGGAATGCGATTTTTTTTCAAATTTGCTAGCCTTTTTTATGAAAATACTTTCATTTTGTGATTTTTTTTCAAAGTTTAGGTACATTTTCCTGAATGTGCAGACATTTTTTTTTCAAAAAGTCGAATAATCAAATTTGTGAAAAATTTCTTGAAAATGTGAACAACATTGAAAATTTCTAACACGTCTTTCAAAATGGAAACACTTTTCCTAATTTGCGAGCATTATATGTAAAACACAAACATTTTTTCAAGTTTATGAATATTTTTTCCAAATTTACTACTCCCTCCGTCCCATAATATAAGAACGTTTTTCAAGCAATTGTGCTTGGAAAATGTTTTTATATTATGGGACAGAGGGAGTAACATTTGTTAAAACATTTCTTATTTTCTAGGGCCTAAGATTTTTTTTATTTGATGTAAATTTATTTTTATACTATTGAAATTGATTATTCTTTGTGAATTTTTTTCAAAAATTCAAAAAAAATCGGCATAAGAGAAAATGTTCTTGTTTTCAAATATTGTTTACAATTCGAAAATTTGTTCTGAAAATTCATAAAACGTTCTAATTTTTTATTTTTTGTTCAAAAATTTAAGAAATTTACGTGTTTTGAAAAAGTAGATAATTTTTTATAGAAGTACGTGGTTTGTAATTTTTATTGGAATTTTTCATCATTTTTTGGTAAATTGTTAACAATTTTGGAAAAGGTGTTCAAGTTTGTAAAATTTTCATGCATACTTTGAAATTCCAAAATTGTTGACAAATTTCAATAAATTTTCAGGAAAAATGAAAATGTTCATGTTGATTGATAATGATGGAAATTACAAATACCTCATCTAAACTAGTGCTTTTTACGACTATGGATAAATGACCCAACTTTTGGAAATATCAGGACATGCCCCAACTTTTGCAAGCAAGTAGGCATATGCCCATTTTAGCCGTCCATGCCTGGTTTGAATGACTTCCGACATCATATGCACGTTGTGACACGTTCTGCTGTTAATCGACTTTCATCAAGAAAACTCTAGAAAATGCGAAACTTGGCAAAAACCCAAACAATTTGGCATGGTGCCTTGAATTGCTCATACAAGGCCATGAAAAAATAAGGTCATTCAAAGAATGTCGAGAAATGAGGTGGTCCCAAACAGATCCTTCTGGCCTATCCGAACACTCTTCATTGAATATAGTATTTCTTTGGCAATATTACGACTGACCCAATTTCTGCAAGCAAGTGGGCATGTCCATGTTAGGCATCCATGTCTGGTCTGAATGACTTCCGACATGTATGCACGTTGATAAAAATTGGGGTCATGGCAAGGATGTTGAGAAACAACATCCTCATAGAAGGAGCCTTCTGTCCCCCTCCCACTCCCCACGAACACACTTCGTTCAACATGGTCTATTTTTGTATATCTTTAAAATGATCCCAACCAAAAATAAACAAATAAACAGAAACTATGGAAAAAAGACCGCTTCGCAAACTGTTTTTAAAATCTTTTTAAAATTGCCAGCTTATCCGTTACTTAAAGTGTCTAGTGTAAATTCGTTCACTAAATGCTTTCTGTTGCACTGGTTGTGTACGCACTTTATTATGTTGGGGGTCGCGGGATCGATTCCTACGTTGGTGCGATCCTTTTGTGGACGTCCCACCTTGTTCCACTATTTTTAATTGCATGCCACAACACAATGGGACGGCCCAAGTGAGCTGCCCGGCGTATATACGTTACCAAAGTAGATACAAATTGTCCAAAGTCGAAATTGCCCTTTATACTTTTTAAGGGGGGGTTGTACCAAAGCGGTCCTGATAGAAGTTTGTACTGCAATCACTGTATGGTACACATGAGAAATTAATCGACCTAACTTAGAGGGAAGTCATTGTTCATCCACAATGTATACATTTGACCAGCATTATTCTCTGTTGTGATCAGCAGCTGGAGCATGCCACCCTCTTGTTTTTGTCCTGTGCATACTCCCCCGGCATGTGGATGTGGCTGGCTTCCCTAAGGACGATCTCCAACTCCTTCGGTTCCAGTCCATTGACGACTTCCTCAATGATCAGCAGCTGTTAGTTTACTCTTCTGTTGTTTTGTTCTTGCCAGATTAATTCTCTCTGGTAACTTCTTGTAACAAATTCCTTCCTATTAATTGGATTAGCTGAAAACCTACCGCTTGTCCCTTAAAAAATGGCACGTGATCGACATGTGAGCAACAGAATTTATTTGCACTTCAGGTGACCAACACGAGAAATACCAATTGCTACTCCTCATGACCTACACACAATTCAGCAGGAGAATCACACTTATCATGCTTCTAATCTAACCGAAGTTTTCAGTTTTGCCCACACGATCTGTCTCTTTATATACCCCTAAACCATATGTACCATTTTTATGCTAGGTTCCTTTAATTGGTCATCAGGTTATGAGTGTACACTCATTACTGAGCTTTTATGTGTACTCAACTTATAATGAGTTGTGATTTTAGAAGAAATTGAAATAAAATGTAGACAATACGGCGTCCTGTGCTGGATGTGCGCCCACTTAGAAAGCATGAAAATTTGCAGATCCAACATCCGTAGACCTGATTCTGTGACAGAATTTGTGTCCCACTGAGAACAATGCAAGCCCCGTGAAATGAATTGTGTGCTCAATTTGTTCGAGTCAAGTATGTACATGTGTGCCGCGATGAGAAGCGCTCATTATGTCGATAAGAACCCAATGGTGTAGAGTGGAGGAAAGTATGTAATTCATCATTTGCTTCTTCCAAGTAATTAAAGAGCATGGTAAATATGATACTTCTTCCTCCACCAAGAGAGAATATACAGACGAAGTTATCCATCTGTGCAATGTTTATATTACCAAATTTTCACCGTTCATGAAGGCAAACACCCAGTCTTTATACATTGTTTATTTTGCTATGTTTCTGTCCATCTTTCTAAATGGTTTGTTTATTTCACTATGTTTATGTTCATCTTTAAACTGATATATTATTTACTTCAGCCGGGGACGGCCACTGCATCATGCCATTGGTAAACTGTGAGAGACTAGAGTAGTGAACTCTGAGCTGGTGGTCGGCGGTGCCATGGTACGGAGCCTAGCAGCCCTAGCTAGACTGCGGGAGAAGCTCACATGGCGGTCTGGTAGAAACCAATCAACCATGTCGGCTGCCGGGGCATGAGGGCCGGGGCGACGCCAGGGGCGACCTCTCCTACCGGTGATCGGTGGGTAGGAGGCAGATTCTGGGCGTTATGCGACGACGCCGGCGATGCAGAAGACGAAGACAGTGACTCTGGTGGCGAGGAGACGCCGGCGAGTTCGTCGACACTGTCCGATGCGATTTGCGAGGCGTTCCGTGTTCGCTACTCTGAGAAGGATGTGGCGAGGCTCGTCGACTTGGCGATCCCCCATGATGATCCGGCCCGGCCAGGGGCGGCGCCAGCGTGGGGTCATGTAGGGGCGGCCGCCCCGGGTAATTTTTTGCAACGTAGGGTACCTTCCCTGCTAATTTGGTCCGTGGCCGCCATGGGAGAGAGCCGAGCTCTGTTCCAACCGTTCCGTCGTAGGTTCAGTCGAGAAAGAAGACGACGAGAGAGATAACGATTCGCATAAGAAATAGGCCAGCTAGTGAATCACAGATAATAAAGGCCCAGTTAAACAGGAGCCCACTAATTGCGTACACAATTGAGCCTTACGTTCCCAATTCGTCTAACCTCCCCAATCATGATCGATCGAGAAAACGAATCAGAACATCAGGCGATCTAGCCCTCCACCGCCGGCTCGCCTCCTCGCCGCAGCGCTGCCCGAATCGAACCGATGGTACCTCAAGGTGTTGTTTGCATGGGAGGAGTCAACGTCGCCAGTGCCATAGTCGTGCGCCCCACTCAAATCTGCAAGGGAGCATTCAACAGAGGGAAACAAACAGCAGGTTCTTTTCTCCACCAACCTTCGTTTCTTATCTTTTATCGGAACAAGTGTCGTAGTATGCTAAGTTTTATGTCAATATGAATATTTTTTACACGTTATAAGTACCTAATGGACTCGAAAATTGGATATTTTTGGGATAAAGAAGGGAAGATTCAATCACCGGGAGCCGTAGTTCTTGAGAAAAATGAAACTACTTAAAATAATTTCCGTTCATAATCTTGTTCGATTGCTGACCACTTGGCGATTTTATTGTGTTGATTGCATCATGGCTTTGATTTTTTATTTCCTTTAAATGTCCGCCCCGGGTAACTTCAAATCCTGGATCCGCCACTGGGACCGGCAGGGAGTTGATGATGACGCCGTTGAGATAGTCCGGCGGGTTGTTCATCGCCATATGTCGGCGTCGGCGATCCGGCCATGGCGAGGACCTCTACCCAAGATATGTCTTCCCAAACCTACTTTGTCTGATTACTTCAAGGCCGGGGCGTGGAAATTAGTCCAGAGAAAGAAGAAAAGGAAGTCGGCGGCCGCGGCGGCGGCAGGCGGATCGGCTGAGATCCGAGCTGCTAGGATCCAGCGTTTGAATATCATCTTGGGCTTGGGTGGGCTCGAGCCGAGTGTTGTGGCTATGGGCCGGATTGCGGATGGGTATGAGGCCCAACGTCTGGCGAGTCAGAGTGGGCCGGGGTTAGCTGGGTATGAGGCCCAGGCTAACTTGGACTCCACTTCTGCCGACACCAAAGGCCCATGCATGCGATCGAGTGATCGTAGATCGATATGCGCCGTACTGCTGCCGTCGCTGCTCCCTAGGGTTCGTCGCCGCGGGGTGGCTTCGGGGTTTGCAAGTGTGGTCCGGGTGGTGCTACTCGCATCCCTCCTCTTGTGACGATGGCGGGACGGGGTGGTTCGGCCGCGACCGGTCCGAAGAATCCGGTGATCGCCGGGGTTGTGCCGGCCGGCCGAGGTGGTGGACTTCCACCAGGCCAGAGGCCTGCGCTGCATGTGGGTCGTGGCGCGCTGCCGGGGCCGAGACCAGCGCTGGCCGCTGGGTGCGGCACTCCGCCAGGTCCGCGACCTGCGCTGGCTGCGGGGGCGGTGCCGGCCGCTAGGCGTGGTGGTCAGGGCTATAGGCCACCGGCACCGGCTGTCCCGTCGCCATCTACTGCTGCTGTGGGGCGCGGTATTTCTTAGCAAAGACCGCCGACGCCCAGTGCGGCCATGGAAGCACCTCGCAAGCATGCCTTGGTGCCGGGTCAGCAGCGCAAGCTGCGCCACCACCACATTACGTTGCTAGGCCGCCTCAGAAGCGTGCTGTGCCAGCACAGATTACGCCAGCGCAACATGTGGCGGGCGAGCGAGGTGCGGATGCTGCTCATGCACCGGCTAACCGCGGCGGTAATGGACAACCCCGAGGACAGTGGGGTGATGATGGCTATAATGCTTATGGGGACGGCCAATATCGTGGCTCATCGTCCGCGGGTGGCGGGTGTGGCTACGCATGGCAGAGTGATGGGTCAGCGGAACGACCTTTCCACGGCCCTCCGGGAGGTTTTGTTGAGGGGGCGTCTGGCGCTGATTATAGGCAGCGAGGCGGCTACCGAGGTCATCGTGGTGGTCGCGGTGTGCGCGGTGGTAGGAACCGTTACCGCCAACCTCTATAGTTTTGGAACATATAAACACGGCATCAAAGTGCTACCTGGCACCAAATAAAGAGTTCAGGTCAGGGTGTTATACTGCAGCTAAGCAGTATTGTCTGAATTTCTAAGTTTGAGGAGGATTTCAGTGTTTCTAAAGAAAGGGACAAGGATCATGGCTATAAGATTGTTGAAAGACTCGGAGACATGTATCATGAATCGGGTGCAGTATGCTTTCTACCCGTCTTTTCCTTATTGACTAAACCTTAGTAAATGACTATTTCCAGTTTTCTCATGTAACCTGAACTGCTGCTGGTTTAAATTTCAGTTCCGCAAGCTGCGGCACACATGGTCTGCCTCCCTGTCATCCTACCTGCTTCAGGGCCCTCTACTTCTTCCCCCAAGATTGCCTTTATGATTAACAAATCTGACAAGAGTAATTTAATTGGTGACACATCATATTTATTCTGCAACTGCACGTGAATTCTCATCTTGCGCCTACCTCTTTTGCTTACCAGGTTGCAGAATTTCATTAACTTATTTGTCGAAGTATCCTGCAAAATCATTTCTCTTATGGGAATTAGCCTGTTGTATTGATCTAACAAGGTCCACTTCAACCTACGTAACAATTATGCAGTGAAGATGGAGAGCTTTAGGCAAAAAAAGAAAGAAAAAAAACTAGCACGTGATCTACGGAGAATAACTTTGACAGCAACTCCAACTGTAAGATTCCTGAAGTTATTTCTATGAAAGTTTGTAAGTTTTCTTGATATGTATGTACACTGACATATATCGCAATTAATGTTGGCAGATGCAATGGAGTACACTTGATGCGATCAATTCTGGTGTGTGTGTGTGTGTTTGTGGAATGCAATGACGTATGAATAACGACAGAAAAATATGCCTGAGGAGTATGGGTATGTAGTAACATTTCTCTGTTATTTTCGGAACAACTTGGAATATCTTATTGGTAGTTTATATACAAAGTCATTTTCATAATTATCATGCTGCAAACCTACATAGTTTTCTATATTAATCATGTCGTGCTAAAATATAAAAGTTATAGCTTCAATAAATTGATAAAATACAGATATGGGCTTTACACATTTATTGAATATATATTTACATATGAATACGTCGTTACGGTCGGACTCCAGCGAGCAGCAGTGGTTGTTATACCCCACCAAGTAACTTGCTACTGTTGGTGAAACTCTCTTGTGCAGAAACGCCGATCTTGAAATCTTGATCCTACTTATAGGCCATATTGCGAGCAATGTACTCATGTTTTACTGAACATGTAGGTGACATGAAATTTTGAGCTTCTCCCATCACTGAAAGTTGTGTTTTAAACTTGCAAAAGCATTGCTAAGCCTATTCAATCATTTCTATTTTACCCTAGATTTCACTCCATACCATAATTGAGATACAAATGGGCGTTACTGATGTCGAGGAGAAGAGTTAGAAGCTCTTGGATTGAGAATTTGAGATTTCGCAAAGTTCCTTCCTAGCCCGAGCTACACGGTACCCACTATCTCCAGCGTCGGTTCACTTCGAGATATGTGCAATGCTCAGCGGCAAGGTTAGACAATTAGCAGACTGTAGCTGTCAGCATTAACAGTAATCTCTGCTGGACATTGCTTTCTCTCCTCACGGCCTGTCTCATCCTCTCATAAAATACTCTGCATGCACATACAACATCTGCTGGACATTTCTCTCTCCCTCCCCTCCTTCTCATAAAATATTTCTGCATGCGCATGCACAAGAGAAGCTCCATCTCTCTCACGGTGTCTGACATGCATGCACAAGCATACTATCTCTCTCTCCTCAGCGCCCCTCTCTCACAACTCTCTCATGAAAAGGTGTAACTGCCAGGGTGTGGATGTTGTACTATTCATGAAATGAGTTTAAAAAAAAGTAAGAGAAGAGAGATTAGCAGGAAAGAGAGCATAAAGGAAGAGATATAAGAGTTGCATGCACGGGAAGAACGAGAAAGTCAGAGGCACATGCGACGTCATGTCATGAATAGTTCCCTCACATGCAGATGATTAAGGATTAAGCGTCTGAAGCCAACTACTGTGTGCATATATCTCAATGAAACATGGACACGATTGAAAGGCTGAGATAAAGGGTACCGTGTAGCCCCCAGCTAAGAAAAACCGTTCTCTGAGATTTATATAGGTTCAGTAGAACAAAAAGTTTTGGATTCACTACTCCAGAGACAACGATGCGGTATATATAGTTAACTTCGTACTTTCAGGAGAGAACTGGCTAAAATGAAGCTAATACCACTGAATATCCTCAGTGGTTAGTATACTAAAGAGTAAAACTGCAAGTTTTTGTCATAACTGAAATCCTTTTCTGCTCCATACTTTACGTAAACAATGCCTGTGCATTGGCATAAGAACCATAGATTGAAAAATCATCATCCATTGGCATTCGTCACCCTGGCAATGAAATAACCTGCATTTGCAATTCAGAAGACTTCTTGTCCGGTTTAGTGTGTGATTTGTTACTATGATAAGGAAACATTTCCTCAACCCATCTTTCACTACACACACAGGTTGCACAGAGGAGTATAAGGATTTCTTCATCGGGCCAGTCCACGTGGAAGACGTCGCGTTAGCCCATATCACATTGTTTGAAAACCCGGCTGCATCCGGGAGGCACCTCTGTGTGGAGCCCATATGTCACTTGAGCGATTTCGCGTCCCAAGTCCCGGAGCTCTACGCCGACTACGAAGTCCCGAAGTAAGCAACACACACTGAACACATACTTCACATGTTTGGAGAACAATAATTTCATAACAAATGACGACATGAATAGACTGTTGTCATGGTGCTAATCTCTTTGCGTTTGATCAGTTTAGTTGGCAGATTACCTGAGGACACGCAGCCTGGGCTGGTGAGAGCGGAGGTAGTGCCGAAGAACTGATGGCACTGGGCCTGCATTTCACTCCTTTGGAAAAGAACATCAAGGATGCAGTGGAGAGCCTTCGGAGAAGAGGATGCATCGCCTGATGGCTGGATTATTAGCTGTACCATATTCCTTCCCTTCTGTTGTAGGGTCATGATGATCAACCCTTGCTCCAGAGATGTGTGTTACGCCCAGCCCAGTGCTAGACCTTATAGTTGCCTGTATGATTGTGCAATAACAGTTGATCTACTGGTACACCTGTCTGTTCTTGCTAGATTCTTCCAAGAAGTCCTTGGGTGTTGCAAGGAAGATCACCGATGAATAATTGTCCAGGATAAGAGAAGAAAACAGTACTCTCGAAATAGAACCAATAATCTATTCACAAAATACGCCGAGCTTTTTCGGACGGAGGGAGTACAAAATTGGGTCATCTATTTTGAAACAGAGGGAGTATTACCTTATCTATACCTCATCTTTACCCGTGCATCTATAGTCTTTTGTAGTCGCTGGTAACGTCCAACTTGGTCCCGGAACTTGTGTATTGCTTCAATACGATCTAGGTATATAAAAATACGCAATCAATATGGTCCTTGAGGTTGAAACAACAGTCCCGGCTCTACACATTGCATACGTATCGCGTACTCTGTCGTATGACACATCAGCACGGGGGCCACGTCAGCCTGATGGGACCCATATGACAGTGGCAGCCAGAAATAAGATAAAGAAAAAGGAAAAATGACTGTCGCTGCCGAGTTTCGAACCCGCGACTTCTGGCCCATATCTACGCACACAAGCCACCACACTAAGGGCCCTCCCATGGTACCAACCGGATGGAATCGTTTCTTTAAATAGCGTTGTCCATTCCGCTATATCAGGCCCAGACTTTTTTTGAAGGACGCGCGTGTTAGCGAATTAAGCTGGCAGTAGTTTTTTTTTTGCGAATAAAATGAACATGGTTTCGAATCTTACTATCTTTTCTTTCTCGTTTTTTCTGTTTCTTTTTTCATTTCTTCCTTTTCTGTTTATTTTAATTTGTAAAATAATGTTTAAATTATTCAACATTTGTTACCGCTTCCAAAACTAGTTCAGAAATTTTTAACTAATCACATTTTTCGAAAATAGTTTGAAGTTTCAAAATTTGGTCACGGTATAAAAAATTATTAGAAGTTTTCAAAAATGTTTTCACTTGCAATTTTTTTCTTATTTTCAAATTGTTCCTGGTTATAAATTCTTATTCTGAAGTTCAAAATTTGTTCAGCAGTACAAAAAAATCGCCACAGTTCCCGGGTTCGAATCCCCGCGGCGCCCTTTGTTCCTTCTTTTTCTGTTTTTTTTCTCGGCCCACTAACATATGATATGGGCCTTATACAAACGTCGCCTGCGCTGGCCCGTGTCACCCTACGCAAATACGAGATACGTATGCAATGTGTAGAGCCAGTCCTGTCGTTTCAACCTCAAGGACCGTATTGATCACGTATATCCATGTATCAGGATCATATTGAAGCAATACGCAAGTTCCAGGACCAAGTTGGACGTCGCCAGCAACTACGAGGACTACAGATGCAATTATCTCGTTCAGTACACTTACGAAATCCATTCACGTTTATTTTTTTCTACAACACATCCTATCATGACATCATGGAGAGGATTTTAAAGAGTTTGTTGATGTCATCATGTCTGGCTGTGGGTCGTGGGAGGAGGAGGAGGGGGTCTTGAGCCATTAGGTTAAGGATTTGTTGCTTTTCCCCGTTGCAACACACGGGCATTTATAATTTCTGCTTGTGAGGGGCGAGAATGGGCAGAAGCAATCGTGTATTACTTTTTGTTTATTTGTAAAATACGTATACTTGCGGCTCTTAAATTGTTCATTGCCATTCTTCACTTTTTTGTTATCTTTGATGTCCTTTCTCAATCCTTTGGACATCATCAGGTACTTATCCCGTCACAACGTTGGACACCTTACTATCTTTACAAATGATAGGCGGTACAAAATCAAGAAATGCTTTGAAAACAAATTTGTTGTATATAAATGGCCTTTGCAACTTCATTTTACAAGATGAAAATATGCTATTTTTAATTTGTCATAGGGGAACTCTTCCCAACAAAACAACCAACTATCTGTACAAACTCCAAAAATATACCCTAAAAAGACTCTCTGTAAAAAAAACTTAACACAACAAATATAGTTTAAAAATGTTCATGCTATTTTTGAACAAAATATGTTTGCACTTTTTTATAAAGCTTAAAAATTTCCAAAAAATGTTCCATTTTTAAGAAAAAATATTTCCACTTAAAAATGTACAACAAAACATTCTTTTCGAAAAGCATCTGATAGAAAAATGTTCTTTTTAGAGAAATATTCCAATTTCATTAAAGCGTTAACTATTTTTAAAAAAAGTGTTCCATTTTTATGCAAACGTTAAATTTTATTTAAAATAAGAAAAATTCCATGTTTAACCTATCATAGATGTTTATGAAAATTGGATATAAGAAATGGCGCGCAATGGCAAATGAAAGCAGGTTGTGCCCTTTTTTCGCCCGGTACAACGCACATGCATTTGTACTAGTTACTAAAAAATGGAACAAGGTTCTACATAAGCTTGTAAACCGAGCAAAAACTGGAATAATATATCTGTAAAGTGCCACATCCGTCCAAAACGCGCCACATCCACAAATAAAGAACAGGCTATGATGCCTACACACCTAGCCTATTATTAACTCGCCATCAAAATCGGCTGAAGATAGCCCGTGCTACGGTTTCCCAGCGGTTGCACCCAATAGCCAAAATCTCCTATAGTCCGCATGAGTGAGTAACGACCACATATGGATCCAGGCAGCTCTGTAGATAACCTGCAAAAAAATAGTGAATTTTGTGCCATTAAAAATAGTGAGTCTCCGAGAATGTGTCGGTATCCCCAAATATGTGATCGGAAACTGGCCCAACCCGCATCCGACGGGTTGACCGTACAGATGGGCCTCGTCTTGAGCGTCGCCAAAGCAAAACAATTCACTTTTATGAAAATTGATCTTGAGACCCTGGAGTTGCTTGAATGTTGATAAAAGCAGTCTCATATTTCTCGCTTTCTCGAGGTCATAATCCATGAAGAGAATCGTATCGTCGGCATATTAAAGTATAGAGAGACCACCATCAACCAGATGATTTACTACTTTATCAATTTGGCCATCAACCTTGCACTACTAGGGAAAACCGTAGTAGAAGCGCTTGTGCAAGCGCTACCACTAAGGCGCTATAGCTAACTAGTAAGAGTAGCGCTGGATGGACGCTCAATCATGACCGCTAGCATATCCGCCACTATATTGAATAGTATGGGCGATACGGAGTCACCTTGTCGCAATCCCTTCTTTTGTTTGGAAATAGTGTCCAACGTCATCATTGACGTTAATGGCAACATTGCCTCCAGAAACGAAACTATGGACCGTAGCACGCCACTCTACAGAAAATACTTTCATTCTGAGAGTCTGTTGAAGAAAGGGCCACTTGACTTTCTCATAAGCTTTTTCAAAGTCTATTTTGAGTACCACCTCATTCAACTTTTTTTGGTGTAATTCATGGACTGTTTCAAGAAGGATAACAACTCCATCTAGGATGTGTCTGCCTTGCATAAAAGTTGTCTGTGAAGGGTGAACCACATGTTCAACAACCGAATTTAGCCTAATAGTCGCAGCCTTCATGAATATTTAGAAACTAACACTAAGGAGGCAAACACAATAGGAATCAGGCACTTTGCCGTCCACCATGGCTGACGGCAAAGGCATGACTGGCGGACGGCATAGGCCTTTGCCGTCCGTTAACATACGACAACAGGTCCAGCTGAATAGGCTACGGCAAAGGGCTCATTGCCGACTGCTGGCAGACGGCAAAGATGATATGGTCTTTGCCGTCCGCCAGCCCACGGCAAAGGACTTGGACGACACACATGCCAACTTATGGCCGTTAGGGGGTTAACTGTGCGCTTTGCCGTCAGCTAGCTGACGACAAAGTAACCAAATAGGCTAGCCCCTAGGTACACAGGTAGCTGCCACGTGGCTGTTTTGCCGTCTGCTGGCTGAAGGCAAACATCTTTGTCGTCCGCTCACGGACGGCAAAGATCCTGTATAGCCCCTGTTTTTTCTGTTTTTTCTTAGCTTCATTCAATTTCAACAAACAAGTTTGAACACACAAATTTGACAGCAGACATATCCAACACAAAAGTTTCATCATATATACATACATAACCAACACATAGTTCCATCCATACATATTACAATAGTTTCACATTGTTCATCTAACACATATCCATCCATATAACAAGTTCCACATTGTTCATCGATACAAAATAAAAGCAGAAAGGGAAAAGAAGCACTCCATCCATGCAAGCTTCCGTGAAGTAAACGAAATCTGCAAAATGGGAAACCAGAAAGTTAGAAGAAGAATGCTAGAAGAAGAAGAAGAAGAATAGTAGAGGAAGAAGTAAACATACTTAGGTAAAATGGAGCTAACCTAGCTAATTATGTCATTTTTGAGTGAACTAGACATATTATGCCATTTTTGATATAAAGCAGCTAAGTATAGGTCTTTATTGAGCTAACCTGGGTAACTGAGCATATTAGAGCTAACTTCGAGCTAACTTAGGTCATTTTGGAGAAGAAGAAGAAGAAGAAGAAGACGAAGAAGAAGACTAGAAGTAGAAAAAAAGACTAGAAGAAGAAGTAGAAGACGATTTTTACCCATTTCCTTCTCATTTTCTTCTTTTATTCTTTCTTTTTCTTCTTTTTATTCTTCTATTCCTTCTTTTTCTCCTCTTCCTTGTTTTTCTTCTTCATATTCCTTATTTGTGTCATTTTAGAGCTTACATAGGTAATTATGCCATTTTTAGCGAGGTTATCTTTAGTAAGAATGACTCCGCGACGAAGATACCATGCAAAGATTTTATTCTTAAGAGGTATTTTCATCTTCCAGATCTTCTTATTATTATAAACTGACACATCGGACTGGATTAACGCTCTATACATGGACTCCACTAATAATTATCCATTCCCATGGAGGTTACATCGAAAAACATCAGACCCATGTGGCAATTGCACCATGGACAACCGCTCGAGCAGGATGTTCCATGATTGGAGTCTGGGTCCAATTAAATCTCTTATGAATGTCACATTTGGCGGAAATTATTCCATTACCGTGGCAATAGTGTCACCCTTGTGGCGCACAATGTTGTGTAGAGCCGGATATTGTTCCCAGAGTATGGCATCTCCTCGCCACTTGTCCTCCCAGAATCTAATTTCCGAGTTGTCTTTAATTGAGAAGGATCCATAGCAGAAGAAATATCTCTTCGAAGCCATTAGACCCGCCCAAAAGTGTGAATCCCTAGGCTTCCAGTATAATTGGGATACCGCCTTGGAACCCACATATTTCCTCCTTAGGAGGGTTTGATATACACCATCTTCCATCAGTAACTTAAACAACCATTTGTCGAGGACCCTATTCGTAATCTCAAGGTCATGAATGCCCAACCCGCCTTGGTCTTTGGGAAGGCAAACCACACTCCATTCGGCCAGTCGATACTTCTTTCTCTCGTTATCTCCTTGCCAAAAGAATATTGAATGGAAATAATCCAATCTATGTAAGACTCCTTTCGGCAACTAGAAGAAGGAAATCATACATAGTACCATATTACTTAGTACTGAATTTATGAGAACAAATCTTCCACCTAGAGACAGCAGTTTACCTTTCCAACTGCTAAATCTTTTTTGTAGTCCCTCCTCGACGTGTTTCCATTGAGAATTTATGAGTCTCCGAGAATGTGTCAGTATCCCCAAATATGTGATCGGAAACTGGCCCAACCCGCATCCGACCGGTTGACCGTACAGATGGGCCTCGTCTTGAGCGTCGCCAAAGCAAAACAATTCACTTTTATGAAAATTGATCTTGAGACCCTAGAGTTGCTCGAATGTTGATAAAAGAAGTCTCATAGTTCTCGCTTTCTCGAGGTCATAATCCATGAAGAGAATCATATCGTCGGCATATCAAAGTATAGAGAGACCACCATAACCAGATGATTTACTACTTCATCAATTTGGCCATCAACCTTGCACTGCTAGGGAAAACCGTAGTAGAAGCGCTTGTGCAAGTGCTACCACTAAGGCGCTATAGCTAACTAGTAAGAGTAGCGCTGGATGGACGCTCAATCATGACCGCTAGCATATCCGCCACTATATTGAATAGCATGGGCGATACGGAGTCACCTTGTCGCAATCCCTTCTTTCGTTTGGAAATAGTGTCCAACGTCATCATTGACGTTAATGGCAACACTGCCTCCAAAAACGAAACTATGGACCATAGCACGCCACTCTACATAAAATACTTCCATTCTGAGAGTCTGTTGAAGAAAGGGCCACTTGACTTTGTCATAAGCTTTTTCAAAGTCTATTTTGAGTACCACCCCATTCAACTTTTTTTGGTGTAATTCATGGACTGTTTCATGAAGGATAACAACTCCATCTAGAATGTGTCTGCCTTGCATAAAAGTTGTCTGTGAAGGGTGAACCACATGTTCAGCAACCGAATTTAGCCTAATAGTCGCAGCCTTCATGAATATTTAAAAACTAACACTAAGGAGGCAAACACAATAGGAATCAGGCACTTTGTCGTCCGCCATGACTGACGGCAAAGGCATGACTGGCGGACGGCATAGGCCTTTGCCGTCCGTCAACATACAACAACAGGTCCTGCTGAATAGGCTACGGCAAAGGGCTCATTGCCGACTGCTGGCAGACGGCAAAGATGATATGGTCTTTGCCGTCCGCCAGCCCACGGCAAAGGATTTGGACGACACACATGCCAACTTATGGTCGTTAGGGGGTTAACTGTGCGCTTTGCCGTCAGCTAGCTGACGACAAAGTAACCAAATAGGCCAGCCCCCAGGTACACAGGTAGCTGCCACGTGGCTGTTTTGCCGTCTGCTGGCTGAAGGCAAACATCTTTGTCGTCCGCTCGCGGACGGCAAAGATCCTGTATAGCCCCTATTTTTTCTGTTTTTTCTTAGCTTCATTCAATTTCAACAAACAAGTTTGAACACACAAATTTGACAGCAGACATATCCAACACAAAAGTTTCATCATATATACATACATAACCAACACATAGTTCCATCCATACATATTACAATAGTTTCACATTGTTCATCTAACACATATCCATCCATATAACAAGTTCCACATTGTTCATCGATACAAAATAAAAGCAGAAAGGGAAAAGAAGCACTCCATCCATGCAAGCTTCCGTGAAGTAAACGAAATCTGCAAAATGGGAAACCAGAAAGTTAGAATAAGAATGCTAGAAGAAGAAGAAGAAGAAGAATAGTAGAGGAAGAAGTAAGCATACTTAGGTAAAATGGAGCTAACCTAGCTAATTATGTCATTTTTGAGTGAACTAGGCATATTATGCCATTTTTGATATAAAGCAGCTAAGTATAGGTCTTTATTGAGCTAACCTAGGTAACTAAGCATATTAGAGCTAACTTCGAGCTAACTTAGGTCATTTTGGAGAAGAAGAAGAAGACGACGACGAAGAAGAAGACTAGAAGTAGAAAAAAAGACTAGAAGAAGAAGTAGAAGAAGGTTTTTACCCATTTCCTTCTCATTCTTCTTCTTTTATTCTTTCTTTTTCTTCTTTTTATTTTTCTATTCTTTCTTTTTCTCCTCTTTCTTGTTTTTCTTCTTCATATTCCTTATTTGTGTCATTTTAGAGCTTACATAGGTAATTATGCTATTTTTTAGCTAACTAAGCTTATTATGTCAGCTAGCATGAAAATAAGGTAAGTATAGGTCATTTTTGTGCTAACATAAGTAATTATGCCATTTTTAGCTAACGTACGTAAGATGGATCATTTTGGAGCTAATCTAGCTAAAATGGATCATATTGGAGCTGACCTATGTTAAATGTGTCATTTTGGAGCTAACTTAACTTATTATGCCATTTTTTAGTTAACTAAGCATAAATATGCCATTTTTTACACAAGCCAAGTGTATGTCATTATTGAGCAAACCTAGGTAACTAAGCATATTAGAGATAACTTAGCATATTAGAGCTAACTTAGGTCATTTTGGAGGAAACAAAGCTAAGTGTAGATCATTTTGGAGATCTGACATACCTGACATAGTTCACTCCTCCTTCTCCTTCAACTTCTTCATCCTGATGCGCCAAGAGCGGTGAGGCAGTGTAGGAAGTGGGATGTAGTCTTCTACCTCAATTGGTATGGTCATGTCGCCTGGCTGTGGATTCACCGACGCCACCACCATCGCGAGGTCATTGTCAGGTACCACCACCATCGCGAGGCCATCTTCAGGCAACACCATCACTTGGTCATCCTCAGCCACCACCATCTCTTGCCCATCATGAGCCACCACCATCTCTTGCCCATCGTTAGCCACCACCATACCTTGGCCACCGACAGCCACCACCATCGCGAGGTCAATGTTAGACAGATTAGGCTGCACCTCCTCATCCCCATTCTGCTCCTCTTCTTCCCCACTCCATGCCGGATCATCCTCGCTGCTTCTTTTGCTGTAGCCAGAGTCAGTGCTGCTTTGGCTGTAGCCAGACTCGCTGCTGTTGCTCCCATTGCATGACGAAATGCAACAATGACCGTTAACAATCGATGTGGGACAAAGCCAAATGTAGAGGAAGAAGAGGCAGAACGTACTGGCATCATCGTCGTCCTGGTAGAGCATGCGGCACATAGTCATGTTGAACACCTTCACAGTGAGCATGGCGTCACCGTCGTACTTGAAGAGAAGGAAGTACCCGTGCCGCAGGTCGTAGGCACGGTAGAACTGCTCCTAGCAACGACACATGTATATGTGGCCGTACCTGATCACCAGCTACATGTCCCAATGACTGCGAAGCCCGCTGCCGGCATGTCGCAGCTTCACATTCTTTGGCCGATGGTCGTCCAACATCTTCATGAAAGTGTCAGGCAGCCTCTGCAGCATGGGACAAGGAGTGATGTAGCAAACAGTAGAGTTATCATAAAGAGATGGGTGAAGGGGAGATCTCTCCTTTTACATACCTGCCTCCTGGATGAATTCTCAAGAATGATACTGAAGAACTCGAAAGCATCCAACTCGTACTACGGTGTGGCAGAGTGCAGCCTGCGGTGGCAGCCTCCCCCCATATCTGATAAGCAGTAGAAGAGACCAATTAGTAATGCTCATGTTTCAAATTGATCATAGGTACATTAGCAGTAATATTGTGTTCATCTCTAAAATACCATTAGAGGATAAATGCACTTTCATCAACTAGCTCGCAACTATTTATGAGTCGACCGGGCTCAATATCCACTTTCATTTACCACCAATAGATTTGAGCTATGTTTTCTTAGTTTTATCGAGATTTTTTGTTTTGTTTTGGAGTACTTCAAATGTAGGACATATATATTAAGTTCCAGTGAGAGAAGACTTTGACCAAGAATTATTTTATCACTATGGGGTTTATAGGATAGAAACTCACATTTATTAGTAAGTACTAAGTATCGACAAAAGAAAAGTTAATGATACCAATTTCATGCCATATAACCCACATATTGGCATATAAGCCACTCACATGTTATGATTAGACGATATCATGAACGTTTCTTCAAAGTTAAACAAGGATTATATATATTTAGTGAGTCAAGATAAACGCAAGCATCTGATAAATTTTACATTCATCTGTCCACTTGGGCAGAGACATCACAGACATGTTCACTTCCAATCCCCTCTAAGGCCCTGAAGTGGATTTAAACACGGGCAGGGCAACGATCCATCCCACATCAGTACAACAAGGAACTACACGGGCCTAGCAAGTAGCAACCTCGCACCAACAATCAGCTGAGTAGGTTCATTTCCTAAACATCTTCTACAACATATACAACCACCGACGGATCTAAACATCTTCAGTAAACTAAGCGAATAATTTGAAGATGCATGACAGCCACACAAACACAAGCAGTTGAGAATATTTTCAGTCACTTAACCTAGGAGATGCATCATGCACAATAGCTCCATTCCTAAGCATCTTCGCACCAAGAACAGGAAAAAATCGCGACTACTGGCATGAGGCAGCCAGGGTAAACCATGCTAGAAAGAAATGGAGGAAGGGGGGAATTTTTCACCGTACCTCCCTTCGACATCTTGGAAGAGGGGGCGGTACCCGGCGTTGGCGACAGAGGGGAAAGGATGGCACCGGGGCCGCCGGGGTGGAGGAGGGGGCGCCACGGCAACAGGGGTCGCGTGGGGCGGCGGTGGCTCGGGCATGTGGGGACACGACAAGGGGGGTGCCGCGGGGTGGCGGCGGCTCGGAGGCGGGATAGAGAGATAGAGAGAGGGGACAGAGAGATGGGTCAGCGGGCTCATCGGCCTTTTGTTAGGGCACGGTTCTTTGCCGTCTGCTAGTAGACAGCAAAGAACCTAGCTAACGGACGTTAGTTTGGCCATTTCTTTACCGGCTGCTAGTAGACGGCAAAGAAGCTTTGCCGTCAGCTGGCAGATGGAAAAGAAAGTGTCCGTTAGGTCGTCCTCGCCAGTGGGCCACCCACATTCTTTGCCATCAACCAGCTGACGGCAAATATCCTGATTCCAGTAGTGAAATAGGTCTATATTGTTGTATCCTTGCAGCCTCATTAACCTTAGGCAATATAATAATCTCACCGAAATTTAAGCGAAACAATTCTATTTAGCCAACATGAAGGTCGCTAAACAAAAGTAGGGGATCTGGTTTGATGACTTCCCAGAAGTTCTGATAGATCTCTACGCGAAAAACCATCTGGACCCAAGGCTTTGTTATGCTCCATTACGAAAACCGCCTTTCTAACTTCCTCCTCGGAGTATGGAGTTGTTAGTAGGTTGTTTTCCTCATCAGAGACCTGGGGGGTGTCATCTTTTCGGGACTCATCCATCACGAAGTTCCCTTCCTCTGGGGCAGTTAGTAGGCATTTCCTATACGAGTGCCTTAAGCGCCCGTTTCTTTCTTCCCGCAAATGCACAACCTCCATTGCACGCTAGCTCGGCCCGTTTAGCTTGTTCCTTTTTCAGCTAAAATGCAAAAAAACATGAAACGGCATCGACATTCGTCACTGTGAGGGACGTCTTCAAGCGACGCATTATTGTCGCCGCCACTTCATCGCCATGACCTTCATCAACATGATCTTCATCACCACCATCGTCAATACACTGCCGTCACCTCATCCATAAAATGGACAACTAGTGTCCTCTGACTGACTTTTCTGCAAGACGCGACCACAACAATGGCAATGACCTCGTCATGATGACACATTAACCGTGTCATCATCGACGGCATGACTGCATTGACATGGTGTCACTACGATGACGACCCCTACACAACCACACGGTTCTGGAAAAACAGATGCGTGCTTGATGGGCTTCCTCCAGTCTTGGCAAAATTGATGTGTACTTGATGGGCTTCCTCGAGTCATCGCGTCCACCATGTGGCCAAGTTGGTCGTGATCCCATTGCCTAGAGAGCGGGTGCTAGTGCTACAAAAATGCAAGGAATTTGAAAGTAGAGTCAGAGGCTAGCCTAAGATAGACCTGCTAAATCATCGTATACCAAGACTTTCTAGATTTAGGTTGGGAAATGCGGATTAGCTGAGCACTTCAAAACATTTCGAGGAGAAACAAGAATTCCATAGCTTATTCATGCTATGTATGTGGTAGTGCTAGTTATGCAAAGGTAGATGTTTCAAGGATCCATGTTGACATCTATATAATCTCTCACACATCAAAAATATAATGGAAGTGTTAATAGCACTGCTCAAGAATTCTAGAATAACATGGTATCATACTACTCGAAACTGGGTTTCGCCCCCTTTATGAATAAAGCACCAACCAAAGTTCATACATTCTTGGGCAGGTAAGAGGGACCAAGTTAGGCAAGCTTCGCTTAGAGAGCAAAAAAAAAATTAATTTGAGAGCTAGTACCTCTCAGCAGGTTTCCTCCTTCACCATATCCGGATAAAGATTATGATTGAAATGAGCAAGCCCAACTTTTACAGGATATGGTCACACTACTAGAGAAAAGCTTACCAGTAGCGCTGGTTTTTTGCTACCAGTAGCGCGGGCACCAGCGCTACTGCTATGGCGCTACAACTATTTTGTAGCAGTAGCGCGTTTCTAGACCAGCGCTACTGGTAAGTTCAAGTACTAGTAGCGCATTTTTAGGCCAGCGCTACTGCTAACATTTATGTCTTTTTTTTAATATTTTGGCGCTGTACATGTTTAAACAGATATATCTTTTATACAATAACAACTCATCATGAACTAGTCTGTTTAAATAGCATATTCATTACCACTAGTCATCACCACCAAACAATGTTCGTCAATGAGACATCATATATATAACAAGTTGGTCACTAGTCATAATGACAACTCCTCATCCTCCTCATCAACTCTAACACATTATAGCACATAATAACACATTCTACCTAGGACCTACTCCTCTCATAGGATCTACTCTACCCTCTCTTAGGTAAAATATCATAGAGATAGGCATTGACTCTTCATTAAGGAAACTGAACTCTCCATAATGAAGAACGGAGATCATCCTGTCTCCAAGTCTTGGCCTACGCACAATGTTGCTTCCAAGTAGCTCTCTACGATGGTTGAGACATTTTTCCAATCATTTATTATCATGGCTTCCTCGCTTTTAGAAATCCGGTATGGACAAGAGTGATGTGGATACTGTGGCTGACCTGGCCGTGGTGGCCGTAAGCTCATAACATCAACGCGACCTCTTGGCAACATCAGATGAGGCACACAATCCATCATGATTTTCTGTTCAAAAATATAGTAATAACTTTGTAGTTAGCAATTTAGTTTAGTTTTAGAAAAATTTATGCAAAAGATGCACGGATGTCGTAATAGTACAAAATCTTACCATGATATCTCCATTGATGTTACCGTAGCACACCGCGTGCACTAGTGGCACATATGGACCATAATTTTGAGAAATTCAATAATAGCTATTGTAATTCTCAAGATCAGTAAAAAATGTGATAAGACCATCTTTCTCCTTATAAGTTAATTGTGCTTCATCATTGTAGTAGTAGGTTCTGTCTACCAGCTTCCGTATATTTTTTCAAGAATGAAAACAAGCTGTCAATGGAAATAAGCTATCAAATATTTTGAAATAAACAATATAAATTACTTAGTAAATATGTTTAAGAAACTCACACAGCGGTAGAACTGGAAGCGTGTCAACAAGGACCCAAATGGTCATATCATTTTCGTCGATGTCAGGATCACCAAGATCGAAGGTGAGAAGCATACCCTCATGAAAATCATATGCCTTGGAAAGGGCTTCCCAATTCGGGCAACCAGAATTGGATGAGTTCACAGAATTGTATAGTTTTACAGAAAAATCATAACCATGATGGGTCCTTAGTTGAATTATCTTTGTCTCCGTGCTTTCATGATCTTCAAACCCCATCTTCTCCAAGACATAGCGTCTTGCATGGCATGGGATAAGCTAGTCGAATTGTAAAGACGGAAATTACACGTTGAAGAAGCAGAGAAGTCATGCAAAAATAACAAAAAACACTTGTCATCATTGCGTACCGTATCAACATTGAAGGTATCTTGGAGCTTGATGCTGAAGCGCCGACCTTCTACCAGGTGAGGCCTGCCGCACATACCGCGTTATCTTCGCAGTAAACGCACATAGCGAATTCCCTTTCATCGTCAGACATTTCCTAATAGGTAATTAATAATCCATCATCGAATACATATATAGTAGTTTGTAGCAAAGATCATCATATAACAACTAAAACACCTAAAATTTGTAGTTTGTAGTAGTTTGTAGCAAAGATCATCATATAATCCATCATGAATACATATATAGTAGTATGTAGCACAAACCGCGTTCATCTTTTGCATTCAATAGGCAAATAACTAATAGGTAATTAATAAGCCATCATCGAATATATATATAGTAGTTTGTAGCAAAGATCATCATATAATATCACTAATACATCTCGAATAATAGCTCCTCTAGGTTCAGTGTGCCGCGGTGGACACCCAAAGAGAAGGAACCATCACTGGATCATAGCTCCGGTGAGATCCCCAAAGAAACTGCCATGTATTGGAGAACCGGCCGTTCGCCAACGCAACCAAGTAGCGTTGGACGTGCGCGTTCTCCTCCATGACACGGTGTTGTACCACATGCACGGGGGACTCAAGCCTCTCCACCGATGCAGGCCCACGTGACCACCACCAAAGAAGCTCCGGATCGACGACGGGCTGGCTCCTCACTAAGCTGCGCTCACCAGAAGGTAGCACAACCCAGTACCTGCCCGGCGGAGCCCAGTCCCGGACATGGCCCCTCGGCTCAACCAGGAGGCCTCCACCGAGTCGACGACGAGGATGCGGGATAGGCATCGTCGACGTCGAGAACAAAAAGCTTAATTATGAAAACAAAATTAATAAACACTTAGCAAAATTTGGCATGACCTTTGCTAAAAACAGGACATATTGAGCGCCTGAAATTTGCGAGAGCCTAAACGAATTGACATTTCTGGCAAAACATAGGCCACTCGGAAAAATATGACATGTCCAAAATGTGACATGTTCAAAACATGACATGTCCACTGCAAATTTGCATATAACAGGAAAAATTGCTTTAACTAAAAAAATAACAACAATTGCTTTAACTAAAAAAATACCTAGAATTCTGTTAACTACACCTAAAACAACTAAAACACCTAAAATTCTGTTAACTACACCTAAAACAACTAAAACACCTAAAACTCTTTTAAATACACTTAAAACACCTAAATTCTATTAACTACACCTAAAACAACTAAAACACCTAAAACTCTATTAAATACACTTAAAACATAGGTTTCAAAATAACTACTCTAATAACTAAAACTAGGGAGGGAGGGAGGAGGAGGAAGGAGGGAGGAGTACCTATCGGTGGAGGAGGGCCGGCGCGGGGGCCGGGGCGGCGGGCGGAGGAGGAGGCCCACGCGGGGGAGCTGGGCGGCCGGCGGGGAGGAGAGCCAGCGCGGGGGAGCTAGGCGGCCGGCGGGGAGGAGGGCCGGCGCGGGCGAGGGCGGCCGACGCAGGGAGGAGGGCCGGCGCGGGGGACGGCAGTGTGCGGGGGTCGACGGTGGCGTGCGGGGGGATGAGGGAGGAGTGCGGAGTGTGAGTGAGAGATGAGGCCGGGCCGGGGGGCGCGCGGGGGGAGGTAGTGGGCTTAACAGCAGCGCGGGCAATGGGCCAACGCTACTGCTAAGCCCAGTAGCTGTAGCGCTGGTTGGGCGAAAAGCGCTGCTAACATTTATTGATCAGGGGGTGTGGTGTTTTACACTTAGTAGTAGCATGGGGCTAGATAACAGGCGTTGCTGCTAACAGTTACCAGTAGCGCTCTTTCTAGGCAGCGCTATTATTAACTACTAGTAGCGTGGGGTCATAAACAAACGCTACTGGTAAACTTCTATCTATAAGGGTTTTCCTAGTAGTGTCAGAATTAGTAGAGTACTTGGAAAGGAAAACTTGAAAGAATTGCTAAGTAAAAGAGTGTGAGTAAGTGAGTATGTCAAGAGAACAAATCCATGTCTAGTTTCCTCCTCTCTGTCGGGAGTTTGGAAAGAAGAAACAAACTGCAACTTTGACTCTCACAGAAAATGAGCTGAGATATTGGTTTGAACTAAAATAGTTATTTACCCCCACTATACTTGTGACTAGCAAGTGAAAAACTAAAGATCATGCATAGCTTAGCTAGGCAACATGAGAAACACTTTTACTCCATGAGCTGCACACCTTTCAGTGGCATCAAACACTATTACTCCATGAGCTGCACACATTTCAGTGGCATCATTCTTACTGTGCTGCTGTAACCAGCGTTTTGAATATTGCCCACTCTGCCTCCTTTATATATCTCATAACCAAACCATATGCACCTTATCAGTTGGGTTCCTTCCGGTTGTCATCGGGCTATGACTGTACACTATTACTAAACTTCTGATGTGCGTTCTAGCTGGGTGAGTTGAGATTTTAGAAAGAATTGAAAGAGAATTTGGACAATGGTCTTGGTTGAAGTGGTCCAACCAACAACCAGGAAAATTCAATAGGAAAATGTTCCGCTGCAAATCCAGGTTCCTTCCCATGGAGAAGTGCTCAGTTTTTCCGACTTGAAGTGCCTACAGAGAAGTACAGTTTATCCCTTACAGTGTGTCCTATGAAGAAGCACGTAGTGTGTGCATGGAGATACAATGTGTGTAGAGCAGAGGTACCTGATTCATTTTGCCCTTTTTCGAAATGATTAAAGAGCGTGAGTGTTAATTTTCCTTCCCCAACATTATGATCACAATATGAAAACGAAGTTTCCCATCTGTAAAATGTTCTTACTATCAGTTTGACACCATCCATGAACGCAGTCAGCTGGTATTTCTGCATTGTTTCTTTTGAGCTCTGAGCCAGTGGCTGGCAGATTCATTCACCGGGGCTCACATCAGAGATATAAAGGAAATTGCTGGCAAAGTACATAATTAAATATTTGATTCTAACAAGTGAAACAAGTATAGTTCATTCAGTCGACCGTAGTACAACCTGAAAAGCAGAGCATTTCAAACAACCAAGGACTGCAATGTTGTACAGAAGCAGCCAATGAACAGAAACAAATATGCCAGGCTAAAATTCAGTATTGCACCCTCGCATTGCAAATTTTGCTGTGGAAACAGCAAAAAAAATCTGAAAGCACCCTCATAATTTATGTATGCCCACGAAGAAAGAAGGAAAAATCAAAAAGAATATGCCGTTGCAAATCCAACATATGTCACATTGAGAGGAATCCCGCCAAAAATGGAAATGATATTGTGTCCCATGGAGGAGGGCGTCCATACATCTCATGGGTGATGTCCTCCAGTTCCCCCACAAGGCTACTGCGTCCTAGGTAAAGTGCTTTTTATTTGTCTAAACCTTTTTATTTCATGGGTGATGTACTCTCGTTCCCCGGCACGGCTAGTCCGGGTTGTTATCGTCAAACTCTGTAATTCTAATTGTAGCCTGGCCTACGCCTTTATATTTTCTTAGGGCTTGTCGAGATGTTGCCCTCAGCAGAAACCTTTTTGCGGTACTTCTCATTTGTGTACTTGGCTGAAATGTTTGTATGACTTTGTGGTACTCCGTGTATATAAAGTGGGGCAGTTTGCTGTATATATATGTCCGGACCATATCCAAGCCAAACGGCGGTACGTCCACTAGTTCTACCGGTGACAGCTAAAGTGTGATTACCAAAATTTTGGTTCCGTCGAACATGAGTAATACAAGTATTTCAAAGTTTCATGAGTGATCTAATCTCACACACCAAAATAACAAAGCGGGATCTGTCGGTACCTTCCTTTCTCACCAAGTTTATTGCTTCAAGGCAGTCAGACTCAATTTGAAGGGTGAGATTACTCCACTGCAATGCCAGTGACAAACCTTCTTTTATCGTTAGGAGCTCGGCCTCCAAGGCATCAACACAGTGAAGTAAACAACTGCATGAAGAGAACATAGTATCTCCCGTATGATTCCGAAGAATCATGCCAGTCCCAGCCGAGCCATTTTCTCAAAGAAAAGACCCGTCCGAATCAAGCACCGAGTCAACATTAAGAGCATTCCGTGATGTAACCTGGGTACCGGGATTATTCTCCTTGGTTACCACGTGAGCTGGTACCTCACACATCAAAATTTCACCTTTAACAGGATCATGATGTGGCTCATATCGTATGTTGGGAAGAGATTGCACGTGATATGACATTGATACTAAGGACATACATGCTTAGCAACAACATAAGGTCTATGGTCAATCACAGGATCACGAATGCACATAACAAAATTATCGAAAAATAAAAGAAAAATCCAGCCGCTGATGGCTAGATCGTTGGTTTTTTTTAGAACGAAGACGCTAGATGCGTCCAGCTTTAACTTAATAAAGCCCCCAACAAGCAGCGTATCAGAACACAAGTCTTAATACAACACCAAAAGCCATTCAGGCCCTCGCAAGCATGAACCGTTGCAGTTACGACGAAGGGCACACATGCCACGAGCAGTCTTACAAGGCGTAGGCCCGTACAGAGCGCGCAGGCTCGTCAAGCACCAAAATACACCATATCCTAATATGTGGTCGAAGGCTCCCTAGCAAGCACGTACACTTGGATCAAAAGGTCTTGGGCAGTCTTGAGCATCTCAGCATCCTTGCGCCTCCCAAACGGACTCCACTGTTGCAAGAATAGGTTGCATTTGTAGATAACATTAGCCGGATGTGATGGAAAACATCCCTCGATGGTAAGTTTGTTCCTAGTTAACCACAAAGCCCAAAGGAGTGCCCCTGCACAGCTCCACATTACACGTTTAACAGGGCCCTGGATCGCATCTAATAACTGAATTAGCTCTGCCGCAGATCGAGGGTCCCACTGGACACCTGTCGCGGTACGAACCGCGTTCCACGCAAACCTCGCTAGTGGGCACCGAAAGAAGACGTGATTGGCATCTTCATGTGCACCGCACAACGCGCAAGGGTCGGTGGCCGGACCATTGCGTTTGGCTATGCTCAGGGAGGTGGGAAGTTTATTGCGGAACATTTGCCAAAGGAATAGTTTTATCTTCAAAGGCAGCCGCGCTTTCCACAGCCCTTTTGACCACAAGTTGAGCTGGCCCTTGGCACATTTTGTGATATAAGGATTTAACCATGAACTTGCCCGACCCGGTGAGCGCCCAACTTACCGTGTCTGGCTGGTCCGAGAGACCTATCGGGCTAATCAGTTGTCGCAAAACCGCTAGACTAGTTTGCTCATGCCCACTAAGTTCGCGCTTAAAGTGGATTTCCGGTGGGGATGAGGCCAACGCATCCGCAACTGCCATTGCCGGGTCGACGACTCACAGATATGACATGAGATAACAGAAAAAATCAATCAACAGTACAAACCTCGTAGAAGAGATTGAAGCACACCACCGACCACTTCCTTGCTGATCTTCATCGTCTTCTCCTGCAGCGTGCTGAGGTTCTTGATGCCACACTTCACGATCTATGGTATGCCTAGTAGAGAGATCGTAATAAAACATTGGAGTCGCCGAGAGGTTATCCCCAACAGGTACATGGTCATGGTTGTTCCGGGCTTCCGGCTGGGGCATTGAGAGGTACACACTAAGCAGCTCGGATTATGGCGTAGGCAAGGGCCGGGCTGAAGTGCCTCATAGCGGATGAAAAAAAATCAGCCTATATCATCCGTCATCCTCATCAGCCTTACAAAACCACAAATCCAAGTTTACTTAGACACGCACTTGCCACAAATCAGCCTTTCAAAATTGCAGAGCTAGCACCAACCTTCTGGACAGAGTATTAGAGATAAATTTTAGGAGTAGAAATTATCCAAATCAGGAAATTCAAGGATACCTAGTTACTTGCGTGCTAATGGATGCAGGGGCGATCAGCACAATCTGCTTCAAACTGTTGTGGTACATGGTACGCCTCCTCCGATGCATCAACCATATTGGACAGATTCAGTCCTGAGAATATATATTGGATTACATCATGGCCAGAAGTTAAAATCTGATTCACTGGCAGCAGTGGATAATGGATCCAACCATAGCTAACAGTAGTAGAAGATGGATTGGATCGTGTCGTAGTGTCGTACCTAGTTTCTTCAGATCGATTCCAGCGTGGATGAAAGACCGAAGGCAGAAACGTCCCAAAGATAACACTCATCAAGAAAGAGGATTAGGAAGAGCGGCAGCTGGGGATGCTGGATGCAGCTGCGGTTGGGAAGGGCGGCGTCCGAAGGAGACCTACGGGAGACGGCCTGATCTGTTTTTCATGTGGGGAGAAAGAGAGACCTGAGATAGAAAGAGAGACGTGAGAGATTGAGAGATTGAGAGAGACTACGTGCGTGAAAATTTTGGGCCTCTCCAAAAATGTTGGGCTTTCTAGTGTATTTATTTTTGGACGTACTAATCTGGCTGTAAGGTTTGTCCTTTTTTTTTTACAAAAGTTAATCTACACCGTAATAACTTGGTCCCATCTCAGATCTACGGCTCGTAATTTCTAATTAACAGTGGAATTTCTAGGAAGTCAAGAATTAGTATAGGTATAACTAGCAAATATGCCCGTGCGTTGCAACGGGAGAAAAAAATGCATGCCTCATAAACACAACGACATCAACAAACCCCTTAAAAAATTTCATGATGCCACACAACAAGCAACATGATAAGTGGTGTTGTGCAAAAACATAAAGGTGTGATGATTTTTGAAGTGTACTCAAGGTGTTTAGAATTCATTATACAACACAAATATCTACCTAGTTGCCAGTATATGTTTACGCATTTGTTGTTGTTTCTCGGTGATGCCCAAAAAAATATTGCATTAGGATGAAAATAGCAAAGTACATTTAAATATTTAATGACAACATGTGCATAAGAGCATTATTTTTGTCATATACTCCCTCTGTCCGAAAAAGCTTGTTCCAAACTTGTCCCTCAAATGGATGTATTTAGCACCAAGTTAGATTTAATGATGATAGCATATTTGAAATCTACGTATTTTGTGTGTGTTTGCAATCATAATTCAGTTACTTAATTTGGTTGCAAATATATTGGATAGCTCCACCAAAAACAACCAATCTATAAGGACATATGCAATAGGCATTTCTAAAATATCTCATCATATAAAGAAGGTATTGTTTAAGTTTGCACCCTGAACATAATTTTAAAAATTAATGATGATAGCATATTTGGAATCTACGTATTTTGTGTGTGTTTGGCATCATAATTCAGTTACTTAATTTGGTGGCAAACATATTGGATAGCTCCACCAAGAATAACCAATCTATAAGGACATATGCAATAGGCATTTCTAAAATATCTCATCATATAAAGAAGGTATTATATAAGTTTGCACCCTGAACATAATTTTAAAAATTAATGATAATAGCATTTTTGGAATCTACACATTTTTCTGATGAATTTTCATATATGACATGTCACACTGAGTTAGGGTTTTAAAGATATGAAATTTCAAAAATAACCAATCTATAAGGACATATGCAATAGGCATTTCTAAAATATCTCATCATATAAAGAAGGTATTATTTAAGTTTGCACCCTGAACATAATTTTAGAAATTAATGATAATAGTTTTTTTGGAATCTACACACTTTTCTGATGAATTTTCATATATGACATGTCACATTGAGTTAGGGTTTTAAAGATACGAAATTTTCAAAAAATATTTGATCTTTTAAAGAAATTAAAAGAAAAAGATGGAGGGTGTGGTTATTCTTGGATAGCTCCACCAAGAATAACCAATCTATAAGGACATATGTAATAGGCATTTCTAAAATATCTCATCATATAAAGAAGGTATTATATAAGTTTGCACCCTGAACATAATTTTAAAAATTAATGATAATAGCATTTTTGGAATCTACACATTTTTCTGATGAATTTTCATATATGACATGTCACACTGAGTTAGGGTTTTAAAGATATGAAATTTCAAAAATAACCAATCTATAAGGACATATGCAATAGGCATTTCTAAAATATCTCATCATATAAAGAAGGTATTATTTAAGTTTGCACCCTGAACATAATTTTAGAAATTAATGATAATAGTTTTTTTGGAATCTACACACTTTTCTGATGAATTTTCATATATGACATGTCACATTGAGTTAGGGTTTTAAAGATACGAAATTTTCAAAAAATATTTGATCTTTTAAAGAAATTAAAAGAAAAAGATGGAGGGTGTGGGTATCGATCGAACCCACGACCTCCAGCGCGCTAGGCCGAGAAACCAACCAGTGAGCTGCTCGTACGCTTGTTGTACATGCGGGGATCTACACCTTTTGAGTGATGGGCTAGCGCGGATAAAAAAAACAAACGTTTTTCTCACTTAATGGTGGCATTGGTGGGTAATTTTTTGCAACTTTAGGGGCAGTTTTAATGACGGACGGGCAGAAGCGATAGCCACTTTATTAGTAGGTAAAGATTTCTAATTAACAGTGGAATTTCTAGGAAGTCAAGAATTAGTATAGGTATAGATAAATAGATAGATAGATAGATAGATAGATATAGAGGTATAGATAGATAGATAGATATAGATAGATAGATAGATACATAGATAGATAGATAGATAGATAGATAGAAGGTGCGACTTAGTCTAGAGTAGCAACAGATTTATCCATTGCAGCTCATATCACACATGTAAGGACAAATGCGCCCAATGTGAATGAATTCATAATTTGATTCCAACAAGCGAAGCATCTATAGTTGAGTTGGCCATTAACAAAGGCCACTGTACAACTCAAAAAAAAAAACAGAAGATTTCAAACAGCCCAAGGGCTCCAACGGTGTGTCGAGGCAGCAGACAAACAGAAATATATGTGAGGCTAAGATTTCAGTATGCATCCTGGCGCTACTTGTTTTGCAGAAGAAGAAAAACTGAGAGCACCCTGTTGTCAGTTATTGAGATAATCAAAGAGCGATGGATGCTGCATGCATGCATGGAAGGCGTGACACATATTGAGCGTTCGATGCTTCTCATGACATTGCAGAATACAGGTGTCGAGTGGCTGCTGCATGCTCTCGCTCCTCTGCCAGATATTGAGCGTTCGATGCTTCTCATGACATTGTGGAGGGCGTGGCACATACGCAATGAGATTGTCCATAATAAATCCCCGCCACCCATGGAGGCTTCTTGAAGGTTCTTGATGAGCTACTTGGACTCTCTAATTGGCATTAAAACTGATCTAATTGTTGATCCTAGCAAAAGAAGTCAACCATAACATATATTCCAGTTCGGCCACATGAGGTAATGGTCGTACCAGACCCCAAGTGGTCTGCTTCTACGCCCGGCTGGGTTAAGTTGTGTACTGATGGTTCTTTTGCTGTTAATGGATCGGCCGGTGCCGGAATGGTGTTAAGAGACGACAAGGGAGCTATCATCTTCTCTTTCTGTAGGCAGTTATTTTTTTGCCGGGATGCACTTGAAGCTGAATTATGTGCATGCATGGAAGGTTTATCTTTCTCCATCCAGAGAAGTGAGTTACCAGTGCAGATCGACATGGATTCTATAATTGCAGTAAAATTGATCCAGGCTTCAGAGGTTGACAGATCAGTATATTCGTCTATCATCAAGGAGATTAGATATCTTATGTCTCTACGTGAAAATTGTATTACTCATGTAAGTCGTAGCCAAAATAAAGTTAGTGATAGCTTAGCTAAATTTGCTCGTACTGAGGGTAGAACCATGACTTGGTTAGGTTCTGGTCCTCCTAAGGCTTTGGAACTAGCTGCAATTGATTGTAAGGACTTTGGTGGATGAGTAATACAAATTTCTACCCGCAAAAAATAAAAAGAGCGATGGATGCTAATCAATTAATCAATCAAAACAGACGGAACCGACTTCCACGTTTTAGTTTCCTTGCTAATTTCCACGTTTTCGTCTTTAGACGGAGTCGCTTCTTGGGGAACTTCTTTCCAGCTGCCAAGTATACCAGCAGTTCGAACTAAGAATAATTATTACCACAGCATTTGCATGTGATCAGCATGCGAACTACAGTGCGCAGCTGGCCAGTGTGAGAAACAATAATTGGTTCTCCTCATTAACTACACACCATCCGGCCGCATCGCCCACACGTATCACGCTGCTAATGTAGCATGTATTTTGAACCTTGCTCACTCTTTCTCTTTATATATATACACCTCTAAACCATATGCATTTGTTCCGTCGATCATCAAGTTATGAGTGTACATTGCTGTTGAGCTTTTGATGTGTTTTCTTGTTGATGAGGTGAGAATTTAGAAGGAGCACATTACTTCAGTATTTTGTTTGAAGCCCGCGACCCGCTCCCGCGACCCGCTCCCGTCCCCGCAACACTAGCCGCCGCCGCATCCCCCTGCCCACCGCCGGCGGGATCCGGCCGCCCTCGCCGGCGCGCGGCCTGGATCCGGCCCTCCCTCCCCCCGCCCTTCCTCCCCCCTCCTTCCGCCCTCGCGTCGCCTCCCCGGGAGGCGGCCGGGGCGGCCCCCACGCCGCGGCTCTCGGCCTCGCTCCGATCTTCCTCTCCCCTGCCGTCGCCGGCGGGCGCCCCCGGCTCCGGCCCGGGGGGTGCCGGCGGCGG
>NC_041386.1:703338232-703347250 GCF_002162155.2 Triticum dicoccoides | reverse complement strand
CCGGGTCAGGGGGGCGGCGGCGGTGTCACTCGGCTTGACGGCGGTCCGGTGACCCGGCGGGGTTGCCGGCGGCAGACGTGGTGGCGGCGCTGCTCCTTGGCGGCCGGGCGGCGTGGTGGTGCTGGGTGGCCGACGTCGCGCCCCCGGCCCAGATCTGGGCCCGTCAGACCCCATCTGGGTTCTAGCGGGTCGGGCCCCGACATGGCCTCGTTGTCTGCGGCGCGGTGAGGAGGAGGAGCGGCTCGGATATGGGGGCGTCGGCGCCGATGGCGTGCCGGCAGCAGCGCGAAGGCGGGAGCTTTATGGGCCCACGAGGGCTCGGCCGGGCCTGTGGGCCCACGGGCTTGGTGTGCTCCTGCTATTGCGTCCGGACGGCTACCGTCGCTGACGGTGGAGGTGGGGACCTCCCGCGTGCCGACGGTGCTGATGCCCTAGTCCCGGCTCTGATCCTTTGCCGCACTGCCCTCATTTCGTGGTGCCGTGGTGAGACGGCGTGGGGGCCTCCTGACCGTGTTGGCACAGTGTGGTGGATGGTTTGGTGGATGGACCCGGAGCGCCCGAGGTGCGGGTTGGGATCGGGGGAAATCCCTGTCGGCGTGGCCGACACCGGCGCGGTGGCGCTTGAGGGTGCCACCTGACCTTCCGAGAAGGCGTCTGGGGCTACCCTGCCTCTCGCCTCGTCGTGTACCGGGGGAAACCCTTGGCAGCAGCGTCGTCATCGTCGCGATCCTTCTTGGAGGTGTTGATAGGTGCCGGCGCTTCGG
This sequence comes from Triticum dicoccoides, assembly GCF_002162155.2. Classification (NCBI taxonomy): domain Eukaryota; kingdom Viridiplantae; phylum Streptophyta; class Magnoliopsida; order Poales; family Poaceae; genus Triticum; species Triticum dicoccoides. The sequence continues at coordinate 703,346,486 of NC_041386.1, read as the reverse complement.
TGTCTTGGAGCCTAGGGGTAGATTCTGGTGGGAACAGCGATCGCGAGGCTTCTTCGTTTTTGTTGATCCACCATTGTCAGCATTTGTTTCTTTTGCTCTTTCTCTGTCGTTTCTTTTGGACGTGTCTATGCTGCTTCCGCCCCAGCACCTGTTCCTGTATGGTTCGGTTGGTTGCTTTGTATACAAAGCGGGGGAAAACCCTTTTCGGTAGAATTTAGAAGGAACTGGAAGGGAATGTGGACAATGGAGGGTGTAACGTTGCAGATGTGCCCATTGAGCAAAATGGACAGTTCGGCAGTAAATTGGCCTTGTTTGATACTCTAACTCAGTTAGAGCTTAGAGTTAGATTCTAATCCTGAACCAACCCTGAACTAACTCTAACCAAAGAGATGTTTGGATGGCAGGGTTACATTGACAATAAATGCTCTTTCTCAATCATTTGGCTACTTTGGACCCTATTTCGTGCCGAATTTGGCGGAGCGAACCCTGGCCGAGGCAGACGGGGACGTGGCCGGCAAGGAGCCGCACTGGCCTCTCGCGCAGCCCGCCAAGCGAATCCGCCGTCCCTGCGCAAGGAGTCGCGCTGGCCGAGGCCGACTGGGACCGGCCGCGCAAGGAGCCGCGACTGCTTACCGGTGGGCGGACAGGCTGCGGGGAGACGAGGGGGTTGGAATGGGAGGATAGGGCGGGGCTTCTTACCAGCGGTGGACCGGAGCGCGGATACGGCGAGGCGCCTTCACGGGCGGTGTGAGAGGGAGGAAGGGAGAGGACGAGAAGTTTTGAGGAAGTGGGGAGGGATCTGCTGCGGGGAAAGCGAGAGAAAAAGGTGTTTTTTAGTGATCCGAAGGGGAACTAACCAAATGCAGAAGTCCCCAGCTTGTCCAACTTGAAGTGCATAGCGTGTTTTACGTTGAGAAGCACTCAGTAACCTGGGGCCGTAGGAGCAGCACCGGCATGCATGGGCCACGGGACGCATCAGGGAGCGAATAGGCGAGCTGCAGCGGTGCAGGCGCGGAGCTGCGCCAGAGCAAGAGCAGACGGCAGCGGAGCCGGTGGACGAGGTGGGAACAAGCGAGCAGGAGCGGCTCATGCGCGAGCCATCGGGTTGGGGACGAAACTGGAAATGGGCAATACCATACATGTGCCTATGTCTTAGTCCTGTTGGCCAAATACATATTATGTATAGTTTACTACTGAATTTTTTCTGGCGCCCTGGGCAGTTGCTCTGGTTTAACTAAATTTTACCGAGTGTACTGCCTATTTATATATCTTTATACCATTTCCTCAACTTTTCCTCAATGTGAAAATTAGCTGAAATTTTAGAGCGAACTAAAATGATTATTTGCTCCAAAGTATACATGTGGTTAGCATGTTAACAATGGAAAATTATGTGGAGCTGACGAACACAAGAAACACTTACTCTTCATGAGCTACACCCCATTGAGCATTATCACGCTTATTGTGCAGCTATAACCGGCATTTTTTTAACATTGCTCAGTCCATCTCTTTATATATTCTAAGGCACATGCACCATTTCTGCTGGGTTCCTTCCGTTTCGTCATACACTACTACTTAACTTTTGATGTGTTTTTTACCTTTATGTTGATGAGTTGAGATTTTATAAGGAACTGAAATGGAATGTGGACAAACCTCGATGGGTATGTCTGCTTGTGCCCACTGAGAAACACTGAAATTTTCACAGGAAATTGAGCTGCTGCAGATCGAAGATCCATAGAAGACTGCAAGCCCGATAAATGGAGGTGATATTATCCCATGGAGAAGAGCTCAGTTTGTTTATTTCAAGTGGGGAATGTACCGAGTGATTCACTGTTTTGTTGTTCCGAGTATTTAAAGAGTGTGACGACATGATACTTTTTCCTTCATCAATTTCCCACCATCAATGAGAGCAAGTTTATTTCATTGAGTTCTGTCCATCCGTGAGTTGGGATCATGAAGGAAGGTGACATGTTGCGGTTCCATACCTACGGCGCCTGTCCAGGTTGCTGATAAACTGGGAGAGGCATAGGGCTGAAAGAGGTTGCTGGGGAGCCTGAATTCCAAGTTGGCGGCCACTAATAACGTTGCCTGAGTAGTGAGAACCTGTGCCTAACCAAGGTCAACAGTGTCGACTTGCATGGCCACACTTTCATGGTTTCTGCAATGGCCGTGAGGCCCTAACGCTGGCCACCAATTATAATTCCAGCACTTGTAATTAAGTAGATCTAAAAGACTTGTCAATTCACCTCAAAGTGTAATTTTTCTTTGACATTGCTTTAGAAAGAAAAATCATTTTCTTCTTCTGGTTCAACAAACTCTGGAAAACAAAATTGAGGTTGTCTCAGCCGAGAAGGTTTGCAGTTGAGGAACAAACTGTGATTTTCGAACTGAGATTTTAGAAGGAACTGAAATGGAATGTGGACAAACCTCGATGGGTATGTCTGCTCGTGCCCACTGAGAAACACTGAAATTTTCACAGGAAATTGAGCTGCTGCAGATCGAAGATCCATAGAAGACTGCAAGCCCGATAAAATGGACGTGCTATTATCCCATGGAGAAGAGCTCAGTTTGTTTATTTCAAGTGGGGAATGTACCGAGCGATTCATTGTTTTGTTGTTCCGAGTATTTAAAGAGTGTGATGACATGATACTTTTTCCTTCATCAATTTGCCACCATCAATGAGAGCAAGTTTATTTCATTGAGTTCTGTCCATCCGTGAGTTGGGATCATGAAGGAAGGAGACATGTTGCGGTTCCATACCTACGACGCCTGTCCGGGTTGCTGATAAACTGGGAGAGGCATAGGGCTGAAAGAGGTTGCTGGGGGGCCTGAATTCCAAGTTGGCGGCCACTAATAACGTTGCGTGAGTAGTGAGAACCTGTGCCTAACCAAGGTCAACAGTGTCGACTTGCATGGGCACACTTTCATGGTTTCTGCAATGGCGTGAGGCCCTAACGCTGGCCGGCAAGTATAATTCCAGCACTTGTAATTAAGTAGATCTAAAAGACTTTTCAATTCACCTCAAAGTGTAATTTTTCTTTGGCATAGCTTCAGAAAGAAAAATCATTTTCTTCTTCAGGTTCAACAAATTCGGGAAAACAATATTGAGGTTGTCTCAGCCGAGAAGGTTTGCAGTTGAGGAACAATCTGTGATTTTCAAACTGAGATTTTAGAAGGAACTGAAATGGAATGTGGACAAACCTCGATGGGTGTGTCTACTCATGCCCACTAAGAAACACTGAAATTTTCACAGGAAATTGAGCTGCTGCAGATCGAAGATCCATAGAAGACTGCAAGCCCGATAAAATGGACGTGATATTATCCCATGGAGAAGATCTCAGTTTGTTTCTTTCAGGAGGGGAATGTACCAAGTGATTCATTGTTTTGTTGTTCTGAGTATTTAAAGAGTGTGACGACATGATACTTTTTCCTTCATCCATTTCCCACCATCAATGAGAGCAAGTTTATTTCATTGAGTTCTGTCCATCCGTGAGTTGGGATCATGAAGGAAGGTGACATGCTGCGGTTCCATACCTACGACGCCTATCCGGGTTGCTGATAAACTGGGAGAGGGATAGGGCTGAAAGAGGTTGCTGGGGGGCCTGAATTCCAAGTTGGCGGCCACTAATAACGTTGCCTCAGTAGTGAGAACCTGTGCCTAACCAAGGTCAACAGTGTCGACTTGCATAGCCACACTTTCATGGTTTCTGTAATGGCCGTGAGGCCGTAACACTGGCCGGCAATTATAATTCCAGCACTTGTAATTAAGTAGATCTAAAAGACTTTTCAATTCACCTCAAAGTGTAATTTTTCTTTGAGATTGCTTCAGAAAGAAAAATCATTTTCTTCTTCTGGTTCAACAAACTCTAGAAAACAATATTGAGGTTGTCTCAGCCGAGAAGGTTTGCAGTTGAGGAACAAACTGTGATTTTCAACTGAGATTTTAGAAGGAACTGAAATGGAATGTGGTAAAACCTCGATGGGTATGTCTGCTCGTGCCCACTGAGAAACACTGAAATTTTCACAGGAAATTGAGCTGCTACAGATCGAAGATCCATAGAAGACTGCAAGCCCGATAAAATGGACGTGATATTATCCCGTGGAGAAGAGCTCAGTTTGTTTATTTCAAGTGGGGAATGTACCGAGTGATTCATTGTTTTGTTGTTCCGAGTATTTAAAGAGTGTGATGTCATGATAGTTTTTCCTTCATCAATTTGCCACCATCAATGAGAGCAAGTTTATTTCATTGAGTTCTGTCCACCCGTGAGTTGGGATCATGAAGGAAGGTGACATGCTGCGGTTCCATACCTACGACGCTTGTCCGGGTTGCTGATAAACTGGGAGAGGCATAGGGCTGAAAGAGGTTGCTGGGGGGGCCTGAATTCCAAGTTGGCGGCCACTAATAACGTTGCGTGAGTAGTGAGAACCTGTGCCTAACCAAGGTCAACAGTGTCGACTTGCATGATCACACTTTCATGGTTTCTGCAATGGCCGTGAGGCCCTAACGCTGGCCGGCAAGTATAATTCCAGCACTTGTAATTAAGTAGATCTAAAAGACTTTCCAATTCACCTCAAAGTGTAATTTTTCTTTGACATTGCTTCAGAAAGAAAAATCATTTTCTTCTTCTGGTTCAACAAACTCCGGAAAACAATATTGAGGTTGTCTCAGCCGAGAAGGTTTGCAATTGAGGAACAAACTGTGATTTTCAAACTGAGATTTTAGAAGGAACTGAAATGGAATGTGGACAAACCTCGATGGGTATGTCTGCTCGTGCCCACTGAGAAACACTGAAATTTTCACAGGAAATTGAGCTGCTGCAGATAGAAGATCCATAGAAGACTGCAAGCCCGATAAAATGGACGTGATATTATCCCATGGAGAAGAGCTCAGTTTGTTTATTTCAAGTGGGGAATGTACCGAGTTATTCACTATTTTGTTGTTCCGAGTATTTAAAGAGTGTGACGACATGATACTTTTTCCTTCATCAATTTCCCACCATCAATGAGAGCAACTTTATTTCATTGAGTTATGTCCATCCATGAGTTGGGATCATGAAGGAAGGTGACATGCTGCGGTTCCATACCTACAACGCCTGCCCGGGTTGCTGATGAACTGGGAGAGGCATAGGGACGAAAGAGGTTGCTGAGGGGCCTAAATTTAAAGTTGGCAGCCACTAATAATGTCGCCTGAGTAGTGAGAACCTGTGCCTAACCAAGGTCAATAGTGTCGACTTGCATGGCCACACTTTCATGGTTTCTGCAATGGCCGTGAGGCCCTAACGCTAGCCGGCAAGTATAATTCCAGCACTTGTAATTAAGTAGATCTAAAAGACTTTTCAATTCACCTCAAAGTGTAATTTTTCTTTGGCATTGCTTCAGAAAGAAAAATCATTTTATTCTTCTGGTTCAACAAATTCGGGAAAACAATATTGAGGTTGTCTCAGCCGAGAAGGTTTGCAGTTGAGGAACAAACTGTGATTTTCAAACTGAGATTTTAGAAGGAACTGAAATGGAATCTGGAAAAACCTCGATGGGTATGTCTGCTCGTGCCCACTGAGAAACACTGAAATTTTCATAGGAAGTTGAGCTGCTGCAGATCGAAGATCCTTAGAAGACTGCAAGCCCGATAAAATGGATGTGATATTATCCCATGGAAAAGAGCTTAGTTTGTTTATTTCAAGTGGGGAATGTACCGAGTGATTCACTGTTTTGTTGTTCCGAGTATTTAAAGAGTGTGACGACATGATACTTTTTCCTTCATCAATTTCCCACCATCAATGAGAGCAACTTTATTTCATTGTGTTCTGTCCATCTGTGAGTTGGGATCATGAAGGAAGGTGACATGTTGCGGTTCCATACCTACGGCGCCTGTCCGGGTTGCTGATAAACTGGGAGAGGCATAGGGATGAAAGAGGTTGCTGGGGGGGGCCTGAATTCCAAGTTGGCGGCCACTAACAACGTTGCGTGAGTAGTGAGAACCTGTGCCTAACCAAGGTCAACAGTGTCGACTTGCATGGCCACACTTTCATGGTTTCTGCAATGGTCGTGAGGCCCTAACGCTGGCCGGCAAGTATAATTCCAGCACTTGTAATTAAGTAGATCTAAAAGACTTTTCAATTCACCTCAAAGTGTAATTTTTCTTTGGCATTGCTTCAGAAAGAAAAATCATTTTCTTCTTCTGGTTCAACAAATTCGGGAAAACAATATTGAGGTTGTCTCAGCCGAGAAGGTTTGCAGTTGAGGAACAAACTATGATTTTCAAACTGAGATTTTAGAAGGAACTGAAATGGAATGTGGACAAACCTCGATGGGTATGTCTGCTCGTGCCCACTGAGAAACACTTACATTTTCACAGGAAATTGAGCTGCTGCAGATCGGAGATCCATAGAAGACTGCAAGCCCGATAAAATGGACGTGATATTATCCCATGGAGAAGAGCTCAGTTTGTTTATTTCAAGTGGGGAATGTACCGAGGGATTCATTGATTTGTTGTTCCGAGTATTTAAAGAGTGTGATGACATGATACTTTTTCCTTCATCAATTTCCCACCACCAATGAGAGCAAGTTTATTTCATTGAGTTATGTCCATCCGTGAGTTGGGATCATGAAGGAAGGTGACATGCTGCGGTTCCATACCTACGACGCCTGTCCGAGTTGCTGATAAACTGGGAGAGGCATAGGGCTGAAAGAGGTTGCTGGGGGGCCTGAATTCCAAGTTGGCAGCCACTAATAACGTTGCCTGAGTAGTGAGAACCTGTGCCTAACCAAGGTCAACAGTGTCGACTTGCATGGCCACACTTTCATGGTTTCTGCAATGGCCGTAAAGCCGTAACGCTGGCCGGCAATTATAATTCCAGCACTTGTAATTAAGTAGATCTAAAAGACTTTTCAATTCACCTCAAAGTGTAATTTTTCTTTGACATTGCTTCAGAAGTAAAAATCATTTTCTTCTTCTGGTTCAACAAACTCTGGAAAACAATATTGCGGTTGTCTCAGCCGAGAAGGTTTGCAGTTGAGCAACAAACTGTGATTTTCAAACTGAGATTTTAGAAGGAACTGAAATGGAATGTGGACAAACCTCGATGGGTATGTCTGCTCGTGCCCACAGAGAAACACTGAAATTTCCACAGGAAATTGAGCTGCTGCAGATCGAAGATCCATAAAAGACTGCAAGCCCGACAAATTGGACGTGATATTATCCCATGGAGAAGAGCTCAGTTTGTTTATTTCAAGTGGGGAATGTACCGAGTGATTCATTGTTTTGTTGTTCCGAGTATTTAAAGAGTGTGATGTCATGCTACTTTTTCCTTCATCAATTTCCCACCATCAATGAGAGCAAGTTTATTTCATTGAGTTCTGTCCACCCGTGAGTTGGGATCATGAAGGAAGGTGGCATGCTGCGGTTCCATACCTACGGCGCTTGTCCGGGTTGCTGATAAACTGGGAGAGGCATAGGGCTGAAAGAGGTTGCTGGGGGGCCCTGAATTCCAAGTTGGCAGCCACTAATAACGTTGCGTGAGTAGTGAGAACCTGTGCCTAACCAAGGTCAACAGTGTCGACTGGCATGGCCACACTTTCATGGTTTCTGCTATGGCTGTGAGGCCCTAACGCTGGCCGGCAAGTATAATTCCAGCACTTGTAATTAAGTAGATCTAAAAGACTTTTCAATTGACTTCAAAGTGTAATTTTTCTTTGACATCTCTTCAGAAAGAAAAGTCATTTTCTTCTTCTGGTTCAACAAACTCCGAAAAACAATATTGAGGTTGTCTCAGCCGAGAAGGTTTGCAGTTGAGGAACAAGCTGTGATTTTCAAACTGAGATTTTAGAAGAAACTGAAATGGAATGTGGACAAACCTCGATGGGTATGTCTGCTCGTGCCCACTGAGAAACACTGAAATTTTCATAGGAAGTTGAGCTGCTGCAAATCGAAGATCCTTAGAAGACTGCAAGCCCGATAAAATGGACGTGATATTATCCCATGGAAAAGAGCTTAGTTTGTTTATTTCAAGTGGGGAATGTACCGAGTGATTCATTGTTTTGTTGTTCTGAGTATTTAAAGAGTGTGACGACATGATACTTTTTCCTTCATCAATTTCCCACCATCAATGAGAGCAAGTTTATTTGATTGAGTTCTGTCCATCCGTGAGTTGGGATCATGAAGGAAGGTGACATGCTGCGGTTCCATACCTACGGCGCCTGTCCGGGTTGCTGATAAACTGGGAGAGGCATAGGGATGAAAGAGGTTGCTGGGGGGGGG
>NC_041386.1:703328062-703338222 GCF_002162155.2 Triticum dicoccoides | reverse complement strand
GGGGGGGGGCTGTATTCCAAGTTGGCGGCCACTAACAATGTTGCGTGAGTAGTGAGAACCTGTGCCTAACCAAGGTAAACAGTGTCGACTTGCATGGCCACACTTTCATGGTTTCTGCAATGGCCGTGAGGCCCTAACGCTGGCCGGCAAGTATAATTACAGCACTTGTAATTAAGTAGATCTAAAAGACTTTTCAATTCACCTCAAAGTGTAATTTTTCTTTGACATTGCTTCGGAAATAAAAATCATTTTCTTCTTCTGGTTTAACAAACTCTGGAAAACAATATTGAGGTTGTCTCAGCCGAGAAGGTTTGCAGCTGAGGAACAAACTATGATTTTCAAACTGAGATTTTAGAAGGAACTGAAATGGAATGTGGACAAACCTCGATGGGTATGTCTGCTCGTGCCAACTGAGAAACACTGAAATTTTCACAGGAAATTGAGCTGCTGCAGATCGAAGATCCATAGAAGACTGCAAGCCCGATAAAATTGACGTGATATTATCCCATGGAGAAGAGCTCAGTTTGTTTATTTCAAGTGGGGAATGTACCGAGTGATTCATTGTTTTGTTGTTCTGAGTATTTAAAGAGTGTGACGACATGGTATTTTTTCCTTCATCAATTTCCCACCATCAATGAGAGCAAGTTTATTTGATTGAGTTCTGTCCATCCATGAGTTGGGATCATGAAGGAAGGTGACATGCTGCGGTTCCATACCTACGGCGCCTGTCCGGGTTGCTGATAAACTGTGAGAGGCATAGGGATGAAAGAGGTTTTTTGGGGGGGGGGCTGAATTCCAAGTTGGCGGCCACTAATAACGTTGCATGAGTAGTGAGAACCTGTGCCTAACCAAGGTAAACAGTGTCGACTTGCATGGCCACACTTTCATGGTTTCTGCAATGGCCGTGAGGCCCTAACGCTGGCCGGCAAGTATAATTACATCACTTGTAATTAAGTAGATCTCAAAGAATTTTCAATTCACCTCAAAGTGTAATTTTTCTTTGACATTGCTTCGGAAATAAAAATCATTTTCTTCTTCTGGTTCAACAAACTCTGGAAAACAATATTGAGGTTGTCTCAGTCGAGAAGGTTTGCAGTTGAGGAACAAACTATGATTTTCAAACTGAGATTTTAGAAGGAACTGAAATGGAATGTGGACAAACCTCGATGGGTATGTCTGCTCGTGCCCACTGAGAAACACTGAAATTTTCACAGGAAATTGAGCTGCTACAGATCGAAGATCCATAGAAGACTGCAAGCCCGATAAAATGGACGTGATATTATCCCATGGAGAAGAGCTCAGTTTGTTTATTTCAAGTGGGGAATGTACCGAGTGATTCATTGTTTTGTTATTCCGAGTATTTAAAGAGTGTGATGTCATGATACTTTTTCCTTCATCAATTTGCCACCATCAATGAGAGCAAGTTTATTTCATAGAGTTCTGTCAACCCATGAGTTGGGATCATGAAGGAAGGTGACATGTTGCGGTTCCATACCTACGGCGCTTGTCCGGGTTGCTGATAAACTGGGAGAGGCATAGGGCTGAAAGAGGTTGCTGGGGGGGCCTGAATTCCAAGTTGGCGGCCACTAATAACGTTGCGTGAGTAGTGAGAACCTGTGCCTAACCAAGGTCAACAGTGTCGACTTGCATGGCCACACTTTCATGGTTTTTGCTATGGCCGTGAGGCCCTAACGCTGGCCGGCAAGTATAATTCCAGCACTTGTAATTAAGTAGATCTAAAAGACTTTTCAATTCACCTCAAAGTGTAATTTTTCTTTGACATTGCTTCAGAAAGAAAAATCATTTTCTTCTTCTGGTTCAACAAACTCCGGAAAATAATATTGAGGTTGTCTTAGCCGAGAAGGTTTGCTGTCGAGGAACAAACTGTGATTTTCAAACTGACATTTTAGAAGGAACTGAAATGGAATGTGGACAAACCTCGATGGGTATGTCTGCTCGTGCCCACTGAGAAACACTAAAATTTTCACAGGAAATTGAGCTCCTCCAGATCGAAGATCCATAGAAGACTGCAAGCCAGATAAAATGGACGTGATATTATCCCATGGAGAAGAGCTCAGTTTGCTTATTTCAAGTGGGGAATGTACCGAGTGATTGATTGTTTTGTTGTTTCGAGTATTTAAAGAGTGTGACGACATGATACTTTTTCCTTCATCAATTTCCCACCATCAATGAGAGCAAGTTTATTTCATTGAGTTCTGTCCATCCGTTAGTTGGGATCATGAAGGAAGGTGACATGCTGCGGTTCCATACCTACGGCGCCTGTCCGGGTTGCTGATAAACTGGGAGAGGCATAGGGCTGAAAGAGGTTGCTGGGGGGCCTGAATTCCAAGTTGGCGGCCACTAATAATGCTGCCTGAGTAGTGAGAACCTGTGCCTAACCAAGGTCAATAGTGTCGACTTACATGGCCACACTTTCATGGTTTCCGCAATGGCCGTGAGGACCTAACACTGGCCGGCAAGTATAATTCCAGCACTTGTAATTAAGTAGATCTAAAAGACTTTTCAATTCACCTCAAAGTGTAATTTTTCTTTGACATTGCTTCAGAAAGAAAAATCATTATCTTCTTCTTGTTCAACAAACTCTGGAAACAATATTGAGGTTGTCTCATCCGAGAAGGTTTGCAGTTGAGGAACAAACTGTGATTTTCAAACTGAGATTTTAGAAAGAACTGAAATGGAATGTGGACAAACCTCGATGGGTATGTCTGCTCGTGCCCACTGAGAAACACTGATATTTTCACAGGAAATTGAGCTTCTGCAGATCGAAGATCCGTAGAAGACTGCAAGCCCGATAAAATGGACGAGATATTATCCCATGGAGAAGAGCTCAGTTTGTTTATTTCAAGTGGGGAATGTACCGAGTGATTCATTGTTTTGTTGTTCCGAGTATTAACGAGTGTGATGACATGATACTTTTTCCTTCATCAATTTGCCACCATCAATGAGATCAAGTTTATTTCATTGAGTTCTGTCCATCCGTGAGTTGGGATCATGAAAGAAGGTGACATGCTGCGGTTCCATACCTACGACGCCTGTCCGGGTTGCTGATAAACTGGGAGAGGCATAGGGCTGAAAGAGGTTGCTGGGGGGCCTGAATTCCAAGTTGGCGGCCACTAATAACGTTGCGTGAGTAGTGAGAACCTGTGCCTAACCAACTCAACAGTGTCGACTTGCATGGCCACACTTTCATGGTTTCTGCAATGGCCGTGAGGCCCTAATGCTGGCCGGCAAGTATAATTCCAGCACTTGTAATTAAGTAGATCTAAAAGACTTTTCAATTCACCTCAAAGTGTAATTTTTCTTTGACATTGCTTCAGAAAGAAAAATCATTTTCTTCTTCTGGTTCAACAAATTCTGGAAAACAATATTGAGGTTGTCTCAGCCGAGAAGGTTTGCAGTTGAGGAACAAACTGTGATTTTCAAACTGAGATTTTAGAAGGAACTGAAATGGAATGTGGACAAACCTCGATGGGTATTTCTGCTCGTGCCCGCCGAGAAACACTGAAATTTTCACAGGAAATTGAGCTGCTGCAGATCAAAGATCCATAGAAGACTGCAAGCCCGATAAAATTGACGTGATATTATCCCATGGAGAAGAGCTCAGTTTGTTTATTTCAAGTGGGGACTGTACCGAGTGATTCACTATTTTGTTGTTCCGAGTATTTAAAGAGTGTGAGGACATGATACTTTTTCCTTCATCAATTTCCCACCATCAATGAGAGCAAGTTTATTTCATTGAGTTCTGTCCATCCGTGAGTTGGGATCATGAAGGAAGGTGACATGCTGCGGTTCCATACCTACGGCGCCTGTCCGAGTTGCTGATAAACTGGGAGAGGCATAGGGCTGAAAGAGGTTGCTGGGGGGCCTGATTTCCAAGTTGGCGGCCACTAATAACGTTGCGTGAGTAGTGAGAACCTGTGCCTAACCAACGTTGACAGTGTCGACTTGCATGGCCACACTGTCATGGTTTCTGCAATGGCCGTGAGGCCCTAATGCTGGCCGGCAAGTATAATTCCAGCACTTGTAATTAAGTAGATCTAAAAGACTTTTCAATTCACCTCAAAGTGTAATTTTTCTTTGACATTGCTTCAGAAATAAAAATCATTTTCTTCTTCTGGTTCAACAAATTCTGGAAAACAATATTGAGGTTGTCTCAGTCGAGAAGGTTTGCAGTTGAGGAACAAACTGTGATTTTCAAACTGAGATTTTAGAAGGAACTGAAATGGAATGTGGACAAACCTCGATGGGTATGTCTGCTCGTGCCCGCCGAGAAACACTGAAATTTTTACAGGAAATTGAGCTGCTGCAGATCGAAGATCCATAGAAGACTGCAAGCCCGATAAAATGGACGTGATATTATCCCATGGAGAAGAGCTCAGTTTGTTTATTTCAAGTGGGGAATGTACCGAGTGATTCACTGTTTTGTTGTTCCGAGTATTTAAAGAGTCTGAGGACATGATACTTTTTCCTTCATCAATTTCCCACCATCAATGAGAGCAAGTTTATTTCATTGAGTTCTGTCCATCCGTGAGTTGGGATCATGAAGGAAGGTGACATGCTGCGGTTCCATACCTACGGCGCTTGTCCGGGTTGCTGATAAACTGGGAGAGGCATAGGGCTGAAAGAGGTTGCTGGGGGGCCTGAATTCCAAGTTGGCGGCCACTAATAACGTTGCCTGAGTAGTGAGAATTTGTGCCTAACCAAGGTCAACAGTGTCGACTTGCATGGCCACACCTTCATGTTTTCTGCAATGGCCGTGAGGCCCTAACGCTGGCCGGCAAGTATAATTCCAGCACTTGTTATTAAGTAGATCTAAAAGACTTTTCAATTCACCTCAAAGTGGAATTTTCCTTTGGCATTGATTCAGAAAGAAAAATCATTTTCTTCTTCTGGTTCAACAAATTCGGGAAAACAATATTGAGGTTGTCTCACCCGAGAAGGTTTGCAGTTGAGGAACAAACTGTGATTTTCAAACTGAGATTTTAGAAGGAACTGAAATGGAATGTGGACAAACCTCGATGGGTATGTCTGCTCGTGCCCGCCGAGAAACACTGAAATTTTTACAGGAAATTGAGCTGCTGCAGATCGAAGATCCATAGAAGACTGCAAGCCCGATAAAATGGACGTGATATTATCCCATGGAGAAGAGCTCAGTTTGTTTATTTCAAGTGGGGAATGTACCGAGTGATTCACTGTTTTGTTGTTCCGAGTATTTAAAGAGTCTGAGGACATGATACTTTTTCCTTCATCAATTTCCCACCATCAATGAGAGCAAGTTTATTTCATTGAGTTCTGTCCATCCGTGAGTTGGGATCATGAAGGAAGGTGACATGCTGCGGTTCCATACCTACGGCGCTTGTCCGGGTTGCTGATAAACTGGGAGAGGCATAGGGCTGAAAGAGGTTGCTGGGGGGCCTGAATTCCAAGTTGGCGGCCACTAATAACGTTGCCTGAGTAGTGAGAATTTGTGCCTAACCAAGGTCAACAGTGTCGACTTGCATGGCCACACCTTCATGTTTTCTGCAATGGCCGTGAGGCCCTAACGCTGGCCGGCAAGTATAATTCCAGCACTTGTTATTAAGTAGATCTAAAAGACTTTTCAATTCACCTCAAAGTGGAATTTTCCTTTGGCATTGCTTCAGAAAGAAAAATCATTTTCTTCTTCTGGTTCAACAAATTCGGGAAAACAATATTGAGGTTGTCTCACCCGAGAAGGTTTGCAGTTGAGGAACAAACTGTGATTTTCAAACTGAGATTTTAGAAGGAACTGAAATGGAATGTGGACAAACCTCGATGGGTATTTCTGCTCGTGCCCGCCGAGAAACACTGAAATTTTCACAGGAAATTGAGCTGCTGCAGATCAAAGATCCATAGAAGACTGCAAGCCCGATAAAATTGACGTGATATTATCCCATGGAGAAGAGCTCAGTTTGTTTATTTCAAGTGGGGAATGTACAGAGTGATTCACTGTTTTGTTGTTCCGAGTATTTAAAGAGTGTGAGGACATGATACGTTTTCCTTCATCAATTTCCCACCATCAATGAGAGCAAGTTTATTTCATTGAGTTCTGTCCATCCGTGAGTTGGGATCATGAAGGAAGGTGAAATGCTGCGGTTCCATACCTACGGCGCCTGTCCGGGTTGCTGATAAACTGGGAGAGGCATAGGGCTGAAAGAGGTTGCTGGGGGGCCTGAATTCCAAGTTGGCGGCCACTAATAACGTTGCGTGAGTAGTGAGAACCTGTGCCTAACCAACATCGACAGTGTCGACTTGCATGGCCACACTGTCAAGGTTTCTGCAATGGCCGTGAGGCCCTAATGCTGGCCGGCAAGTATAATTCCAGCACTTGTTATTAAGTAGATCTAAAAGAGTTTTCAATTCACCTCAAAGTGTAATTTTTCTTTGACATTGCTTCAGAAATAAAAATCATTTTCTTCTTCTGGTTCAACAAATTCTGGAAAACAATATTGAGGTTGTCTCAGCCGAGAAGGTTTGCAGTTGACTAACAAACTGTGATTTTCAAACTGAGATTTTAGAAGGAACTGAAATGGAATGTGGACAAACCTCGATGGGTATTTCTGCTCGTGCCCGCCGAGAAACACTGAAATTTTCACAGGAAATTGAGCTGCTGCAGATCAAAGATCCATAGAAGACTGCAAGCCCGATAAAATTGACGTGATATTATCCCATGGAGAAGAGCTCAGTTTGTTTATTTCAAGTGGGGACTGTACCGAGTGATTCACTGTTTTGTTGTTCCGAGTATTTAAAGAGTGTGAGGACATGATACTTTTTCCTTCATCAATTTCCCACCATCAATGAGAGCAAGTTTATTTCATTGAGTTCTGTCCATCCGTGAGTTGGGATCATGAAGGAAGGTGACATGCTGCGGTTCCATACCTACGGCGCCTGTCCGGGTTGCTGATAAACTGGGAGAGGCATAGGGCTGAAAGAGGTTGCTGGGGGGCCTGAATTCCAAGTTGGCGGCCACTAATAACGTTGCGTGAGTAGTGAGAACCTGTGCCTAACCAACGTTGACAGTGTCGACTTGCATGGCCACACTGTCATGGTTTCTGCAATGGCCGTGAGGCCCTAATGCTGGCCCGCAAGTATAATTCCAGCACTTGTAATTAAGTAGATCTAAAAGACTTTTCAATTCACCTCAAAGTGTAATTTTTCTTTGACATTGCTTCAGAAATAAAAATCATTTTCTTCTTCTGGTTCAACAAATTCTGGAAAACAATATTGAGGTTGTCTCAGTCGAGAAGGTTTGCAGTTGAGGAACAAACTGTGATTTTCAAACTGAGATTTTAGAAGGAACTGAAATGGAATGTGGACAAACCTCGATGGGTATGTCTGCTCGTGCCCGCCGAGAAACACTGAAATTTTCACAGGAAATTGAGCTGCTAAAGATCGAAGATCCATAGAAGACTGCAAGCCCGATAAAATGGACGTGATATTATCCCATGGAGAAGAGCTCAGTTTGTTTATTTTAAGTGGGGAATGTACCAAGTGATTCATTGTTTTGTTGTTCCGAGTATTTAATGAGTGTGATGACATGATACTTTTTCCTTCATCAATTTCCTACCATCAATGGGAGCAATTTTATTTCATTGAGTTCTGTCCATCCGTGAGTTGGGATCATGAAGGAAGGTGACATGCTGCGGTTCCATACCTACAACGCCTGTCCGGGTTGCTGATAAACTGGGAGAGGCATAGGGCTGAAAGAGGTTGATGGGGGGCCTGAATTCCAAGTTGGCGGCCACTAATAACGGTGCCTGAGTAGTGAGAACCTGTGCCTAACCAACTCAACAGTGTCGACTTGCATGGCTACACTTTCATGGTTTCTGCAATGGCCGTGAGGCCCTAATGCTGGCCGGCAAGTATAATTCCAGCACTTGTAATTAAGTAGATCTAAAAGACTTTTCAATTCACCTCAAAGTGTAATTTTTCTTTGGCATTGCTTCAGAAAGAAAAATCATTTTATTCTTCTGGTTCAACAAATTCGGGACAACAATATTGAGGTTGTCTCAGCCGAGAAGGTTTGCAGTTGAGGAACAAACTGTGATTTTCAAACTGAGATTTTAGAAGGAACTGAAATGGAATCTGGAAAAACCTCGATGGGTATGTCTGCTCGTGCCCACTGAGAAACACTGAAATTTTCATAGGAAGTTGAGCTGCTGCAGATCGAAGATCCTTAGAAGACTGCAAGCCCGATAAAATGGATGTGATATTATCCCATGGAAAAGAGCTTAGTTTGTTTATTTCAAGTGGGGAATGTACCGAGTGATTCACTGTTTTGTTGTTCCGAGTATTTAAAGAGTGTGACGACATGATACTTTTTCCTTCATCAATTTCCCACCATCAATGAGAGCAACTTTATTTCATTGAGTTCTGTCCATCTGTGAGTTGGGATCATGAAGGAAGGTGACATGTTGCGGTTCCATACCTACGGCGCCTGTCCGGGTTGCTGATAAACTGGGAGAGGCATAGGGATGAAAGAGGTTGCTGGGGGGGGGGCCTGAATTCCAAGTTGGCGGCCACTAACAACGTTGCGTGAGTAGTGAGAACCTGTGCCTAACCAAGGTCAACAGTGTCGACTTGCATGGCCACACTTTCATGGTTTCTGCAATGGTCGTGAGGCCCTAACGCTGGCCGGCAAGTATAATTCCAGCACTTGTAATTAAGTAGATCTAAAAGACTTTTCAATTCACCTCAAAGTGTAATTTTTCTTTGGCATTGCTTCAGAAAGAAAAATCATTTTCTTCTTCAGGTTCAACAAATTCGGGAAAACAATATTGAGGTTGTCTCAGCCGAGAAGGTTTGCAGTTGAGGAACAAACTATGATTTTCAAACTGAGATTTTAGAAGGAACTGAAATGGAATGTGGACAAACCTCGATGGGTATGTCTGCTCGTGCCCACTGAGAAACACTTACATTTTCACAGGAAATTGAGCTGCTGCAGATCGAAGATCCATAGAAGACTGCAAGCCCGATAAAATGGACGTGATATTATCCCATGGAGAAGAGCTCAGTTTGTTTATTTCAAGTGGGGAATGTACCGAGTGATTCATTGATTTGTTGTTCCGAGTATTTAAAGAGTGTGATGACATGATACTTTTTCCTTCATCAATTTCCCACCACCAATGAGAGCAAGTTTATTTCATTGAGTTATGTCCATCCGTGAGTTGGGATCATGAAGGAAGGTGACATGCTGCGGTTCCATACCTACGACGCCTGTCCGAGTTGCTGATAAACTGGGAGAGGCATAGGGCTGAAAGAGGTTGCTGGGGGGCCTGAATTCCAAGTTGGCAGCCACTAATAACGTTGCCTGAGTAGTGAGAACCTGTGCCTAACCAAGGTCAACAGTGTCGACTTGCATGGCCACACTTTCATGGTTTCTGCAATGGCCGTAAAGCCGTAACGCTGGCCGGCAATTATAATTCCAGCACTTGTAATTAAGTAGATCTAAAAGACTTTTCAATTCACCTCAAAGTGTAATTTTTCTTTGACATTGCTTCAGAAGTAAAAATCATTTTCTTCTTCTGGTTCAACAAACTCTGGAAAACAATATTGCGGTTGTCTCAGCCGAGAAGGTTTGCAGTTGAGCAACAAACTGTGATTTTCAAACTGAGATTTTAGAAGGAACTGAAATGGAATGTGGACAAACCTCGATGGGTATGTCTGCTCGTGCCCACTGAGAAACACTGAAATTTCCACAGGAAATTGAGCTGCTGCAGATCGAAGATCCATAAAAGACTGCAAGCCCGACAAATTGGACGTGATATTATCCCATGGAGAAGAGCTCAGTTTGTTTATTTCAAGTGGGGAATGTACCGAGTGATTCATTGTTTTGTTGTTCCGAGTATTTAAAGAGTGTGATGTCATGCTACTTTTTCCTTCATCAATTTCCCACCATCAATGAGAGCAAGTTTATTTCATTGAGTTCTGTCCACCCGTGAGTTGGGATCATGAAGGAAGGTGGCATGCTGCGGTTCCATACCTACGGCGCTTGTCCGGGTTGCTGATAAACTGGGAGAGGCATAGGGCTGAAAGAGGTTGCTGGGGGGCCCTGAATTCCAAGTTGGCAGCCACTAATAACGTTGCGTGAGTAGTGAGAACCTGTGCCTAACCAAGGTCAA
>NC_041386.1:703322187-703326672 GCF_002162155.2 Triticum dicoccoides | reverse complement strand
TTTGTTGTTCTGAGTATTTAAAGAGTGTGACGACATGGTATTTTTTCCTTCATCAATTTCCCACCATCAATGAGAGCAAGTTTATTTGATTGAGTTCTGTCCATCCGTGAATTGGGATCATGAAGGAAGGTGACATGCTGCGGTTCCATACCTACGGCGCCTGTCCGGGTTGCTGATAAACTGTGAGAGGCATAGGGATGAAAGAGGTTTTTTGGGGGGGGGGGGCTGAATTCCAAGTTGGCGGCCACTAATAACGTTGCATGAGTAGTGAGAACCTGTGCCTAACCAAGGTAAACAGTGTCGACTTGCATGGCCACACTTTCATGGTTTCTGCAATGGCCGTGAGGCCCTAACGCTGGCCGGCAAGTATAATTACATCACTTGTAATTAAGTAGATCTCAAAGACTTTTCAATTCACCTCAAAGTGTAATTTTTCTTTGACATTGCTTCGGAAATAAAAATCATTTTCTTCTTCTGGTTCAACAAACTCTGGAAAACAATATTGAGGTTGTCTCAGCCGAGAAGGTTTGCAGTTGAGGAACAAACTATGATTTTCAAACTGAGATTTTAGAAGGAACTGAAATGGAATGTGGACAAACCTCGATGGGTATGTCTGCTCGTGCCCACTGAGAAACACTGAAATTTTCACAGGAAATTGAGCTGCTACAGATCGAAGATCCATAGAAGACTGCAAGCCCGATAAAATGGACGTGATATTATCCCATGGAGAAGAGCTCAGTTTGTTTATTTCAACTGGGGAATGTACCGAGTGATTCATTGTTTTGTTATTCCGAGTATTTAAAGAGTGTGATGTCGTGATACTTTTTCCTTCATCAATTTGCCACCATCAATGAGAGCAAGTTTATTTCATAGAGTTCTGTCAACCCATGAGTTGGGATCATGAAGGAAGGTGACATGTTGCGGTTCCATACCTACGGCGCTTGTCCGGGTTGCTGATAAACTGGGAGAGGCATAGGGCTGAAAGAGGTTGCTGGGGGGGCCTGAATTCCAAGTTGGCGGCCACTAATAACGTTGCGTGAGTAGTGAGAACCTGTGCCTAACCAAGGTCAACAGTGTCGACTTGCATGGCCACACTTTCATGGTTTTTGCTATGGCCGTGAGGCCCTAACGCTGGCCGGCAAGTATAATTCCAGCACTTGTAATTAAGTAGATCTAAAAGACTTTTCAATTCACCTCAAAGTGTAATTTTTCTTTGACATTGCTTCAGAAAGAAAAATCATTTTCTTCTTCTGGTTCAACAAACTCCGGAAAATAATATTGAGGTTGTCTTAGCCGAGAAGGTTTGCTGTCGAGGAACAAACTGTGATTTTCAAACTGACATTTTAGAAGGAACTGAAATGGAATGTGGACAAACCTCGATGGGTATGTCTGCTCGTGCCCACTGAGAAACACTGAAATTTTCACAGGAAATTGAGCTCCTCCAGATCGAAGATCCATAGAAGACTGCAAGCCAGATAAAATGGACGTGATATTATCCCATGGAGAAGAGCTCAGTTTGTTTATTTCAAGTGGGGAATGTACCGAGTGATTGATTGTTTTGTTGTTCCGAGTATTTAAAGAGTGTGACGACATGATACTTTTTCCTTCATCAATTTCCCACCATTAATGAGAGCAAGTTTATTTCATTGAGTTCTGTCCATCCGTTAGTTGGGATCATGAAGGAAGGTGACATGCTGCGGTTCCATACCTACGGCGCCTGTCCGGGTTGCTGATAAACTGGGAGAGGCATAGGGCTGAAAGAGGTTGCTGGGGGGCCTGAATTCCAAGTTGGCGGCCACTAATAATGCTGCCTGAGTAGTGAGAACCTGTGCCTAACCAAGGTCAATAGTGTCGACTTACATGGCCACACTTTCATGGTTTCCGCAATGGCCGTGAGGACCTAACACTGGCCGGCAAGTATAATTCCAGCACTTGTAATTAAGTAGATCTAAAAGACTTTTCAATTCACCTCAAAGTGTAATTTTTCTTTGACATTGCTTCAGAAAGAAAAATCATTATCTTCTTCTTGTTCAACAAACTCTGGAAACAATATTGAGGTTGTCTCATCCGAGAAGGTTTGCAGTTGAGGAACAAACTGTGATTTTCAAACTGAGATTTTAGAAAGAACTGAAATGGAATGTGGACAAACCTCGATGGGTATGTCTGCTCGTGCCCACTGAGAAACACTGATATTTTCACAGGAAATTGAGCTTCTGCAGATCGAAGATCCGTAGAAGACTGCAAGCCCGATAAAATGGACGAGATATTATCCCATGGAGAAGAGCTCAGTTTGTTTATTTCAAGTGGGGAATGTACCGAGTGATTCATTGTTTTGTTGTTCCGAGTATTTAACGAGTGTGATGACATGATACTTTTTCCTTCATCAATTTGCCACCATCAATGAGATCAAGTTTATTTCATTGAGTTCTGTCCATCCGTGAGTTGGGATCATGAAAGAAGGTGACATGCTGCGGTTCCATACCTACGACGCCTGTCCGGGTTGCTGATAAACTGGGAGAGGCATAGGGCTGAAAGAGGTTGCTGGGGGGCCTGAATTCCAAGTTGGCGGCCACTAATAACGTTGCGTGAGTAGTGAGAACCTGTGCCTAACCAACTCAACAGTGTCGACTTGCATGGCCACACTTTCATGGTTTCTGCAATGGCCGTGAGGCCCTAATGCTGGCCGGCAAGTATAATTCCAGCACTTGTAATTAAGTAGATCTAAAAGACTTTTCAATTCACCTCAAAGTGTAATTTTTCTTTGACATTGCTTCAGAAAGAAAAATCATTTTCTTCTTCTGGTTCAACAAATTCTGGAAAACAATATTGAGGTTGTCTCAGCCGAGAAGGTTTGCAGTTGAGGAACAAACTGTGATTTTCAAACTGAGATTTTAGAAGGAACTGAAATGGAATGTGGACAAACCTCGATGGGTATTTCTGCTCGTGCCCGCCGAGAAACACTGAAATTTTCACAGGAAATTGAGCTGCTGCAGATCAAAGATCCATAGAAGACTGCAAGCCCGATAAAATTGACGTGATATTATCCCATGGAGAAGAGCTCAGTTTGTTTATTTCAAGTGGGGACTGTACCGAGTGATTCACTATTTTGTTGTTCCGAGTATTTAAAGAGTGTGAGGACATGATACTTTTTCCTTCATCAATTTCCCACCATCAATGAGAGCAAGTTTATTTCATTGAGTTCTGTCCATCCGTGAGTTGGGATCATGAAGGAAGGTGACATGCTGCGGTTCCATACCTACGGCGCCTGTCCGAGTTGCTGATAAACTGGGAGAGGCATAGGGCTGCAAGAGGTTGCTGGGGGGCCTGAATTCCAAGTTGGCGGCCACTAATAACGTTGCGTGAGTAGTGAGAACCTGTGCCTAACCAACGTTGACAGTGTCGACTTGCATGGCCACACTGTCATGGTTTCTGCAATGGCCGTGAGGCCCTAATGCTGGCCGGCAAGTATAATTCCAGCACTTGTAATTAAGTAGATCTAAAAGACTTTTCAATTCATCTCAAAGTGTAATTTTTCTTTGACATTGCTTCAGAAATAAAAATCATTTTCTTCTTCTGGTTCAACAAATTCTGGAAAACAATATTGAGGTTGTCTCAGTCTAGAAGGTTTGCAGTTGAGGAACAAACTGTGATTTTCAAACTGAGATTTTAGAAGGAACTGAAATGGAATGTGGACAAACCTCGATGGGTATGTCTGCTCGTGCCCGCCGAGAAACACTGAAATTTTTACAGGAAATTGAGCTGCTGCAGATCGAAGATCCATAGAAGACTGCAAGCCCGATAAAATGGACGTGATATTATCCCATGGAGAAGAGCTCAGTTTGTTTATTTCAAGTGGGGAATGTACCGAGTGATTCACTGTTTTGTTGTTCCGAGTATTTAAAGAGTCTGAGGACATGATACTTTTTCCTTCATCAATTTCCCACCATCAATGAGAGCAAGTTTATTTCATTGAGTTCTGTCCATCCGTGAGTTGGGATCATGAAGGAAGGTGACATGCTGCGGTTCCATACCTACGACGCTTGTCCGGGTTGCTGATAAACTGGGAGAGGCATAGGGCTGAAAGAGGTTGCTGGGGGGCCTGAATTCCAAGTTGGCGGCCACTAATAACGTTGCCTGAGTAGTGAGAATTTGTGCCTAACCAAGGTCAACAGTGTCGACTTGCATGGCCACACCTTCATGTTTTCTGCAATGGCCGTGAGGCCCTAACGCTGGCCGGCAAGTATAATTCCAGCACTTGTTATTAAGTAGATCTAAAAGACTTTTCAATTCACCTCAAAGTGGAATTTTCCTTTGGCATTGCTTCAGAAAGAAAAATCATTTTCTTCTTCTGGTTCAACAAATTCGGGAAAACAATATTGAGGTTGTCTCACCCGAGAAGGTTTGCAGTTGAGGAACAAACTGTGATTTTCAAACTGAGATTTTAGAAGGAACTGAAATGGAATGTGGACAAACCTCGATGGGTAT
>NC_041386.1:703149779-703316609 GCF_002162155.2 Triticum dicoccoides | reverse complement strand
GCAAGTATAATTCCAGCACTTGTAATTAAGTAGATCTAAAAGACTTTTCAATTCACCTCAAAGTGTAATTTTTCTTTGACATTGCTTCAGAAATAAAAATCATTTTCTTCTTCTGGTTCAACAAATTCTGGAAAACAATATTGAGGTTGTCTCAGTCGAGAAGGTTTGCAGTTGAGGAACAAACTGTGATTTTCAAACTGAGATTTTAGAAGGAACTGAAATGGAATGTGGACAAACCTCGATGGGTATGTCTGCTCGTGCCCGCCGAGAAACACTGAAATTTTTACAGGAAATTGAGCTGCTGCAGATCGAAGATCCATAGAAGACTGCAAGCCCGATAAAATGGACGTGATATTATCCCATGGAGAAGAGCTCAGTTTGTTTATTTCAAGTGGGGAATGTACCGAGTGATTCACTGTTTTGTTGTTCCGAGTATTTAAAGAGTGTGAGGACATGATACTTTTTCCTTCATCAATTTCCCACCATCAATGAGAGCAAGTTTATTTCATTGAGTTCTGTCCATCCGTGAGTTGGGATCATGAAGGAAGGTGACATGCTGCGGTTCCATACCTACGGCGCCTGTCCGAGTTGCTGATAAACTGGGAGAGGCATAGGGCTGAAAGAGGTTGCTGGGGGGCCTGAATTCCAAGTTGGCGGCCACTAATAACGTTGCGTGAGTAGTGAGAACCTGTGCCTAACCAACGTTGACAGTATCGACTTGCATGGCCACACTGTCATGGTTTCTGCAATGGCCGTGAGGCCCTAATGCTGGCCCGCAAGTATAATTCCAGCACTTGTAATTAAGTAGATCTAAAAGACTTTTCAATTCACCTCAAAGTGTAATTTTTCTTTGACATTGCTTCAGAAAGAAAAATCATTTTCTTCTTCTGATTCAACAAATTCTGGAAAACAATATTGAGGTTGTCTCAGCCGAGAAGGTTTGCAGTTGAGGAACAAACTGTGGTTTTCAGACTGAGATTTTAGAAGGAACTGAAATGGAATGTGGACAAACCTCGATGGGTATTTCTGCTCGTGCCCGCCGAGAAACACTGAAATTTTCACAGGAAATTGAGCTGCTGCAGATCGAAGATCCATAGAAGACTGCAAGCCCGATAAAATTGACGTGATATTATCCCATGGAGAAGAGCTCAGTTTGTTTATTTCAAGTGGGGAATGTACCGAGTGATTCACTGTTTTGTTGTTCCGAGTATTTAAAGAGTGTGAGGACATGATACGTTTTCCTTCATCAATTTCCCACCATCAATGAGAGCAAGTTTATTTCATTGAGTTCTGTCCATCCGTGAGTTG
Source organism: Triticum dicoccoides (assembly GCF_002162155.2). NCBI lineage: Eukaryota > Viridiplantae > Streptophyta > Magnoliopsida > Poales > Poaceae > Triticum > Triticum dicoccoides. The sequence goes on along the minus strand of NC_041386.1, from coordinate 703,315,301 downwards.
GGATCATGAAGGAAGGTGACATGCTGCGGTTCCATACCTACGGCGCCTGTCCGGGTTGCTGATAAACTGGGAGAGGCATAGGGCTGAAAGAGGTTGCTGGGGGGCCTGAATTCCAAGTTGGCGGCCACTAATAACGTTGCGTGAGTAGTGAGAACCTGTGCCTAACCAACATCGACAGTGTCGACTTGCATGGCCACACTGTCAAGGTTTCTGCAATGGCCGTGAGGCCCTAATGCTGGCCGGCAAGTATAATTCCAGCACTTGTTATTAAGTAGATCTAAAAGAGTTTTCAATTCACCTCAAAGTGTAATTTTTCTTTGACATTGCTTCAGAAATAAAAATCATTTTCTTCTTCTGGTTCAACAAATTCTGGAAAACAATATTGAGGTTGTCTCAGCCGAGAAGGTTTGCAGTTGACTAACAAACTGTGATTTTCAAACTGAGATTTTAGAAGGAACTGAAATGGAATGTGGACAAACCTCGATGGGTATTTCTGCTCGTGCCCGCCGAGAAACACTGAAATTTTCACAGGAAATTGAGCTGCTGCAGATCAAAGATCCATAGAAGACTGCAAGCCCGATAAAATTGACGTGATATTATCCCATGGAGAAGAGCTCAGTTTGTTTATTTCAAGTGGGGACTGTACCGAGTGATTCACTGTTTTGTTGTTCCGAGTATTTAAAGAGTGTGAGGACATGATACTTTTTCCTTCATCAATTTCCCACCATCAATGAGAGCAAGTTTATTTCATTGAGTTCTGTCCATCCGTGAGTTGGGATCATGAAGGAAGGTGACATGCTGCGGTTCCATACCTACGGCGCCTGTCCGGGTTGCTGATAAACTGGGAGAGGCATAGGGCTGAAAGAGGTTGCTGGGGGGCCTGAATTCCAAGTTGGCGGCCACTAATAACGTTGCGTGAGTAGTGAGAACCTGTGCCTAACCAACATTGACAGTGTCGACTTGCATGGCCACACTGTCATGGTTTCTGCAATGGCCGTGAGGCCCTAATGCTGGCCCGCAAGTATAATTCCAGCACTTGTAATTAAGTAGATCTAAAAGACTTTTCAATTCACCTCAAAGTGTAATTTTTCTTTGACATTGCTTCAGAAATAAAAATCATTTTCTTCTTCTGGTTCAACAAATTCTGGAAAACAATATTGAGGTTGTCTCAGTCGAGAAGGTTTGCAGTTGAGGAACAAACTGTGATTTTCAAACTGAGATTTTAGAAGGAACTGAAATGGAATGTGGACAAACCTCGATGGGTATGTCTGCTCGTGCCCGCCGAGAAACACTGAAATTTTTACAGGAAATTGAGCTGCTGCAGATCGAAGATCCATAGAAGACTGCAAGCCCGATAAAATGGACGTGATATTATCCCATGGAGAAGAGCTCAGTTTGTTTATTTCAAGTGGGGAATGTACCGAGTGATTCACTGTTTTGTTGTTCCGAGTATTTAAAGAGTGTGAGGACATGATACTTTTTCCTTCATCAATTTCCCACCATCAATGAGAGCAAGTTTATTTCATTGAGTTCTGTCCATCTGTGAGTTGGGATCATGAAGGAAGGTGACATGCTGCGGTTCCATACCTACGGCGCTTGTCCGGGTTGCTGATAAACTGGGAGAGGCATAGGGCTGAAAGAGGTTGCTGGGGGGCCTGAATTCCAAGTTGGCGGCCACTAATAACGTTGCCTGAGTAGTGAGAATTTGTGCCTAACCAAGGTCAACAGTGTCGACTTGCATGGCCACACCTTCATGTTTTCTGCAATGGCCGTGAGGCCCTAACGCTGGCCGGCAAGTATAATTCCAGCACTTGTTATTAAGTAGATCTAAAAGACTTTTCAATTCACCTAAAAGTGTAATTTTTCTTTGACATTGCTTCAGAAATAAAAATCATTTTCTTCTTCTGGTTCAACAAATTCTGGAAAACAATATTGAGGTTGTCTCAGTCGAGAAGGTTTGCAGTTGAGGAACAAACTGTGATTTTCAAACTGAGATTTTAGAAGGAACTGAAATGGAATGTGGACAAACCTCGATGGGTATGTCTGATCGTGCCCAGTGAGAAACACTGAAATTTTCACAGGAAATTGAGCTGCTAAAGATCGAAGATCCATAGAAGACTGCAAGCCCGATAAAATGGACGTGATATTATCCCATGGAGAAGAGCTCAGTTTGTTTATTTTAAGTGGGGAATGTACCAAGTGATTCATTGTTTTGTTGTTCCGAGTATTTAATGAGTGTGATGACATGATACTTTTTCCTTCATCAATTTCCTACCATCAATGGGAGCAAGTTTATTTCATTGAGTTCTGTCCATCCGTGAGTTGGGATCATGAAGGAAGGTGACATGCTGCGGTTCCATACCTACAACGCCTGTCCGGGTTGCTGATAAACTGGGAGAGGCATAGGGCTGAAAGAGGTTGATGGGGGGCCTGAATTCCAAGTTGGCGGCCACTAATAACGGTGCCTGAGTAGTGAGAACCTGTGCCTAACCAACTCAACAGTGTCGACTTGCATGGCCACACTTTCATGGTTTCTGCAATGGCCGTGAGGCCCTAATGCTGCCCGGCAAGTATAATTCCAGCACTTGTAATTAAGTAGATCTAAAAGACTTTTCAATTCACCTCAAAGTGTAATTTTTCTTTGACATTGCTTCAGAAAGAAAAATCATTTTCTTCTTCTGGTTCAACAAATTCTGGAAAACAATATTGAGGTTGTCTCAGCCGAGAAGGTTTGCAGTTGAGGAACAAACTGTGGTTTTCAAACTGAGATTTTAGAAGGAACTGAAATGGAATGTGGACAAACCTCGATGGGTATTTCTGCTCGTGCCCGCCGAGAAACACTGAAATTTTCACAGGAAATTGAGCTGCTGCAGATCAAAGATCCATAGAAGACTGCAAGCCTGATAAAATTGACGTGATATTATCCCATGGAGAAGAGCTCAGTTTGTTTATTTCAAGTGGGGAATGTACCGAGTGATTCACTGTTTTGTTGTTCCGAGTATTTAAAGAGTGTGAGGACATGATACGTTTTCCTTCATCAATTTCCCACCATCAATGAGAGCAAGTTTATTTCATTGAGTTCTGTCCATCCGTGAGTTGGGATCATGAAGGAAGGTGACATGCTGCGGTTCCATACCTACGGCGCCTGTCCGGGTTGCTGATAAACTGGGAGAGGCATAGGGCTGAAAGAGGTTGCTGGGGGGCCTGAATTCCAAGTTGACGGCCACTAATAACGTTGCGTGAGTAGTGAGAACCTGTGCCTAACCAACATCGACAGTGTCGACTTGCATGGCCACACTGTCAAGGTTTCTGCAATGGCCGTGAGGCCCTAATGCTGGCCGGCAAGTATAATTCCAGCACTTGTTATTAAGTAGATCTAAAAGAGTTTTCAATTCACCTCAAAGTGTAATTTTTCTTTGACATTGCTTCAGAAATAAAAATCATTTTCTTCTTCTGGTTCAACAAATTCTGGAAAACAATATTGAGGTTGTCTCAGCCGAGAAGGTTTGCAGTTGAGGAACAAACTGTGATTTTCAAACTGAGATTTTAGAAGGAACTGAAATGGATTGTGGACAAACCTCGATGGGTATGTCTGATCGTGCCCAGTGAGAAACACTGAAATTTTCACAGGAAATTGAGCTGCTAAAGATCGAAGATCCATAGAAGACTGCAAGCCCGATAAAATGGACGTGATATTATCCCATGGAGAAGAGCTCAGTTTGTTTATTTTAAGTGGGGAATGTACCAAGTGATTCATTGTTTTGTTGTTCCGAGTATTTAATGAGTGTGATGACATGATACTTTTTCCTTCATCAATTTCCTACCATCAATGGGAGCAAGTTTATTTCATTGAGTTCTGTCCATCCGTGAGTTGGGATCATGAAGGAAGGTGACATGCTGCGGTTCCATACCTACAACGCCTGTCCGGGTTGCTGATAAACTGGGAGAGGCATAGGGCTGAAAGAGGTTGATGGGGGGCCTGAATTCCAAGTTGGCGGCCACTAATAACGGTGCCTGAGTAGTGAGAACCTGTGCCTAACCAACTCAACAGTGTCGACTTGCATGGCCACACTTTCATGGTTTCTGCAATGGCCGTGAGGCCCTAATGCTGCCCGGCAAGTATAATTCCAGCACTTGTAATTAAGTAGATCTAAAAGGCTTTTCAATTCACCTCAAAGTGTAATTTTTCTTTGACATTGCTTCTGAAAGAAAAATCATTTTATTCTTCTGGTTCAACAAACTCTGGAAAACAATATTGAGGTTGTCTCAGCCGAGAAGGTTTGTAGTTGAGGAACAAACTGTGATTTTCAAACTGAGATTTTAGAAGGAACTGAAATGGAATGTGGACAAACCTCGATGGGTATGTCTGCTCGTGCCCACTGAGAAACACTGAAATTTCCACAGGAAATTGAGCTGCTGCAGATCGAAGATCCATAGAAGACTGCAAGCCCGATAAAATGGACGTGATATTATCCCATGGAGAAGAGCTCAGTTTGTTTATTTCAAGTGGGGAATGTACCGAGTGATTCATTGTTTTGTTGTTCCGAGTATTTAAAGAGTGTGATGTCATGATACTTTTTCCTTCATCAATTTCCCACCATCACTGAGAGCAAGTTTAGTTCATTGAGTTCTGTCCACCCGTGAGTTGGGATCATGAAGGAAGGTGACATGCTGCGGTTCCATACCTACGGCGCTTGTCCGGGTTGCTGATAAACTGGGAGAGGCATAGGGCTGAAAGAGGTTGCTGGGGGGGGCCTGAATTCCAAGTTGGCGGCCACTAATAACGTTGCGTGAGTAGTGAGAACCTGTGCCTAACCAAGGTCAACAATGTCGACTTGCATGGCCACACTTTCATGGTTTCTGCAATGGCCGTGAGGCCCTAACGCTGGCCGGCAAGTATAATTCCAGCACTTGTAATTAAGTAGATCTAAAAGACTTTTCAATTCACCTCAAAGTGTAATTTTTCTTTGACATTGCTTCAGAATGAAAAATCATTTTCTTCTTCTGGTTCAACAAACTCCGGAAAACAATATTGAGGTTGTCTCAGCCAAGAAGGTTTGCAGTTGAGGAACAAACTGTGATTTTCAAACTGAGATTTTAGAAGAAACTGAAATGGAATGTGGACAAACTTCGATGGGTATGTCTGCTCGTGCCCACTGAGAAACACTGAATTTTCATAGGAAATTGAGCTGCTGCAGATCGAAGATCCTTAGAAGTCTGCAAGCCCGATAAAATGGACGTGATATTATCCCATGGAAAAGAGCTCAGTTTGTTTATTTCAAGTGGGGAATGTACCGAGTGATTCATTGTTTTTTTGTTCTGAGTATTTAAAGAGTGTGATGACATGATACTTTTTCCTTCATCAATTTCCCACCATCAATGAGAGCAAGTTTATTTGATTGAGTTCTGTCCATCCGTGAGTTGGGATCCTGAAGGAAGGTGACATGCTGCGGTTCCATACCTACGGCGCATGTCCGGGTTGCTGATAAACTGGGAGAGCCATAGGGATGAAAGAGGTTGCTGGGGGGGGGCCTGAATTCCAAGTTGGCGGCCACTAATAACGTTGCCTGAGTAGTGAGAACCTGTGCCTAACCAAGGTCAACAGTGTCGACTTGCATGGCCACACTTTCATTCTTTCTGCAATGGCCGTGAGGCCCTAATGTTGGCCGGCAAGTATAATTCCAGCACTTGTAATTAAGTAGATCTAAAAGACTTTTAAATTCACCTCAAAGTGTAATTTTTCTTGGACATTGCTTCAGAAAGAAAAATCATTTTCTTCTTCTGGTTTGACAAACTCTGGAAAACAATATTGAGGTTGTCTCAGCCGACAAGGTTTGCAGTTGAGGAACAAACTATGATTTTCAAACTGAGATTTTAGAAGGAACTGAAATGGAATGTGGACAAACCTCGATGGGTATGTCTGCTCGTGCCCGCTGAGAAACACTAAAATTTTCACAGGAAATTGAGGTGCTGCAGATTGAAAATCCATAAAAGACTGCAAGCCCGATAAAATAGACGTGATATTATCCCATGGAGAAGAGCTCAATTTGTTTATTTCAAGTGGGGAATGTACCGAGTGATTCACAGTTTTGTTGTTCCGAGTATTTAAAGAGTGTGACGACATGATACTTTTTCCTTCATCAATTTCCCACCATCAATGAGAGCAAGTTTATTTCATTGAGTTCTGTCCATCCGTGAGTTGGGATCATGAAGGAAGGTGACATGCTGCGGTTCCATACCTACGGCGCTTGTCTGGGTTGCTGATAAACTGGCAGAGGCATAGGGCTGAAAGAGGTTGCTGGGGGGCCTGAATTCCAAGTTGGCGGCCACTAATAACGTTGCCTGAGTAGTGAGAATTTGTGCCTAACCAAGGTCAACAGTGTCGACTTGCATGGCCACACTTTCATGGTTTCTGCAATGGCCGTGAGGCCCTAACGCTGGCCGGCAAGTATAATTCCAGCACTTGTAATTAAGTAGATCTAAAAGACTTTTCAATTCACCTCAAAGTGTAATTTTTCTTTGACATTGCTTCAGAAAGAAAAATAATTTTCTTCTCCTGGTTCAACAAACTCTAGAAAACAATATTGAGGTTGTCTTAGCCGAGAAGGTTTGCAGTTGAGGAACAAACTGTGATTTTCAAACAGAGATTTTAGAAGGAACTGAAATGGAATGTGGAGAAACCTCGATGGGTATGTCTGCTCGTGCCCACTGAGAAACACTGAAATTTTCACAGGAAATTGAGCTGCTGCAGATCTAAGATCCATAGAAGACTCCAAGCCCGATAAAATGGACGTGATATTATCCCATGGAGAAGAGCTCGGTTTGTTTATTTCAAGTGAGGAATGTAACGAGTGATTCACTGTTTTGTTGTTCCGACTATTTAAAGAGTGTGACGACATGATATTTTTTCCTTCGTCAATTTGCCACCATCAATGAGAGCAAGTTTATTTCATTGTGTTCTGTCCATCCGTGAGTTGGGATCATGAAGGAAGGTGACATGCTGCGGTTCCATACCTACGGCGCTTGTCCGGGTTGCTGATAAACTGGGAGAGGCATAGGGCTAAAAGAGGTTGCTGGGGGGCCTGAATTCCAAGTTGGAGGTCACTAATAATGTTGCCTGCGTAGTGAGAACCTGTGCCTAACCAAGGTCAACAGTGTCGACTTGCATGGCCACACTTTCATGGTTTCTGCAATGGCCGTGAGGCCCTAACGCTGGCCGTCAAGTATAATTTCAGCTCTTGTAATTAAGTAGATCTAAAAGACTTTTCAATTCACCTCAAAGTGTAATTTTTCTTTGACATTGCTTCAGAAAGAAAAATAATTTTCTTCTCCTGGTTCAACAAACTCTAGAAAACAATATTGAGGTTGTCTCAGCCGAGAAGGTTTGCAGTTGAGGAACAAACTATGATTTTCAAACTGAGATTTTAGAAGGAACTGAAATGGAATGTGGACAAACCTCGATGGGTATGTCTGCTCGTGCCCACTGAGAAACACTGAAATTTTCACAGGAAATTGAGCTGCTGCAGATCTAAGATCCATAGAAGACTCCAAGCCCGATAAAATGGACATGATATTATCCCATGGAGAAGAGCTCGGTTTGTTTATTTCAAGTGAGGAATGTAACGAGTGATTCACTGTTTTGTTGTTCCGACTATTTAAAGAGTGTGACGACATGATATTTTTTCCTACGTCAATTTGCCACCATCAATGAGAGCAAGTTTATTTCATTGAGTTCTGTCCATCCGTGAGTTGGGATCATGAAGAAAGGTGACATGCTGCGGTTCCACACCTACGGCGCCTGTCCGGGTTGCTGATAAACTGGGAGAGCCATAGGGCTGAAAGAGGTTGCTGGGGGGGCCTGAATTCCAAGTTGGCGGCCACTAATAACCTTGCCTGAGTAGTGAGAACCTATGCCTAACCAAGGTCAACAGTGTCGACTTGCATGGCCACACTTTCATTATTTCTGCAATGGCCGTGAGGCCCTAACGTTGGCCGGCAAGTATAATTCCAGCACTTGTAATTAAGTAGATCTAAAAGACTTTTCAATTCACCTCAAAGTGTAATTTTTCTTGGACATTGCTTCAGAAAGAAAAATCATTTTCTTCTTCTGGTTTGACAAACTCTGGAAAACAATATTGAGGTTGTCTCAGCCGACAAGGTTTGCAGTTGAGGAACAAACTGTGATTTTCAAACTGAGATTTTAGAAGGAACTGAAATGGAATGTGGACAAACCTCGATGGGTATGTCTGCTCGTGCCCGCTGAGAAACACTAAAATTTTCACAGGAAATTGAGGTGCTGCAGATCGAAGATCCATAAAAGACTGCAAGCCCGATAAAATAGACGTGATATTATCCCATGGAGAAGAGCTCAATTTGTTTATTTCAAGTGGGGAATGTACCAAGTGATTCACTCTTTTGTTGTTTCGAGTATTTAAAGCGTGTGACGACATGATACTTTTTCCTTCATCAATTTCCCACCATCAATGAGAGCAAGTTTATTTCATTGAGTTCTGTCCATCCGTGAGTTGGGATCATGAAGGAAGATGACATGCTGCGGTTCCATACCTACGGTGCCTGTCCGGGTTGCTGATAAACTGGGAGAGGCATAGGGCTGAAAGTGGTCGCTGGGGGGCCTGAATTCCAAGTTGGGGCCACTAATAACGTTGCCTGAGTAGTGAGAACCTGTGCCTAACCAAGGTCAACAGTGTTGACTTGCATGGCCACACTTTCATGGTTTCTGCAATGGCCGTGAGGCCCTAACCCTGGTCGGCAAGCATAATTCCAGCACTTGTAATTAAGTAGATCTAAAAGACTTTTCAATTCACCTCAAAGTGTAATTTTTCTTTGACATTGCTTCAGAAAGAAAAATCATTTTCTTCTTCTGGTTCGACAAACTCTGGAAAACAATATTGAGGTTGTCTCAGCCGAGAAGATTTGCAGTTGAGGAACAAACTGTGACTTTCAAACTGAGATTTTAGAAGGAACTGAAATGGAGTGTGGACAAACCTCGACGGGTATGTCTGCTCGTGCCCACTGAGAAACAATGAAATTTTCAAAGGAAATTGAGCTGCTGCGGATCGAAGATCCATAGAAGACTGCAAGCCCTATAAAATGGACGTGATATTATCCCATGGAGAAGAGCTCGGTTTGTTTATTTCAAGTGAGGAATGTACCGAGTGATTCACTGTTTTGTTGTTCCGAGTATTGAAAGAGTGTGACGACATGATACTTTTTCCTTCATCAATTTGCCACCATCAATGAGAGCAAGTTTATTTCATTGAGTTCTGTCCATCCGTGAGTTGGGATCATGAAGGAAGGTGACGTGCTGCGGTTCCATACCTACGGTGCCTGTCTTGGTTGCTGATAAACTAGGAGGCACATAGGGCTGAAAGAGGTTGCTGGGGGGGCCTGAATTCCAAGTTTGCGGCCACTAATAACGTTGCCTGAGTAGTGAGAACATGTGCCTAACCATGGTCAACAGTATCGACTTGCATGGACACACTTTCATGGTTTCTGCAATGGCCGTGAGGACCTAACGCTGGCCGACAAGTATAATTCCAGCACTTGTAATTAAGTAGATCTAAAAGACTTTTCAATTCACCTCAAAGTGTAATTTTTCTTTGACATTGCTTCAGAAAGAAAAATCATTTTCTTCTTCTGGTTCAACAAACTCTTGAAAACAATATTGAGGTTGTCTCAGCCGAGAAGGTTTGTAGTTGAGGAACAAACTGTGATTTTCAAATTGAGATTTTAGAAGGAACGGAAATGGAATGTGGACAAACCTCGATGGGTATGTCTACTCATGCCCACTGAGAAACACTGAAATTTTCACTGGAAATTGAGCTGCTGCAGATCGAAGATCCATAGAAGACTGCAAGCCCGATAAAATGGACGAGATATTATCCCATGGAGAAGAGCTCAGTTTAATTGTTTCAAGTGGGGAATGTACCGAGTGATTCACTGTTTTGTTGTTCCGACTATTTAAAGAGTGTGACGACATAATACTTTTTCCTTCATCAATTTGCCTCCATCAATGAGAGCAAGTTTATTTCATTGAGTTCTCTCCATCCGTGAGTTGGGATCATGAGGGAAGGTGACATGTTGCGGTTCCATACCTACGGCACCTGTCCGGGTTGCTGATAAACTGGGAGAGGCATAGGGCTGAAAGAGGTTGCTGGGGGGCCTGAATTCCAAGTTGGCAGCCACTAATAACGTTGCCTGAGTAGTGACAACCTGTGCCTAACCAAGGACAACAGTGTCGACTTGCATGGCCACACTTTCATGGTTTCTGCAATGGCCGTGAAGCACTAACGCTGGCCGGCAAGTATAATTCCAGCACTTGTAATTAAGTAGATCTAAAAGACTTTTCAATTCACCTCAAAGTGTAATTTTTCTTTGACATTGCTTCAGAAAGAAAAATCATTTTCTTCTTCTGGTTCAACGAACTCTGGAAAACAATATTGAGGTTGTCTCAGCCGAGAAGGTTTGCAGTTGAGGAACAAACTGTGATTCTCAAACTGAGATTTTAGAAGGAAATGAAATGGAATGTGGACAAACCTCGTTGGGTATGTCTGCTCGTGCCCACTGAGAAACATTGAAATTTTTACAAGAAATTGAGTTGCTGCAGATCGAAGATCCATAGAAGACTGCAAGCCCGATAAAATGGACGTGATATTATCCCGTGGAGAAGAGCTCAGTTAGTTTATTTCAAGTGGGGAATGTACCGAGTGATTCACTGTTTTGTTGTTCCGAGTATTTAAAGAGTGTGACGACATGATACTTTTTCCTTCATCAATTTTCCACCATCAGTGAGAGCAACTTTATTTCATTGAGTTGTATCCATCCGTGAGTTGGGATCATGAAGGAAGGTGACATGCTGCGGTTCCATACCTACGGCGCTTGTCCGGGTTGCTGATAAACTGGGAGAGGCATAGGGCTAAAAGAGGTTGCTGGGGGGCCTGAATTCCAAGTTGGAGGTCACTAATAATGTTGCCTGCGTAGTGAGAACCTGTGCCTAACCAAGGTCAACAGTGTCGACTTGCATGGCCACACTTTCATGGTTTCGGCAATGGCCGTGAGGCCCTAACGCTGGCCGTCAAGTATAATTTCAGCTCTTGTAATTAAGTAGATCTAAAAGACTTTTCAATTCACCTCAAAGTGTAATTTTTCTTTGACATTGCTTCAAAAAGAAAAATCATTTTCTTCTTCTTGTTCAACAAACTCTGGAAAACAATATTGAGGTTGTCTCAGCCGAGAAGGTTTGCAGTTGAGGAACAAACTGTGATTTTCAAACTGAGATTTTAGAAGGAACTGAAATGGAATGTGGACAAACCTCGATGGGTATGTCTGCTCGTGCCCACTGAGAAACACTGAAATTTTCACTGGAAATTGAGCTGCTGCAGATCGAAGATCCATAGAAGACTGCAAGCCTGATAAAATGGACGTGATATTATCCCATGGAGAAGACCTCAGTTTGTTTATTTCAAGTGGGGAATGTACCGAGTGATTCACTATTTTGTTGTTCCGACTATTTAAAGAGTGTGACAACATGATACTTTTTCCTTCATCAATTTGCCACCATCAATGAGAGCAAGTTTATTTCATTGAGTTCTATCCATTCGTGAGTTGGGATCATGACAGAAGGTGACATGCTGCGGTTCCATGCCTACGGCGCCTGTCCGGGTTGCTGATAAACTGGGAGAGGCATAGGGCTGAAAGAGGTTGCTGGGGCGGCTGAATTCCAAGTTGGTGGTCACTAATAACGTTGCCTGAGTAGTGAGAACCTGTGCCTAACAAAGGTCAACTGTGTCGACTTGCATGGCCACACTTTCATGGTTTCTGCAATGGCCGTGAGGCCCTAACGCTGGCTGGCAAGTATAATTCCAGCACATGTAATTAAGTAGATCTAAAAGACTTTTCAATTCACCTCAAAGTGTAATTTTTCTTTGACATTGCTTCAGAAAGAAAAATCATTTTGTTTTTTGGTTCAACAAACTCTGGAAAACAATATTGAGGTTGTCTCAGCCGAGAAGGTTTGAAGTTGAGGAACAAACTGTGATTTTCAAACTGAGATTTTAGAAGGAACTGAAATGGAATGTGGACAAACCTCGATGGGTATGTCTGCTCGGGCCCACTGAGAAACACTGGAATTTTCACAGGAAATTGAGTTGCTGCAGATCGAAGAACCATAGAAGACTGCAAGCCCTATAAAATGGACGTGATATTATCCGATGGAGAAGAGCTCAGTTTGTTTATTTCAAGTGGTGAATGTATCGAGTGATTCACTGTTTTGTTGTTCCGAGTATTTAAAGAGTGTGACGACATGATACTTTTTCCTTCATCAATTTGCCACCATCAATGAGAGCAACTTTATTTCATTGAGTTCTGTCCATCCGTGAGTTGGGATCACGAAGGAAGGTGACATGCTGCGGTTCCATACCTACGGTGCCTGTCCTGGTTGCTGATAAACTGGGAGAGGCATAGGGCTGAAAGAGGTTGCTGGGGGGCCTGAATTCCAAGTTTGCGGCCACTAATAACGTTGCCTGAGTAGTGAGAACATGTGCCTAACCATGGTCAACAGTATCGACTTGCATGGACACACTTTCATGGTTTCTGCAATGGCCGTGAGGCCCTAACGCTGGCCGACAAGTATAATTTCAGCACTTGTAATTAAGTAGATCTAAAAGACTTTTCAATTCACCTCAAAGTGTAATTTTTCTTTGACATTGCTTCAGAAAGAAAAATCATTTTCTTCTTCTGGTTCATCAAACTCTGGAAAACAATATTGAGGTTGTCTCAGCCGAGAAGGTTTGCAGTTGAGGAACAAACTGTGATTTTCAAACTGAGATTTTAGAAGGAACTGAAATGGAATGTGGACAAACCTTGATGAGTATGTCTGCTCGTGCCCACTTAGAAAACACTGAAATTTTCACTGGAAATTAAGCTGCTGCAGATCGAAGATCCATAGAAGATTGCAAGCCCAATAAAATGGACGTGACATTATCCCATGGGATAATATCACGTCCATTTTATAGGGCTTGTAGTCTTCTATGGTTCTTCGATCTGCAACAACTCAATTTCCTGTGAAAATTCCAGTGTTTCTCAGTGGGCACGAGCAGACATACCCATCGAGGTTTGTCCACACTGATGAGTTCCTTCAAAATGGTGATACATGCAGAAGCTACAGGCATGGAAGTACAACAAAGTAAAATCGTGCGGAGGAGCCATTACGGTCAATTTTGCATGGTGTTTTTCCTTTTGAGTCAAGAATACTAAGAGGTTTTGGAGCGCGTAGAACAAGGATGGCGATCCATATAAGGTTCGAAGAGCATCGTGATGGATCATGCATATATATGGCATCAAGCAATGCACGAAGATGTGCACGGTATAGACAACGCATGGTGGAGAAATGGCAGTCATACAAGTCCGGCTAGTGTAAGACATAAGGTGGACGGTCCGGACAGTCTAATGGATGGCAAGATGTTGTTGGGGCGAACCCTCCGGCGACGGGCACCAAGCAGCCACCGGACTGAAGAAGACAAACTCGACACGAACTCGAGCACACGAGTATTTGCGGCGACATACGCCCCGGCCACAAACACCGTTCTTTCTTCTCTGTATTCGACTCACGAACATATAACACATATAAGGTGATAAACACCTCTGGACTCACGCACATACTTCCTCCGTTCCAAAATAGATGACTCAACTTTATACCCGTTCCAAAATAGATGACTCAACTTTGTATTAAGTTAGTATAAAATTGAGTCATTTATTTTGGAACGGAAGGAGTACGTACAGGACTGGACGCTCCGACTCACGGCGTCAACGGCGCCCCGGCAACCACCACGGGGATCTTTTATATGTGGACTCACGCACGCACTAGGCTGACCTTATCTTCTCCTAGACTCACTCCAGGATGCAACCGACCCAGCACACATGCACATGCAGCTAGCAACAAACTCCATGCATGGACTAACCAATTAATCGGCCTCATAGACGTCCGGCCCTTGCGCAACCTCCTCTTAACAGCCAAAGGATTAGGCCAACCCAACATGCATGCAACTAGCTACCTGACCAGATCACTTGTACACACTTCAGTTCGTTGCCAGCTCCGCGCGGACGAGTCGACCAACACTAACCAGCCTTGATCAAGATTAGTGCTCACAGATGTCGGTCGAAATAGAAGAAGATGATGTGATTGGTAAGGACGACGTAAAAACGTGATGATGATGGTCACCGACTTCTTGGGCATGGAAACACGTGGCGCAAGTCCGGGGCCTTGTGCGGATTTGACAAGACTATGGCGTGGGGTTGATTCAAAACGGTGCACATCCGAGCTTGAGGTCGATGGTGCGTGAGGGTGAGTTCCTTCATGCCTTTCTTGCATTCTGGTGTTTGATGAGTATGTTGATTCCTTCATGCTTTTCTTGCATTCTGGTCATACTAATTAACTGCTAATGAGCAAGACACCATTCATCAGCATCATACCTTCTGAGTTTCTAAGTAACTGAGGTCTGGAATATTGCTTCTCGGTCTCTATATATTTCTGTATACTTCTAGCCCATGCATGTACAGAGTTTGTGTTTGTGTTCCTTTAGTTGGTCCTGGCGTTATGAGATGCTGAACTGGACAGACTTCTGCTTCTGGTGTGTTGTGTTCTTGCTGCTAGTAAGGTGAGATCTTAGAAGAAACTGAAGGGAGATGTAAACAGTTGTTCAGATTACTTGTCTGTACCACCCACTGTAGAACACCTTGACCGGAAATTCTGCGGCTACAGATATAACGGAGTGTCCCATCCACGCATAGGGTCTGATCATGCCCAAAGAAAAGTGCACAGTCTATTCAAAGTGTGTAGACTGAAGCCATGATTATGGTGCTCTAAAGGAGTGTGCATCGTGCACTAGGCCACTCATATTTCATAACACAAGTTTGTGTTTGCTTGGTTTTCTTGTTTAGATATTATGAATCCTCTAATCATTTCTGTGAGGCAGTGGGTCAAGTAGGAAAAAAAATTCTGTTAGCAGCGGCCTGGGGAGTGATTGACAAAAAACTACCACTTTAGGGGTTTGCGTCCCACATAACTACCACTTTAAAAAAAATGACCGAAAACTACCAAAATTTTCTAATTTCGTGACTAAAAACTACCAATTTCAGATAATGTCCAGTTTAGACAATTTAAACGTGTTTATGACAGACGGGGCTCATCTGTTAGCGCTGACGTGGCGTCGAAGTCAACTTCACAGGGCGTCCGGCAGGGGCGGCTGCGTCGGCTGTGTCGGCCTCGCTCGAACCCGGGCGGCTGTTACGCGCGGCGAGGCGCTGGAGGCCCGGGGTGACGGCGGCGAGCGCCGGCGTCGGGCGGTGGCTAGCAGCAGCAGCCCGGAGCGGCACCAGCAAGCAGCATCGCGGGCGGAGCGGCGCGGGACGACTGCGGCGCAGGCGGGTGGTGGGACGACAACAGATGAGCCCCACCTGTCATAAACACGTTGAATTTTTCTAAACTGGATATTATCTGAAAGTGGTAATTTTTAGTCATCAAATTAGAAAATTTTGGTAGTTTTCGGTCACTTTTAAAGTTGTAGTTCTGTGGGATGCAAATCCCTAAAGTGGTAGTTTTTTGTCAATCGCTCGGGCCTGGGAGAGAGACTATAGTACCAGGTCCTCTGGTTACTTTGTGCTGGCAGGATCAACGACGAGGACAAGCCGATGCAGGGGTGAAGTCGTGAGTGTGCATCAAGCGTGCTGGATAACAGAGTCCTACTGCAGTGTATATATGTAGATGACTTATTTCAGCTTTCCCTTTTCACTCTTTCTTTCACGAGTTATGTATCAATTATCACCACATGAAAGAAGAGAAGTTTCTTCATTTGCAAACTTTTCAAGGTAATGAGTGATCAGACTCACGATCAGCAGAGAAGTATTGTTTTGAGTTGAAGCTAAGTGCAATAGATAGACAGACGACTAGAGCAGGAGTGCGCCGGCCGAGCGGCGTCTCCGTCACGGGTTCGGCCTTGACGCCGAGCAGCGCCGAAGAGCCGGAGGAGTAGGAAGAAGCCCGTGAGGAGGAGTGTGAGGAGGACGACAAGGAGGAGTCGAACCTCCTGGGCATCCATTGGCCGATGCGTTGGCGGTGGGCCGGGGTGGCCGTCCTTGCCGGGGCAGGGTATGCCAGCGGTGGGTTGTTGCCGCCCTCGAGCGTGCGGCCGGGGTCGCCCCACCACAGGTGGAGCCCCTTGCTGTTCTTCGTGCCGCCCACCACCGGCGCCCCGTTGGTGGACGCCAGCCTCTGCTGCTGGCGGCGCTCGAAGTACGCCGCCCACGCCGCTTGTTGTCAGCGGCGTACTGGGGGAGGGTGCGCTGCTCGTCGGTGAGGGAGGCGCGCACGATCTTAACCTCGTCGGCGAAGTAGCCAGGGCGCGCCACGGCGTCGGGCAACGGGGGAATGGGTACTCCCCCGTTGCTGAGCCTCCACCCCGTCGGCCCGGCGCGCATGTCCGGGGGCGCCGGGATGTTGGCCTCGAACAGGAGCCACGACACCTCGTCGCCGGGGAAACGCTCGGCCATCGGGGCATGGAGGGAAGGGGAGAGGGAGGGCTCGGAGGCGGCACACGAGGGAGGAAGAGGGAGGGCTCGGCGTCGGCGCACAAGAGGGAGAGCTTGGCGGCTAGGGCTTGGTGTGGCCGGAGGCGTGGGAGTTCACCGACTTATATAGTCGCGCCCCGTGTGTGCGCCGTGCCCGTGTGTACGCGTGCGCGGGAGTGGAGGCATAGGCGTGCCGCCCCGTGACGTGCCGCCCGTGAGAAATCAATGGCAAGGCTGACCGGCGGCGGCAGCCTTGGCATTGATTCCCGCGGGAACCGAGGCGATGAGGGCGACGAATCGCCCGTGTCGCTGACTCGGTGGGCCCGCGGTTCTTTCATGCCAAAAACGATTCGTCCGGCACCCCCGGGCGCCCCCCAGCGCGCCGGGTTCTGGTTGGGTCCGCCAGCGCGGATTTCGGCCCAGGCCGGCGAAAATCCGGCTCTTGGGGGCGCGACTGGGCCGTTTTTCGGTGCCGGCGCGAAAAAATCGCCCGGGGAGGCCTTTCTAGGCGCGCGGCTGGAGATGCTCTTAGCGGCGGCCTGGCGGAGAGGCTAGTATCAGATCCTCTAGGTACTTTGTACCGGCAGGATCAACGACGATGCAGGGGTGTAGTCGTGAGTGGGCAACAAGTCGTACTAGATAAGAGCATCTCCAGCCGCGCCCCGAACAAGCCCCCCCAAGGCCCTTTTTTATTGCCGGCGCCGAAAAATTGGCCCAGTGGCGCCCCCGCAAGCCCACTTTTCACCGGTTAGGGCTGAATTTGGCGCCAGCAGACCCAGGCCGAACCCGGCGCGCTGGGGGTGCCGGGGGAAACAATTTTGGCTTGAAAGACTGGCGGGCCCGCCCAATCAGCGACCCGGCGCGTCGTCATCCTCATCGCCTCGGTTTCCCGTGGGGATTGAATGCGAAGGCTGCCGCACTTCTGTGCCGGTCAACCTTCCATGGATGGCTCACGGCCACGCAGTGAAGGCTCGGCGGCGCGGGTCCCGCCCGCTCCCGCCACATGTACACACGGCGGCCACCCTCTCGCTACCCACGCCCGGCTATAAAAGCCTCCCCTCCCTCGCCGGTGAGCGCATGCTTCATCGCCCCTGAAACTCTCTGTACCCTCTCTCCGCCGACGCCCCTCTCAACCTCTCTCCGCGGGCGTCTCTCCTTTCCTCTCTCCCCCCACCGATGAGATGGCCGAGTGCTACCCAAGCGATGGTGCCACTACTAGGGAAAACCCTAGCAGTAGCGCGGGTATTTTTCCTATCAGTAGCGCGGGACGTCGCGCTACTTATAAGGAGCTACAGCTAACGTGTAGCAGTAGCGCCTGTCATCCCACGCTACTGCTATACATGGCTAGCAGTAGCGCGCTTTAGGTAAGAGCGTTGCTGCTAATATCTGCAGCGCTTTTTAGAAGTAAGCGCTACTGGTAAGGGAGTGCTACTGCTAACTTTGTTCCCCTTGCTACTGCTAGTTTTATTAGTTTCTGTTTTTTATGCATATTTGTTTTGCATTTGAATAGGCTTTATACAATAATCTTTAGCATATCATACACATACAAATGTAATCATAGCATATACGTACAAATAGTCTCATCAAATCATGTCATCATCATAATCATCATCCAACACAAAGTGGTCTCTCGTCATCATCTCGAAAATAGCGATACAAGTCTCGATTACTTCCAACTATATCGTCATCCATCTAAACAATGATATACGCGAGAAGAGCTACACTATGAGTGAGAGCGGAACTATGAAGTACATGAGTTCGTATCCCTCTCTTGCATTAGCGTGAACCTAAACTAACTAATGGTTGTTGCTCGGAAACCGAAAACCAGTACACCTGAGCCTGACACTCCGGCCACTCGTCGTATACTCCTGGCGTAGTACTACTTCGCCATCGATGATCAATGCACCTGCACATGAGTCGATGATATGCAACATATATAGTTGAGCAACAGAAAGAGACAGACTTGGCAAAAATAGAAGCAACATATCATAAGCATAAATAACAAAGTTCATCGTACCCAAAATGCCCACACTAGAGTGATCTCCGCTAGTCGGGGAGGAGGACGGTTTAATTAAGGCATTTTGGGCACGATGAACTTTGTTATTTATCATAAGGATATATAGTTGAACTTTTGTTATACAGAAAGTATGGACTAGTCCCAGTGATACATGTTGAAGATGTAACCGAATCGAAGGAAGAATTTGTCCGCGGGGAATGTGTCGACGTACGGCAATTGTCGCGGCACGTTAACCACGTAGAGTGGGTATCCTGGATTTTTCAAGGCGATGAGGCCTTTCTCTCTCTGCAGCACATCTTCATGAAGTCTCCTTACATCGCCGAATCTGGCCCCTATCGCTGCTTCAGGTAGGATTGGTTCACCAGCGATATGCCATTTTGCCGCAGCGGGGATATCTATACGGTCTTGGGCCCGAGGCTGCTGAGGCGGCTGGATCATAGAATCAATTTTTTTTGCCTTTCCTCGGTCTCTTCCTAGACTTCTTTGGTACCGGAAGGTTGTCCATAATACGTTCAGACTCTAGAGGCTACAATTCAGGCACCGACTCATGACGCTCAAACCCTAAGTAGGCGCAAGTATTGACATATTGTTGAGTGTCATTGTCATCCTCACCCTCATCCATGGCGACGTCACCAACAACTAATGGAGCCTCTTCCTCACCCCCTCCGCTATGACCCAGCACGACATCCGACGCTAATTGAGTAGATGAGGTGTTGATGTTCATACCTAACTGCATGCTCGTGGGTGTGCTCCCGGCCGCCTCCAGACGAAGCAGACTCTTTGGCCACAACAGGACCCACCCATTGCAACAATCACCAAGCTCCCGCAGGGTCTCGTCGTCATCCCCCACTAGTACCAGATGAGCCAAATTCTCGTGGACCAGTTTGACACTGACCACGGAAACCTTGAAGGGGTCCGGGGGATCGATCGGCTGTGGAACAATGGTTCCTTCGGCTCCATTATCGTCGCCTTCCCCTTGTCCACCTTCTGGTCGCCGATGGCGTACAATAAGGTGCACAGGGTTTCGTCAGCCTACAAAGATAAGTCTACGACATGAGACATCCGAAAGGCAACGAAAACGGGAGATTATACATTTATTGAAGAGGGGTGGTGTGACAGATACCGTGAGGGCGTCGAGCTCAGCCAAAGACGAAGCACCGCCGAGCATGTCCGGTGCCGGAGTCAGTGCGGGAGCCGTTGCGGGAGCAGGTGCAGGAGCCGGTGCGGGAGCAAGTGCAGCTGTAGGTGCTGGTGCAATGCTAGTCGAGCTGCTCCCCAAGAAGTCAGCAAGGGGAAAGTCCGCTGCATTTTTTTCTGGATTTTGCTTGGTCCAATTGAAAACGGCCGGAACCAAGGTAGTAGACATATCTACAACCACCTATTTTGCGGCAGCTATCGTTGTTGCAACTGTCTCAGATGATTTCTTCTCAACCCGGACTAAATGAACTTTTTTGAAATTTTGTTTTTCTGATTTTTTTGGATATTTTTTATTTTTATTTTTATTTTTTTTGTATTTTTCCCGATTTTCAAATTTCTGAATTATTTGACGATTTAATCTCTAATGATCCCTCATCACTGCTCAAGTATGGACAACTCTTTCCAAATCATCTAACTTCCTAGCTGGTCACCCATCCTCTCACTACCCTGGCCTAAGCACGCTTAACTTCCGATTTCTATTCCGCCTAGTTTCCAAGTCCGCACTAGTTGTTTTCCTGAGAAGAGTAAGCTGTCAATCCTATTAACCCTTAGGAGTTGAACTTGAGCATGAAGCACCTTTTGAGTTTGAAACTATTATTTTAACAAAATAATTATTTAGTAACACTAATATTTCTTGAATAAGTAGTTTGACCATAGTATGACTACTATTTGACTAGTGTTTCACCAAAAATTCAAAAAAACATACATTTGAGGATAACTTTTTTTCCTTTCAGAATTTGAGGATTCTAAAAATTTGCAAAACGGCCTACGACACTCAAACTCGGAGCTGAGTTTTTGTGCTGAACATTTTGATGTATTATCCTTTTTTCGACATCGTATGCAAAAGTTATAGCCGTTTTACTTTTTTCATAACACTTTTTTGCAAAACATGTCGAAATTTATGTTTTTAATTTTCCTAACTAGTAGATGTAGTAACATAACTACATATTGAAGGATTTTAATTTTTGAAGTTTTTCTCATTATCTTTTGTTTTTTTCAAAACTGAAATGGCGATATAGTCCGGGATGGTGTCCATCCAATCCTACCGTCGACTACGTCTGCTAGCACCGTCTAAGCCAGAATCACCACTAAGGTTAACCAAGCCAAAGACATGTTCTATTAAAGTGGCAAAAAGAATTACTTTTTTAATATAGCAACACTAATTCTATCAACTATTATTAAAGGCTAAAGAGCTATTCATACAAAACAGTAGCAAAATTAATATTAATAAATTATAAAAATTTATCTACTGTTGTCCAACAGTAGCATACTACAACATGTTAAAATCTGTAGAAAGAACTAACTAAAAATAATTGAAAACAACAATTAAAGGACTAAATTAACTATATAAGCAAAACAGTCCTAATTTATATTAATTTACAAATAAGCAAATAAATCTTTATTGTGAACATGTGACTAGGAGAAAAAAGAATTAAATTAAAAACTATTTATAAACTCAAATTATTCACAATCTAGGGTTTGAAGCAAATTTGAACAAATCCATATTTAAATCTTTTAAATTTCAAAACTAATGGCACAAACAGAAACTAGACAAAATTTTGAATCTAATGCAAAAAGAATCACTGAAAAACATGAAATATTCTAAAAGATATAAACAATTCAAAACAAAAACTAAAAACAAAAACAAATGGAAAAACAAAAAACAAATTTCAGAACCCCTTTTGTCCCGGTTGGAGCCACCAACCGGGACTAAAGCCTCAACCCCTTTAGTCCCGGTCGGTGGCTTGAACCGGGACTAAAGGTCTAATCTTTAGTCCCGGTTTGAGACACCAACCGGGACTATGGCGCACTAGCCGCTCGAACCGGGACTAATGCTCACATTAGTCCTGGTTCATAATGCAACCAGGACTAATGTGTAGATTGAGCTTCGACCAAACCCCTATTTTCTACTAGTAATACATCCTATGTAGAAAAATAGTAATTAATAAATAGTCAAAAACTTACAATATTTTTAAAATAATCTTGACCTTCCATTGTACTTCTGAAAACAAATCCACAAAAAGTAAAACCCCTTTGACTTCTTTTTTTAAAGCAAATTTTCAGCCAAAATAGTGTGAATAGTGACCTATAATAGCAAATAAATGTTGTTCTTTTTGCCCTGAAGTCAACACTAATTGTTTTGTGAAAATTTATACACTAGTGCAAAAGAAAGTCAAGTTTATTCTAAAAAACTTCTGAACTTTGTTGACTTTTTTGAATTAGTAAGAAAATCCCTGTCGGTGTCAAAACCAGCGGATCTCGGGTAGGGGTCCTGATCTATGCGTGTCGGTGGGATGAAACCCGGACAGGCAACGGAACCCGAATCTATTTCAAAAACAGCAGGGCCCGCATCGCCCCGCAAACCGGCACACGCCTGGCCGGGTCGCTCGACCCTGCAAGGCTCGCAACCCGGCCAAGACCCTCGACTCGGGAAGGTACGTCGACCCGGCCGCAGCAGCTGGCGCAAGACAACTCAACCCGGCGCAGCCATGGCTTCCCCAGCAAGCCAACCCACCCGTGGCGTCCACGGCAACCCAGTCACGGGTCAGCTCCCGTCCCATTCAGGCCGTACGATGGGATGAGATCTCAATCACCGATGACCATGACAACAGTGCTACCGCACATGCCTGTGGTTAGCCGGAGCGTGGCAACAGTGCCCCTTACCTACCCGCTGACCAGGGCTCGCGTGGCAACAGTGTTCCCGCCCTCACCGTTGACGACAACAAGCGGCGGCCTGACGGAGAACAATGTACACGGCTCAACTGGGCCACGCCATGACGACCGACAAGACGGCACACAGTCCCCTAGGTATGCGGGGCCCGCTCCTAGGGGAACCCGGCGAACCACAAGCCCACAAGCGGGACCCATCCCGGTACTCCGGACACCGACAATACGGACCCACCGACTCGGCATATTACCATTGTAACCCTGGGTGGGTTGATCTATAAACCCCCCCAGGAGCCCACGCCTACAGAGGGCATGCTGGACACAAGATGCATGTAAGAGAGACCCAGGCAAGCATAGGACTAGCCACCACATAGCAATGCCAGGGAGAAGGAGCAGCCCGAGCCTTGGCCAGTCTCCTTCCTCCTCCATACAGCTCTAGGACGACATTGTACTATCGACCATCCAACTAAACTCGGCAGGACTAGGGGTGTTATCTCTCCGGAGAGCCCCGAACCTGGGTATGTCCGGCGTCCCGCGCCCGCGCATATCAACCTCGCCTCTGGAGCCCACCAGCGCCCTCGAGCCTCCTCCTCTCTTTAGCCATCCCTTGGCATCTGCCGTGCGCCCACCATGACAGTTGGTGCCCATCGTGGGGCAGCTCGAGGAGCTGGTCGGCAGCATGCTTTAGACGGGGCCCTTCTCCTACTCCGACGAGTCTGTCGCTCTGGCGGACGACGTCATCGGCGCGCTCGCCGCCTCCTTCACTGCGCTGCGCATCTCCGACGCATTCGCGGTCGATGAGTACCCCTGCGAGGTGCTCAGCTACTCCGACTCTCCGCTCTCCCTCAACGGCAGATTCACTGCTGGGGTGATGGATGCCCATGTGGACGTCTTCGTCACCGGCGATGGTGCCTCTTCATCGTTGAGTAAGGCAAGGAGGGTCGCCGAAGCGCGGCCGCCACGGCACGGACCGAGCCGTCCGACCCGCTGCGTGCCGTGATGCAGAGCCTCAACATCCCCATCGGCACCGACGTCGACGCCACCAACGTCGCTGAAGCCCGAACCCGGCTCGAGGACACGTGCCAGCAGATGCTGGACCTGTCCGAGACGCTGGCCGCCACCAGGCGTCGCCTAGAAGCTGCTCAGATGGAGCACGACGCCGCCCACATATTCACGCCCGCCGCGGCCGAGCCAAGCCGGGCCGCCGATACTCGCGCCCAGGGAGGATTTTCGAAAACTTAGGCGAGCACTGGGCTGCAGCTAAGCCTCCGAGTGGAAGGCTGGCTTACCACTCGGTAGGATTTTGTTTACTTAGGCGAGCACCGAGCTGCAGCTAAGCCCCCGAGTGGAAGGCTGGCTTACCACTCGGTAGGATTTTGTTTACTTAGGCGAGCACCGGGCTGCAGATAAGCCCCCGAGTGGAAGGCTGGCTTACCACTCGGTAGGATTTTGTTTACTTAGGTGAGTACTTGGACTGCAGCTAAGCCTCCGAGTGGAAGGCTGGCTCACCACTCGGTAGAATTTTGTTTATCTTAGGCGAAACGGATTCGCAGCTAAGCCTCCGAGTGGAAGGCTGGCTTACCACTCGGTAGGATTTTTTACAAGCTTAGGCGAAACGGGTTCGCAGCTAAGCCACCCACTGGGGGACAGATTTATGAGAACAAAAGCAATAACAATTACTGAGAAAATTATGAAACTCTTGTCTTTGATGAATACACTACAGGAGTACTTTTATTACAACTCATCCGAGTGAAAAACTTAAGTATAAAAAGAGCGGAGCAGGTCACCGTTCCATGCTCGGGGCTCGTCAATTTGGTGCTCGACATTGTAAAGGCGGTATGCCCCATTGTGGAGAACCTTGGTGACGATGAAGGGACCTTCACAAGTAGGAGCAAGCTTGTGTGGTTTCTGCTTATCCACTCGGAGAACTAAATCTCCCTCCTGGAAAGCTCGACTCTTCACGTTTCTGGCATGGAAGCGACGCAAGTCCTGCTGGTAAATGGTCGATCGGATTAAGGCCATCTCTCTTTCTTCTTCTAGAAGGTCGACCGCGTCCTGTCGGGCTTGCTCTGCTTCAGCTTCGGTCTAGAGTTCGACTCAGGGTGCGTTGTGAAGCAGGTCACTCGGCAAGACTGCTTCAGCTCTGTAGACCAAGAAGAACGGAGTCCTCCCAGTCGACAGGTTTGGCGTGGTCCTTAATCCCCAAAGCACCGATGGAAGTTCGTCGACCCATGCACCAGCTGCATGCCTGAGGTCGCGCATCAGTCGGGGTTCCAACCCTTTGAGAATTAGGCCATTTGCTCGTTCTGCTTGTCCATTCGACTGGGGATGAGCCACTGAAGCTTAGTCGACTCGTGTACCCTGAGATGTGCAGAAGGCTCTGAATTCTTCGGAGTCGAAGTTTGACCCATTGTCTGTGATGATGCTGTGAGGAACTCCATATCTGAATACCAACTCCCTGATGAAGCTGACGGCGGTGCCGGCATCCAGATTCTTGATGGGTTTAGCCTCAATCCACTTTGTGAACTTGTCGACTGCTACCAATACATGTGTGTAGCCGTTTCTGCCTGTTCTCAGTGGTCCAACCATATCCAACCCCCATACAGTGAAAGGCCAGACGAGTGGAATGGTCTTCAAGGCTGAGGCGGGTTTGTGAGACATATTGGAGTAGGATTGACATCCTTCACACTTGTCGACTATCTCTTTCGCCATCTCATTTGCTCTGGTCCAGTAAAAACCCGCTCGGTATGCTTTAGCCACGATAGTCCGAGAGGACGCATGATGGCCACAGGTCACCAAGTGGATGTCGTTGAGAATCATTCGACCTTCTTCCGGTGTTATGCATTTCTGGCCGACTCCAGTCGCACTTTCTCTGTACAACTGTCCCCTCATGACGGTGAAGGCTTTGGATCGGCGGACGATCTCTCGAGCCTCTTCTTCATTCTTGGGGAGCTCTTTCCTCAGAATATAGGCGATATAGGGCACTGTCCAGTCGGGAGTGATGACCAGAACTTCCATGCTTAAGTCGACCATAGCTGGGACCTCGACTTCAGTCGGATCTGTGGTGCTTTTTGGCTGCGGGGCTTCCTCAGTGAAAGGATCTTCTTGAACCGACAGCGTGTGAACATGCTCCAAAGACACGTCATTCGGAATGGCTTCTCTCTTGGAACCTATCTTCGCCAAGTTATCGGCTGCTTGATTTTTCAGTCGGGGAACGTGATGGAGCTCTAATCCCTCAAATTTCTTCTCCAGCTTTCTGACTGCATTGTAGTAACAAGTAATGGCTGGGCTTCTGACGTCCCACTCCTTCATCACTTGGTTGACCACTAAGTTTGAGTCACCGTAGACCATGAGGCGACGGATGCCGAGTGAAATGGCCATACGCAACCCGTACAAGAGTGCTTCGAATTCTGCTTCATTGTTGGAGGAATCAAAGTGAATCTGGAGTACATATCTGAGCTTATCTCCTCGGGGGGAAACCAAGTCCACTCCGGCACCGCAACCATTCAGCATTTTGTAGCCATCGAAGAACATAGTACAGTGCTCCGAGTGAACTTGGGTCGGTAACTGCTGTTCAGTCCACTCGGCGAGGAAATCTGCTATTGCTTGGGACTTGATAGCTTTCTTTGCCTCAAATCTGATATCTAGGGGAAGAAGTTCAATCGCCCATTTTGCCACTCGACCGGTTGCGTCTCTGTTGTGCAGAATCTCTGATAAGGGGGCGTCGGTGACGACTGTGATGATATGATCAGAGAAGTAATGAGCAACTTTCTGTTGGAAATATGCCCTAGAGGCAATAATAAAAGGATTATTATTATATTTCCTTGTTCATGATAATTGTCTTTTATTCATGCTATAATTGTATTATCCGGAAATCGTAATACACGTGTGAATACATAGACCACAATACGTCCCTAGTATGCCTCTAGTTGACTAGCTCGTTGGTCAACAGATAGTCATGGTTTCCTGACTATGGACATTAGATGTCATTGACAACGGGATCACGTCATTAGGAGAATGACGTGATGGACAAGACCCAATCCTAAGAATAGCACAAGATCGTGTAGTTCGTTTTTGCTAGAGCTTTTCCAATGTCAAGTATCTCTTCCTTAGACCATGAGATCGTGTAACTCCCGGATACCGTATGAGTGCTTTGGGTGTACCAAACGTCACAACGTAACTGGGTGACTATAAAGGTGCACTACAGGTATCTCCGAAAGTGTCTGTTGGGTTGACACGGATCGAGACTGGGATTTGTCACTCCGTATGATGGAGAGGTATCACTGGGCCAACTCGGTAGTGCATCATCATTATGAGCTCAAAGTGACCAAGTGTCTGGTCACGGGATCATGCATTACGGTACGAGTAAAGTAACTTGCCGGTAAGGAGACTGAACGAGGTATTGGGATGCCGACGATCGAGTCTCGGGCAAGTAACGTACCGATTGACAAAGGGAATAGTATATGGGGTTGATTGAATCCTCGACACTGTGGTTCATCCGATGACATCATCGAGGAGCATGTGGGAGCCAACATGGGTATCCAGATCCCGCTGTTGGTTATTGACCGGAGAGCCGTCTCGGTCATGTCTGCATGCCTCCCGAACCCGTAGGGTCTACACACTTAAGGTTCGGTGACGCTAGGGTTATTAGGAAGACTTGTATGTGATTACCAAATGTTGTTCGGAGTCCCGGATGAGATTTCGGGTGTCACAAGGAGTTCCGGAAGGGTCCGGAGGTAAAGATTTATATATGGGAAGTTGTCATGCGGACACCGGAAAGTTTCGGGGGCATATCGGTATTGTACCGGGGCCACCGGAAGGGTTCCAGGGGTCCACCGGGAGGGGCCACCCCTCTCGGAGGGCCCCATGGGCCACATGGGGCAGGGAACCAGCCCCAGCCCTCCCCCCTTGGGCCCATGCGCCTAGGGTTGGGGGGGGACCCTAAGGCCGCTGCCCCCCCTCTAGATCTCATCTAGAGGGGGCTGGCCCCCTTCCCCCTTCCCCTATAAATAGAGGGGTGAGGGGAGGGCTGAACACCTGATCCAAGGCGCAGCCCCTCCCCTCCCCAACACCTCTCCTCCTCCGTTAAGCGCTTGGCGAAGCCCTGTCGGAGTACTGCCTCTCCACCAACACCACGCCGTCGTGCTGCTGCTGGAGCCTTCTTCCTCAACCTCTCCTTCCCCCTTTCTGGATCAAGGAGGAGGAGACGTCGTCCGTTCCGTACGTGTGTTGAACGCGGAGGTGCTGTCCGTTCAGCACTTGGTCATCGGTGATTTGGATCATGGCGAGTATGACTCCATCATCCCCGTTCCCTTGAACGCTTCCGCACGCGATCTACAAGTGGTATGTAGATGCAATCTCTCTCCCATGATTCGTTGCTTAGATGAACTCATAGATGGATCTTGGTGAAACCATAGGAAAATTTTTAATTTTCTGCAATGTTCCCCGACAGTGGCATCATGAGCTAGGTCTATGCGTAGTTCTCTATTGCACGAGTAGAACACAATTTTGTTGTGGGCGTAGATCTTGTCAACTTGCTTGCCGCTACTAGTCTTTTCTTGCTTCAACGGTATTGTGGGATGAAGCGGCCCGGACCCACCTTACACGTACGCTTACGTGAGACAGGTTCCACCGACTGACATGCACTAGTTGCATAAGGTGGCTAGCGGGTGTCTGTCTGTCCTACTTTAGTTGGAGCGGATTAGATGAAAAGGGTCCTTATGAAGGGTAAATAGAAGTTGACAAAAATCACGTTGTGGTTATTTGTAGGTAAGAAAACGTTCTTGCTAGAACCCAATTGCAGCCACGTAAAAGATGCAACAACAATTAGATAACGTCTAACTTGTTTTTGCAGCAATTGTCATGTGATGTGATATGGCCAGAAGTTGTGATGAATGATGAATGATATATTGTGATGTATGAGATCATGTTCTTGTAATAGGAATCACGACTTGCATGTCGATGAGTATGACAACCGGCTGGAGCCATAGGAGTTGTCTTTATTTTTGTATGACCTGCGTGTCATTGAAGAACGCCATGTAAATTACTTTACTTTATTGCTAAACGTGTTAGCCATATAAGTAGAAGTAGTCGTTGGCGTGACAACTTCATGAATACATAATGATGGAGATCATGATGATGGAGATCATGGTGTCATGCCGGTGACGAAGATGATCATGGAGCCCCGAAGATGGAGATCGAACGAGCTATATGATATTGGCCATATCATGTCACTACTATATAATTGCATGTGATGTTTATTATGTTTTATGCATCTTGTTTACTTAGAATGGCGGTAGTAAATAAGATGATCCCTTATAATAATTTCAAGAAAGTGTTCCCCCTGACTGTGCACCGTTGCTAAAGTTCGTCGTTTCGAAGCACCACGTGATGATCGGGTGTGATAGATCCTTACGTTCACATACAATGGGTGTAAGATAGATTTACACATGCATAACACTTAGGGTTAACTTGACGAGCCTAGCATGTACAAACATTTCCTCGGAACACAGAGACCGAAAGGTCGAACATGGGTCGTATGGAAGATACGATCAACATGGAGATGTTCACCGATGATGCCTAGTCCGTCTCACGTGATGATCGGACACGGCCTAGTCGACTCGGATCGTGTAACACATAGATGACTAGAGGGATGTCTAATTTGAGTGGGAGTTCATTAAATAATTTGATTAGATGAACTTAATTCTCATGAACTTAGTCTAAAACTTTTGCAAAATATGTCTTGTAGATCAAATGGCCAACGCTCATGTCAACATGAACTTCAACGCATTCCTAGAGAAAACCAAGCTGAAAGATGATGGCAGCAACTATTCGGACTGGTTCCGGAACCTGAGGATCATCCTCATATCAGCCAAGAAAGATTATGTCCTAGATGCACCGCTAGGTGAAGCACGCATCCCAAAGAACCAAGACGTTATGAACACTTGGCAATCACATGCTGATGATTACTCCCTCGTTCAGTGCGGCATGCTTTACAGCTTAGAACCGGGCTCCAAAAGCGTTTTTAGAAGCACAGAGCATATGCGATGTTCGAGGAGCTGAAAATGGTTTTCCAAGCTCATGCCCGCGTCGAGAGATATGAAGTCTCCGACAAGTTCTATAGTTGTAAGATGTAGGAAAACAGTTCTGTCAGTGAGCACATACTCAAAATGTCTGGGTTGCACACCCGCCTGTCCCAGTTGGAGATCAACCTCCTGGACGAGGCGGTCATTGACAGAATCCTTCAGTCGCTCCCACCAAGCTACAAGAGCTTTGTGCTGAACTACAATATGCAGGGGATGGTGAAGACCATTCCTGAAGTATTCTCAATGCTGAAGTCAGCAGAGGTTGAAATCAAGAAAGAACATCAAGTGTTGATGGTCAATAAGACCACTAAGTTCAAGAAGGGCAAGGGTAAGAAGAACTTCAAGAAGGACGGCAAAGATATTGCCGCACTCGGTAAGCCAGTTGCCGGGAAGAAGTCAAAGAATGGACCCAAGCCTGAGACTGAGTGCTTTTATTGCAAGGGGAAGGGTCACTGGAAGTGGAACTGCCCCAAATACTTAGCGGACAAGAAGGCCGGCAACACTAAAGGTATATTTGATATACATGTAATTGATGTGTACCTTACCAGTACTCGTAGTAACTCCTGGGTATTTGATACCGGTGCCGTTGCTCACATTTGTAACTCACAACAGGAGCTGCGGAATAAGCGGAGACTGGCGAAGGACGAGGTGACGATGCGCGTCGGGAATGGTTCCAAGGTCGATGTGATCGCCGTCGGCACGCTACCTCTACATTTACCTACGGGATTAGTTTTAAACCTCAATAATTGTTATTTAGTGCCAAGTTTGAGCATGAACATTGTATCTGGATCTCGTTTAATACGAGATGGCTACTCATTTAAATCCGAGAATAATGGTTGTTCCATTTATATGAGAGATATGTTTTATGGTCATGCCCCGATGGTCAATGGTTTATTCTTAATGAATCTCGAACGTAATGTTACACATATTCATAGTGTGAATACCAAAAGATGTAAAATTGATAACGATAGTCCCACATACTTGTGGCACTGCCGCCTTGGTCACATTGGTGTCAAGCGCATGAAGAAGCTCCATGCTGATGGACTTTTAGAGTCTCTAGATTACGAATCATTTGACACATGAGAACCATGCCTCATGGGAAAAATGACCAAGACCCCGTTCTCCGGAACAGTGGAGCGAGCAACCAACTTATTGGAAATCATACATACTGATGTGTGTGGTCCAATGAGCGTTGAGGCTCGCGGAGGATATCGTTATGTTCTCACTCTCACTGATGACTTGAGTAGATATGGGTATGTCTACTTGATGAAACACAAGTCTGAGACATTTGAAAAGTTCAAGGAATTTCATAATGAAGTAGAGAATCAACATGACCGAAAGATAAAGTTCTTACGATCGGATCGTGGAGGAGAATATTTAAGTCATGAATTTGGTACACACTAAAGAAAATGTGGAATCGTTTCACAACTCACGCCGCCTGGAACACCTCAGCGTAACGGTGTGTCCGAACATCGTAATCGCACTCTATTGGATATGGTGCGATCTATGATGTCTCTTACCGATTTACCGCTATCATTTTGGGGATACGCTCTAGAGACAGCTACATTCACTTTAAATAGGGCACCGTCTAAATCCGTTGAGACGACACCGTATGAATTATGGTTTGGGAAGAAACCTAAGCCGTCGTTTCTAAAAGTTTGGGGATGCGATGCTTATGTCAAGAAACTTCAACCTGAACATCTCGAACCCAAGTCGGAAAAATGCGTCTTCATAGGATACCCTAAGGAAACCATTGGGTATACCTTCTACTTAAGATCCGAAGGCAAGATCTTTGTTGCCAAGAACGGATCCTTTCTGGAAAAAGAGTTTCTCTCGAAAGGAGTAAGTGGGAGGAAAGTAGAACTCGGTGAAGTACTACCTCTTGAACCGGAAGGTAGTGCAGCTCAGGAAAACGTTCATGTGGTGCCTACATCGAATGGAGAGGAAATTAATGATGATGATCAAGGTACTTCCGATCAAGTTGCTACTGAACTTCGTAGGTCCACAAGGACACGTGCCACACCAAAGTGGTATGGCAACCCTGTCCTGGAAATCATGTTGTTAGACAACGGTGAACCTTCGAACTATGAAGAAGCGATGGCGGGTCCAGATTCCAACAAATGGCTAGAAGCCATGAAATCCGAGATAGAATCCATGTATGAAAACAAAGTATGGACTTTGACTGACTTGCCCGATGATCGGCGAGCGATAGAAAACAAATGGATCTTTAAGAAGAAGACGGACGCGGATGGTAATGTCACCATCTATAAAGCTCGACTTGTCGCTAAGGGTTATCGGCAAGTTCAAGGGATTGACTACGATGAGACTTTCTCTCCCGTAGCGAAGCTTAAGTCCGTCCGAGTCATGTTAGCAATTGCCGCATACTATGATTATGAGATATGGCAGATGGACATCAAAACGGCATTCCTTAACGGGCATCTTAAGGAAGAACTGTATATGATGCAGCCGGAGGGTTTTGTCGATCCTAAGAATGCTAACAAAGTGTGCAAGCTCCAGCGATCCATTTATGGGCTGGTGCAAGCATCTCGGAGTTGGAACATTTGCTTTGATGAGATGATCAAAGTGTTTGGGTTTACACAGACTTATGGAGAAGCCTGCGTTTACAAGAAAGTGAGTGGGAGCTCTGTAGCATTTCTCATATTATATGTAGATGACATACTTTTGATGGGAAATGATATAGAATTCTTGGACAGCATTAAGGCCTACTTGAATAAGTGTTTTTCAATGAAGGACCTTGGAGAAGCTGCTTACATATTAGGCATCAAGATCTATAGGGATAGATCGAGACGCCTCATAGGTCTTTCACAAAGCACATACCTTGATAAGATTTTGAAGAAGTTCAAAATGGATCAGTCCAAGAAAGGGTTCTTGCCTGTACTGCAAGGTGTGAGATTGAGCTCGGCTCAATGCCCGACCACGACAAAAGATAAAGAAGAGATGAGTGTCATCCCCTATGCCTCAGCCATAGGATCTATTATGTATGCCATGCTGTGTACTAGACCTGATGTAAACCTTGCCGTAAGTTTGGTAGGAAGGTACCAAAGTAATCCTGGCAAGGAACACTGGACAGCGGTCAAGAGTATCCTGAAGTACCTGAAAAGGACAAAGGACATGTTTCTCATTTATGGAGGTGATGAAGAGCTCGTCGTAAATGGTTACATTGATGCTAGCTTTGACACAGATCTGGATGACTCTAAGTCACAAACCGGATATGTGTATATGTTGAATGGTGGAGCAGTAAGCTGGTGCAGCTGCAAGCAGAGCGTCGTGGCGGGATCTACATGTGAAGCGGAGTACATGGCAGCCTCGGAGGCAGCGCATGAAGCAATTTGGGTGAAGGAGTTCATCACCGACCTAGGAGTCATACCCAATGCGTCGGGGCCGATCAAACTCTTCTGTGACAACACTGGAGCTATTGCCCTTGCCAAGGAGCCCAGGTTTCACAAGAAGACCAGGCACATCAAGCGTCGCTTCAACTCCATATGTGAAAATGTTCAAGATGGATACATAGATATTTGCAAAGTACATACGGATCTGAATGTCGCAGATCCGTTGACTAAACCTCTCTCGCGAGCAAAACATGATCAACACCAGAACTCTATGGGTGTTCGATTCATCACAACGTAACTAGATTATTGACTCTAGTGCAAGTGGGAGACTGTTGGAAATATGCCCTAGAGGCAATAATAAAAGGATTATTATTATATTTCCTTGTTCATGATAATTGTCTTTTATTCATGCTATAATTGTATTATCCGAAAATTGTAATACACGTGTGAATACATAGACCACAATACGTCCCTAGTAAGCCTCTAGTTGACTAGCTCGTTGGTCAACAGATAGTCATGGTTTCCTGACTATGGACATTAGATGTCATTGACAACGGGATCACATCATTAGGAGAATGACGTGATGGACAAGACCCAATCCTAAGCATAGCACAAGATCGTGTAGTTCGTTTTTGCTAGAGCTTTTCCAATGTCAAGTATCTCTGCCTTAGACCATGAGATCGTGTAACTCCCGGATACCGTAGGAGTGCTTTGGGTGTACCAAACGTCACAACGTAACTGGGTGACTATAAAGGTGCACTACAGGTATCTCCGAAAGTGTCTGTTGGGTTGACACGGATCGAGACTAGGATTTGTCACTCCGTATGACGGAGAGGTATCACTGGGCCCACTCGGTAGTGCATCATCATTATGAGCTCAAAGTGACCAAGTGTCTGGTCACGGGATCATGCATTACGGTACGAGAAGAGTGACTTGCCGGTAACGAGACTGAACGAGGTATTGGGATACCGACGATCGAGTCTCGGGCAAGTAACGTACCGATTGACAAAGGGAATAGTATACGGGGTTGATTGAATCCTCGACATCGTGGTTCATCCGATGACATCATCGAGGAGCATGTGGGAGCCAACATGGGTATCCAGATCCCGCTGTTGGTTATTGACCGGAGAGCCGTCTCGGTCATGTCTGCATGTCTCCCGAACCCGTAGGGTCTACACACTTAAGGTTCGGTGACGCTAGGGTTATTAGGAAGACTTGTATGTGATTACCAAATGTTGTTCGGAGTCCCAGATGAGATCCCGGACGTCACGAGGAGTTCCAGAAGGGTCCGGAGGTAAAGATTTATATATGGGAAGTTGTCATGCGGACACCGAAAAGTTTCGGGGGATATCGGTATTGTACCGGGGCCACTGGAAGGGTTCCAGGGGTCCACCGGGAGGGGCCACCCCTCTCGGAGGGCCCCATAGGCCACATGGGGCAGGGAACCAGCCCCAGCCCTCCCCCCTTGGGCCCATGCGCCTAGGGTTGGGGGGGGGGGAACCCTAAGGGGGCGCACCCCCTTTGCTTGGGGGGCAAGCCCCCTCCCTGGCCGTCGCCCCCCCCCCTCTAGATCTCATCTAGAGGGGGCCGGCCCCCTTGCCCCTTCCCCTATAAATAGAGGGGTGAGGGGAGGGCTGAACACCTGATCCAAGGTGTAGCCCCTCACCTCCCCAACACCTCTCCTCCTCCGTTAAGCGCTTGGCGAAGCCCTGTCGGAGTACTGCCTCTCCACCAACACCACGCCGTCGTGCTGCTGCTGGAGCCTTCTTCCTCAACCTCTCCTCCCCCTTGCTGGATCAAGAAGGAGGAGACGTCGTATGTTCCGTACGTGTGTTGAATGCGGAGGTGCTGTCCGTTCAGCACTTGGTCATCGGTGATTTGGATCACGGCGAGTACGACTCCATCATCCCCGTTCCCTTGGACGCTTCCGCACGCGATCTACAAGTGGTATGTAGATGCAATCTCTCTCCCATGACTCGTTGCTTAGATGAACTCATAGATGGATCTTGGTGAAACCGTAGGAAAGTTTTTAATTTTCTGCAACGTTCCCCAACACTTTCTTCGTGGTCATATAAATCCCATATACAAGCTTCTGATAATGAGGGTATCGTTGCTTGGATGGGGTCAGGACGTCGTAAATGTAATATACTGGGCGCTGAACTTTGAAGGCTTTCCCTTCTTCTTCCCGCTCGACCGTAAGTACAGTACTGACGACTTGTCCTATGGCTGCAATGTAAACCAACAAAGGCTCTTTGCTGATTGGGGCAGCAAGCACCGGCTGGGTGGAAAGCAGGGTTTTTAACTCTGCAAACGCTGCGTCAGCTTCAGGAGTCCACTCGAACTTGTCTGACTTCTTCATCAGTCGGTAAAGAGGCGATGCCTTCTAACCGAGATGAGAGATGAATCAACTTAAAGCGGCCAAGCAACCAGTAAGCCTCTGAACATCGTGCACACGCACAGGTCATTTCATTCGGAGTATTGTGCCTACTTTCTTTGGGTTTGCATCGTTTCCTTGTTCGGAAACGAGAGAACCGAGTAACTTTCCACCAGGACCTCCGAATGTGCACTTGGATGGGTTAAGCTTGATATCGTAACTCCTGAGGTTGGCAAATGTTTCAGCGAGGTCAGTCAGCAGGTCGGAACCTTGCCGTGACTTGACCACAATGTCGTCCATGTACGCTTCCACATTCCGACTGATTTGAGTGAGTAAACACTTCTGAATCATCCTCATGAACGTGGCTCCGGCATTCTTGAGGCCGAATGTCATGGTGACATAACAGAAGCACCCGAATGGGGTGATGAAAGCCGTTTTGATCTCATCGGGTCCAAATAGACGGATCTGATGGTACCCGGAATAAGCGTCCAAGAAAGACAGTCGCTCACATCCCGTAGTCGAGTCGACTATTTGGTCGATGCGGGGAAGAGGAAAATGATCTTTTGGGCAGGCCCGATTGATAGGCTTAAAATCGATGCACATGCGAAGCGAGTTGTCCTTTTTGGGGACCATGACGACATTGACGAGCCACTCGGAGTGGTAAATCTCTCGGATAAACTCTGCTGCTAGGAGTCGAGCCACTTCCTCGCCAATAGCCTTCCTTTTCTGGACGGCAGACCGTCGCAGATGTTCCTTCACAGGTTTTGCCTTTGAATTGACTTGTAGACGATGCTCAGCCAGTCCCCTGGGTACACCCAGCATGTCAGAAGGTTTCCATGCAAAGAAAATGTCCCAGTTCTCATGGAGGAACTGGATGAGCGCTTCTTCCTATTTGGGGTCGAGTGTTGTGGAGATATGAGTTGGAGCAGCGTTAGGGTTGGTCGAGTGGATGTGAACGGGTTTTATCTCATCGGACAACTAGAACGCTGATTCCGTAGCAGGCTTTTTGGCTCGCAACAAATCACTCGGGTCTGCATTACTTTGGTGTTCCTGCCACTCTTCTGCCACCATTTGAGCATCGGCGATCTTTGAGCCTTTCTGGAAGCACTCTTCTGCCTTCTTGCTTTCGACTGGAATTTCCGCGGTTACCAGTGACAGTGATCATGCCTTTAAGGCCAGGCATCTTTAGTTTGAGGTAAACGTAACATGGTCGAGCCATAAAACGTGCATAAGCTGGCCTGCCCAAAATTGCATGATAGGCACTCTGGAAATCCACAACCTCAAATGTCAGCTTCTCTTTGCGGAAATTCTTTGAATCACCAAAAACTACGTCAAGAGCAATCTGGCCGAGTGATGCGGCCTTCTTGCCAGGGATGACTCCATAAAAACTCATGTTGCTTGTGATCAGTCTGGACATCGGAATGCCCATCCCTTTCAGCGTCTCAGCATACAGTATATTCAAACTGCTGCCGCCATCCATCATCACTTTGGTCAGTCGAGTGCCCTCAACGACTGGGTCGACCACCAACGCTTGCCTCCCAGGGGTGCCTATGTGCGTGGGTGATCAGATTGGTTGAACGTAATGGCAGTCTGAGACCACTTCAGGTAATTGGGTGTTGACGGAGTAGTCATATTCACCTCTCGGTTTATAACTTTCAGTCGGTTTTTGCTCTCAACATCGGGAAAAATCATCAAGGTGGAATTGACCTGTGGATATTCCTCGTCACTATCCTCCTTGTCCTCAACCTTGTCCGACTCTTTTTCCTTGTTCTTGGGCTGCTTCCCTTGGAACTGCTGTATCAGGAGTCGACACCATCGAGTGGTATGCTTAGGGTAAATGAAGTTACCTTCTTCATCTTTCTTGGTGTGGATGTGACATGGCAAATCCATCACGTCGTTTCCTTCTTTATCTTTTACTTTCTTGGGGTTCCAAGGCCCCTTGGGTTTCCCTTTGAACTTTCCTTGATTCAGGGCCAAGGATTCTCCAGGAGCGGCTGCCTTGGCTTTACGCTTTTGCTTTCGACTGGAATTTCCGCCTCCGGTGTCTTGGGCGACTGACTTGTGCTTGCCGCTCCGGAGCCGATCCTATTCCTCACCATTGGCATATTTGGTGGCTATTTCCATCATTCGACTCAGAGACATGTCTCCGGTTCGACCGAATTTCAGGCTTAGCTCTCTGTACTTTACGCCCCCTTGAAGGCGCAAACTGCCTGGTGATCAGATACGTTCTCTACTGTGTGATGCAGTGTGATCCATCTCTGGATGTAATCCCTCAAAGTCTCATTCGACTTCTGTATGCAAGATTGCAGCTCTGTCAGTTCCGTCGGTCGCTTGCACGTTCCTTCAAACGTCCCGACAAACACTCGGGAGAGGTCCTCCCACGTGTAGATGCTGCTGGGTGTCAACTGATTCAGCCATGCCCTGGCTGACCCTTCCAACATGAGAGGCAGATGCTTCATGGCCACCTCGTCATTTCCACCGCCGATCTGAACAACCACTCGGTAGTCCTCAATCCGAGTATCAGGCTTGGACTCACCGTTGAACTTGCTGACTCCAGTCACCAACCTGAAGTTGGGAGGAATCACCGCGGCTCTGATGGCTCTGATGACATGCACTCGGCTGCTGGTGGGTACATCTCTGTCATTACCCTCTCTATGGGCTCTGTTCCGGTCGACCAGACCTTGAACGATGATGGATCTCGCATCAAAGCCTTGTTCCCTGGGGTCGGCTGGAATTCTCCGCCCGCCACTGTGCTGGCGTCTGCCATCCTGCTGTCGAGGCATATATGATCCACCCCTCGAGGGAGGAGTGGGCACTCAACATCGATCGTTGCGATCGAATCGGTGATCATACTGCTCATAGTTCATGTACTGATCGTGTCGGGCGCCATTCCCTTCACGCCTCGGGGGCGATCTGGGGTTATGAGCCGACTGGACAATATTCGCCGCCACGGACCAGCTAAGAATCCTGTTCCGCGACTGCGACACAGCCGAATTCTGATCTCCTGCTGCGCGGAACAAATCCCTGATCTGCATCAAGCCTCTGCCAGCCTCTGACTGGGAAGGCTGAATCGACTCTGCTATAAGTGTTGCAGCTGCCAAATTCTGGATCGGAGTGCGGTATACCTGAGTCGGAGGTTTAAAGAGTTGGCATCGACTGGAGTCTGGAATCCGTTGCCATGCACGCTCGTCGAGTGCCCACTGAAGGTTCTCTAGCCGAGTGCGCTCAGCCAGGTTGGCCGAGCGGGCGTCCTCTAAGGCGCGAGCCTCAGGGGTTTCTCCAACGATCGGAGTATGAAGCGCATCCATGTTCCGGCGGCGAAGCTCTTCCCTCTGCTGCGAGTTGAGGGGCTCGGGGCGATACTCCTCATGGTCGTGCGACGGATCGCCTCCTCCATTGCCTCCCTCGATGCCAGGAAAGCCGGGGGGAACGTGCGGCCCATTGACCATCAGGACCTCCGCCGCCGGATCACTGCTGCCGCACTCGGATACAGTCTCTGCGGAGCCAGTCGACAGGTCGAACAGGCCGTAGAGCGATTTGTCGGGCTCGATTGCCACGACTTGGGCAGTGGTCGACTGGGGAGCCATTGCGTGCCTCACCCACCGCTGAAGCCTCGACCGACCGGAGCACTTACGCCGGCGGGAAGCTGGGAGGGAGGAGGAAGTTTACCGCTGTTGCAAAAATTCCCTTGAAAATTCAGAGAATGGTATAACGTTGAACCTTTTTTCATATTAAGCTATGATAAATATATTTCAGTGGGAATTTTAGTTCTTAATTTTTGGAGTCAGGGAAGTATTCATACTCTTGCATTCTTTATGGACTGTACTGTTTTGGCAGATTGCTGTTATAGTTGCATTGTTTGCATATGTTTGCTTGTTTAATGATTCTATTTGAGGATAGGAGTATTAAATATTCAGAGGCATTTAGTATTGAATGTTGAATAATAACTTAAGTGATTGTTACAGTAGAAAGT
Organism: Triticum dicoccoides; assembly: GCF_002162155.2. Lineage (NCBI taxonomy): Eukaryota > Viridiplantae > Streptophyta > Magnoliopsida > Poales > Poaceae > Triticum > Triticum dicoccoides. Next base: position 703,276,054 of record NC_041386.1, on the reverse strand, counting down.
GATAAGGTTTTGCATTGGTTTATACTAACCGATCTCACGAGTTCTTGTTGAGTTTGTTGTGAATTAAGCTTTTGATAAAAAGAAGAGAAACCATGATATGAGAGGAATTAAGGAGACATAAAAGCTCAAGCTTGGGGATGCCCAAGGCACCCCACGATATTATTTCAAGAAGTCTCAAGCATCTAAGCTTGGGGATGCCCCAGTAGGCACCCCACCTTTCTTCTTCAACCACTATCGGTTAGTATCGGTTGAGCCTAAGTTTTTGCTTCTTCACATGCGTTGTGCTATCCTTGCATTGTCATTTTATTTTGTTTTCCTTGCTATTTGAATACAATACCAAGATCTGAAATTCCTTAATGATAGAGAGTCTTCATATAGCTACATAATTATTTTGCTACTCATTGATCTTCACTTATATCTTTTTGGAGTAGTTTGTCATTTACTCTTGTGCTTCACTTATATCCTATGACTAAATGGTTGAATGAGTTGAATGTCATAAATCTGGAATTATATATGTCTCATTTTCTTATCCCATGGGTAGAAATGACTTCACATCTAAGAAGTAGAGGTTGTAAATTTATTGACGGTTAGCAAGCATTGTATTAGTCATTTGAACAATTCATGAAAGAATATTGAAGGAAGAGAGATTTCACATATAAATATATTATCATAGACATCTTTTATAATTGTGAGCACTCATTAAGTATGACATGCTAAAGAGTTGATGTTGGACAAGGAAGACAACGTAATGGGTTATGTTTTCTCACATCTTAGTTAAAGTATATTGTCATGGATCATTCAAACATGTTGAGCTTGCCTTTCCCCCTCATGCTAGCCAAAAATTCCTAGCACCAAGTAGAGATACTACTTGTGCTTCCAAATTTCCTTAAACCCAGTTTTTGCCATGAGAGTCCACCATACCTACCTATCGATTGATTAAGATCCTTCAAGTAAGTTGTCGTCGGTGCAAGCAATAAAAGTTGCTCTCTAAATATGCATGACTTATTAGTGTGGAGAAATTAAGCTTTGTACGAACTTGTTATGGAAGCAATAAAACCGACGGACTGCATAATAAAGGTCCATATACAAGGGGCAATATAAACTGACGTTCTTTCGCATTAAGATTTTGTGTATCCAACCCTGGAAGCACATGACAACCTCTGCTTCCCTCTGCGAAGGGCCTATCTTTTACTTTATGTCTTTTAATTTATGCAAGAGTCAAGGTTATCTTCACCTTTCCATTTTTCATTTTATCCTCTGGCAAGCACTTTGTGTTAGGGTGATCCTGATATATATATCCAATTGGATGTACATTAGCATGAACTATTATTGTTGACATCACCCAAAGGTGAATACGTTTGGAGGCAACATTATAAGCCCCAATCTTTCTCTGTGTCTGATTAAAACTTCATAACCACAAGTATTGCGTGAGTGTTAGCAATTGTAGAAGACTATATGATAGATGAGTATATGATGTTTGCTAAACCAAAGCTCTGACATAGACTCTTCCTGAAAGTAAGATGAATTGCAATTGTTTGATGACTAAGAATGAAGTTTGCTAGTTTTCAAGAAAGTTTATGCTCTATGCTTTAACATGTGAATTGCTTGTTAGTAGTTCGTGAAAAGTTTTATGAGATGAACTACTGTTATGACATATAATGATGCTAGTAAAGGTGATTGAAATTATCATTGATCAAACTTGTGCACCTCTAGCATTCACACTTCATAAATTCTTTCTTTTATCATTTACCTACTTGAGGACGAGTAGGAATTAAGCTTGGGGATGCTGATACGTCTCCAACGTATCTATAATTTATGAAGCATTCATGCTATATTATTATCTGTTTAGAATGATTATGGGCTTTATTATACACTTTTTTATTACTTTTGGGACTCACCTATTAACCGGAGGCCCAGCCCGTATTGCTATTTTATTGCTTGTTTCAGTATTTCGAAGAAAAGGAATATCAAACGGAGTCCAAACGGAATGAAACCTTCGGCATCGTGATTTTTTGCAAGAATATCATCCTGGAGGCTTGGAGATCAAGTCAAAAGATCCTCGAGGAGCCCAGGAGATAGGGGGGCGCCCCCCCCCCTACAGGGCGCGACCCCCAGTCTCATGGACCCCTCGAGCACCCCCCGACCGACTTTTTTCGCCTATATAACCCTACGTACCCTAAAACTATCGAATATGAAGATAGACCAAGAGTTCCGCCGCCGCAAGCCTCTGTAGCCACCAAAACCCTCTTGGGAGCCCTTCCCGGCACCCTGCCGGAGGGGGGGGGGAACCCATCACCGGTGGCCATCTTCTTCATTCCGGTGCTCTCCATGACGAGGAGGGAGTAGTTCACCCTCGAGGCTGAGGGTATGTACCAGTTGCTATGTGTTTGATCTCTCTCTCTCTCTCGTGTTCTCTCTCGTGTTCCCTCTATGGCACGATCTTGATGTATCCCGAGCTTTGCTATTGTAGTTGGATCTTATGATGTTTCTCCCCCTCTACTCTCTTGTGATGAATTGAGTTTCCCCTTTGAAGTTATCTTATTGGATTGAGTCTTTTATGAGAACACTTGATGTATGTCTTGCCGTGCTTATCTGTGGTGACAATGGGATATCATGTGCCTCTTGATGTATGTTTTGGTGACCAACTTGCGGGTTCCGCCCATGAACCTATGCATAGGGGTTGGCACATGTTCTTGACTCTCCGGTAGAAACTTTGGGGCATCTTTGAAGTACTTTGTGTTGGTTGAATAGATGAATCTGAGATTGTGTGATGCATATCGTATAATCATGCCCACGGATACTTGAGGTGACAATGGAGTATCTAGATGACATTAGGGTTTTGGTTGATTTGTGTCTTAAGGTGTTATTCTAGTACGAACTCTTGAATAGATTGATCCGAAAGAATAACTTTGAGGTGGTTTCATACCCTACCATAATCTCTTCGTTTGTTCTCCGCTATTAGTGCCTTTGGAGTGACACTTTGTTGCATGTTGAGGGATTGTTATATGATCTATCTATGTTATCATTGTTGAGAGAACTTGCACTAGTGAAAGTATGAACCCTAGGCCTTGTTTCCAACCATTGCAATACCGTTTATGCTCACTTTTGTTGCTTGCTACCTTGCTGTTTTTATAATTTCAGATTACAAAAACCTTTATCTACTATCTATTTTGCACTTGTATCACCAGCTCTTCGCCGAACTAGTGCACCTATACAATCTACCATTGTATTGGGTGTGTTGGGGACACAAGAGACTCTTTGTTATTTGGTTGCAGGGTTGTTTGAGAGAGACCATCTTCATCCTACGCCTCCTACGGATTGATAAACCTTAGGTCATCCACTTGAGGGAAATATTCTACTGTCCTACTAACCTGTGCACTTGCAGGCCCAACGACATCTACAAGAAGAAGGTTGTGTAGTAGACATCAAGGTCTTTTCTGGCGCCATTGCCAGGGAGGTTAGCGCTTGAAGGTATATCTTTAGATCTTGCAATCGAATCTTTTTGTTTCTTGTTTTATCACTAGTTTAGTTTATAAAAGAAAACTACAAAAAAAATGGAGTTGAGTTTGTCTCGTACACTTCGTCTTTTTAATATCTTTCGTGAGTATGATGGAAAGGAAAATTGTGCTCAAGTGCTAGAATAAGAATTACATAGAATGCTTGGCATGAAATATGTGAATGATGAGCATGATTGCAATGTTGTTAGTATGAATTCCTTGAATATCCATGATGCTAATGATATGCAAAGCCACAAGCTTGGGGAAGTTATGTTTGATGAATATGATATTTTTTGTCCCCCAAGTTTTGATGAGAATATTTATTACAATCAAAGCATGCCTCCTATTGATGATGATTATATTGATGAAAGTGGGTTTGGAAGAGTGTCAACTTTAGGAAGTAGTGATCCCACTATTTTGGAGGCTGTTGAATCTTATTGTGATGAACATGAAAGTGGATTTGGAAGAGTGTCAATTTTATTTAGTGATGATTCCACTATTTCAGAATAGGTTCCAATTGATTATGAGAAAAAAAATTGCTATCTATGATGATTATTGTGATGACTTGTATGCTATTAAGAATAATGATAAACATGAAACTTGTCATCATGATTTTAGTTTTCAATTGGATTATGCCTCACATGATAATTATTTTGTTGAGTTTGCTCCCACTACTATTCATGAGAAGAAATTCGGTTATGTGGAGAGTAGTAAATTTTCTATGCTTGTAGGTCATGAAAAGAATGTTTTAGGTGCTGGTTATATTGTTGAATTCATTCATGACGCTACTGAAAATTATTATCAGGGAGGAACTTACGCTTGTAGGAATTGCAATAATGTCAAGTTTCCTCTCTATGTGCTTCAATTTTTGAACTTATGCTTGTTTTACCTTCCTATGCTAGTTGATCATTGTTCCCATAAGTTGTTTGCTCACAAAATCCTTATGCATAGGAAGTGGGTTAGACTAAAATGTGCTAGTCATATTCTTCATGATGCTCCCGTTATGTCTCAATTCTTATCTTTTATGTGAGCATCATTGCCATCATCATGCCTAGCTGGAAAGGCATTAAAGAAAAGCTCTTGTTGGGAGACAACCCAATATTTATCCTTACTGGTTTTGTGTGTCCATATGATTATTCTACTTTAGTAATCATGTTTTATTGCTTTTGTTTCTATAAAGTGCCAAGTAGAACCTTTGGGAAGACTTGGGTGAAGTCTTTATGATCTTGCTGTAAAAAACAGAAACTTTTGCGCTCACGAGAATAGCTGCCATTTTTTACTGGGGAGTGACTTTAGGTTGATTCTTTTTGAAGATGATTAATAGACAAATTCCTCAGGTCCAGAAATTTATTTCATAATTTTTTGAGTTTCAGAAGTATACGTTTGATACAGATTACTACAGACTGTTCTGTTTTTGACAGATTCTGTTTTCATTGTGTTGTTTGCTTATTTTGATGAACCTATGAGTAGTATCGGAGGGTGTGAACCATAGAGAAGTTAGAATACAGTAGATATTACACCAATATGAATTTAGAATGGGTTCATTACAGGACCTAAGTGGTGGTTTTACTTTCTTATACTAACGGAGCTTACGAGTTTTGTTTTTGAGTTTTGTGTGGTTGAAGGTTTCAAGTTTTGAGTAAAGATTCGATGGACTATGGAATAAGGAGTGAAAAGAGCCTAAGCTTGGGGATGCCCAAGGCACCCCAAGGTACTACTCAAGGACAACCAAGCAACTAAGCTTGGGGATGCCCTGTTGTGGTTCTAAGTCTGACAGTAGAATAGGGGGTAGGTATGGAGAGGCAAGATCCTAGCTATGGAGCAGTTGTGCACACAAGTGTTTTACGAGTTCAGGCCCTTCTCGGAGGAAGTAACAGCCCTACGTCTCGGAGCCCGGAGGCGGTTGACTGGATTATATGTGTGAGAGTTACAGGGGTGCGAACCCTTCTACCAGCGGAGGGGGGTGGCTTATATAGAGGACACCAGGACCCCGGCCAGCCCACGTAGCGGAGGGTTAAAGTACATTAAGGTCAGGCGTTACTGGTAACGCCTTACATAAAGTGTCATCATGACCATAAAGACTACGTAATTACAAACTGTTTGGATTCAGAGTAGATCTTGAACTCCTGGTGGTCGAGTGACTCTTCTTGGTCGAGTGTCTTCAGGTTCATCGAGTGTCTTCTAGTCCGTCGAGTGGAGTTCCTCTTGGTCGACTGGAAGACGGCTTCTTCTAAAAGATGTCCTTGGGGAGGGTACCTTGGACAGGTTCATGACCCTACCCTAGGTACATGACTTCATCAGTAGCCCCCGAATGGATCGAGGTTTGAGTGAGGAAGGAGTTGGCAATCTTTCCGACCTGCTTTCTGGTGCTGTAAAGGTGTTTTGCTCTGGATCAATGACTTTCAAGTGAGGGTGTCAACTTTCGTTCAGTCGCCTTGATCCATTCTTTATATCTGTCGAGTGAACTTTATGAACTTGGAGATTTCCGAGTGACGGATCGCAGGAGATCTTCCGTCTGACAAGTTGCCCTGTGGTTAGCGGATTTAGTGGGATCCGAATTTTGGGAAGCGCGCGAAGCGGAGAAGACCGCAGTATTCGGATGGGATAAGGCAGGGACACCTTGATTCCCGCATCGCCTTTTTCACCACATATCGCCTGTGCGACTGTTTCGGGATTTGACAGGATCGCCTGGGCCTACCTGTCGGCCACTCGGAAGTGAATCCATATAAGGAACCTGGCGGAGGTTTTTTCAATAGCGCCTCCTCATTTTCCCCTCCCTCGTCTCCAGATTCATCCACTGCACCCACCAACTGCCCAGCGCCGCTGCTCCGTTCCAGCCTCGTCGGCGACAATGGTGAAAGAGAAGACGGCGGCTTTGGAGCGGGCAAAGAAGGCGACGGCGAAGGTGAAGGGGAGAGCGACCAGTCGAGGGGGATCCTCATCGCGGTCCCGTTTGCCACAAGGTTGGATCCAGGGTGATTGGATCTGCTCGACCATCACCCAAAAAGATCTTGACAACCTGTCCAATGAAGGCCTGGTTGCGCACGGGGCGGCGAGGCTCCCGGGGATGGAGTGGCAGCCACAGCCTCAGGAGGGTGATTGTGTCCTCTTGGCGACTCATGTAGATCGAGGGTTCTCTCTGCCACCGCATCCTTTCTTAAGAGGGTTTCTGAATTTCTTTGGGGCTCAGCTGCACCACTTTACACCCAATTCCATTGCCTATCTCGCCGCTTTTGTATCTTTGTGTGAAAACTTCTTGGGTTGTCGGCCGCACTGGGGCCTCTTCAAACACATATTCACTTGTCGTTCTCAGACGGTGAAAAAGGCCAGCCCCAATGACGAGAGAACTCAGGTAATCCAGATGTGTGGGGGTCTCGGGGTCCAGATGAGGAGTAAGAGTGCTTTCCCAGCCATGACCCTTCCCGAGTCAGTCAGAGGGTGGCAGTCGACCTGGTTCTACTGCCAAGACCAGCCGACGCCAGGGCAGACGACTGGGCTCCCTCCCTTCTCTATGAGTCGAGTGAACAAGCCATCCTCTCTGAAAGTAGTTCCGGAGGAGAAGGCTCAGGTTAAAATGTTGATGGAGCGTGTAGTCCAGCTCATTCGCGACGGGGTGACTGGCATGGATCTTCTGGAGGTTTTCCTTCGGCGGCGCATCCAACCGCTCCAGTACCGGGGCCACCCGATGTGGTTGTACTCTGGTACTGAAGACACCACTCGGGTCCACCCAGAGGAGGTCGACGATGCCACACTGGAGAGGTGGATGAGTGCCATTATAGGGAACAAGGACAACCCTCGTGGAGCCAGGAGGATCCCGCCACTCGACCAATCTTATGAGGCGGACAAGGTATGACCACTTTTCTCCAATTGCTCCGTCCGTTCTGTTTCGTCATAGATCAGTCGATTGACTTTTGTCTTGCTTGTTGTCTTTCAGGAAACCACTGAGTTGTATTCGATGCCCAATGGGGCGCAAGCACAGGCCGAAGAGGAGGAAGGAAGTGGTGGCGAAAGTCAAGAGGAGTGGGAATCGGATGCCGATGAGGGTGATGAAGATGCAGGCTCCGATGAGGAGGAAGATGAGGAGGAAGTTGTACCTCCTCGTTCCGAAAGTTGGTCCAAGCTCGCCCATGACCCTGCGGCCGAACGCGGCAAGGGAGTCGTGCCTGCTGGGCAGTCGTCAAAACGCCCTCGGACAACTTCACCAGCGCCGACTGAGAAGGCGTCGAAGCAACCCCGAGCGGCCCCGACAAAAGCGGCGAAGGCCCTACCGAAGATGAGGATGGAGATTCCGACTGTTTCTGGGTAACAGCATAACTTATGTTTTTCATTCTTGGTCGACTCAATCGCTGACCGACTGATTTTTGAAATCGCAGTGCAGCTACTTCCGAGACTTCAGCCAAGCGTGAGGATCAAGAAATGGAAGATGCTGCTACTTCTCATCCTGGTATGATTTGCGCGGGTTCGCTTGCGGTCGATTGAATCTTTATTTTTGACTTTGAACTTCTTCTGCAGCTCCACCTAGCGTTATCATCGAACTCCCTGACGATGACGATGAAGCACCACTGAGGCAGAGGAGGAGCAGGAAGGCGACTGTTGGCAAGGCTGCTCAGGTTGTGTCAGCACTAGAGCCACTGATTCCAGAGGGGAGCAACGTTGCTCGGGCTACCGTGTCCATTGCGGAGCCGTTAACGGTTGCCCACCCTTCGTCGTCGAGTGCTGACCCGCCTTCTCTCTTCTCCACCTACCACGTCCCGGAGGACCAAGCAAGCGCTGCCAAGGAAGCCATACGCCAGGGCGGGATTATGATGGAGCAGGTGAAGGCGATCCGAACCGCCAGCCAAGCAGCTTATGACGCGAGTTCAGCTCTCCAGAGAAATGTCCAGGTTAGTTAAACACCGACTGGAAATCTTGATGTTTGTCATGCACCCACTGGGTGTGTCAATTCTACGGTGGACTGCTGGCAGTCGACTATAGTCTTTGTGTCTTGAGATTTCTCACTTTACTTGTTTCGCTCGAGCTTGGTCGAGTGGAATAATAGAACTGTTGGGGGCACGCTGAGTACACCCACTGGGTGTAGTCCCCGAGACCGTGGTCGATTGCTGGCAGTCGGCTATGGTCTGAATAATTTTTTATTTTTTTTACTGCTGACAGTTAACTGCTTCCGATCGGCTGATCAACTCTGAGTCTAGCTGATAGAACTGGTGGGGGCACGGTGAGTGCACCCACTGGGTGTAGTCCCCGAGACTAGAGTTGAATGTTTAGATTCAGTTGTAGTCTTAGAAATACTACGATTTTTATTTTAGTCACTCGGAAGTGATCTGTCGTTGATGTCTGTCGACTGAACTTTCGCATAAATCTTGTGACCTTGTTTCTCGTTATACCGAATTGGAGAACAAGCATATCCAGCTTGAACTTGACCAGAAGCTTGTCCAAGAGAACTTTACGAAGTCGAAGGAGGAGGCAAAAGGTATGTTTGGTGAGAATCTTGACGACTGTCCTTGCTTCTTGCCTGTCTCTGAGTCTGATCTTATTTTTATTTTTGCAGAAAAACTGAGGGATGCTTTGAAGAAGAATGACCTTGACCTCGCTGAGGTGCAGAAAGCGGCTTCGGACAAGACAAAACTTGCAGAAGAGAAGTTGGCTTCTGTCAACAAACTTGAAGAGGAAAACACTAATCTGAAAGCTGCTCTCGACGTGGCCAACAAGAAGTCACTCGACTGAAGAATGCCAATATAGTCCTGAGCGACAAAGCTAGCGAACTGGTGGGAAAGAAGAATGACTTGGAGGTTTATCTGGGAGGACTCGCCAAGAAGCTATTCCTCATGCTCGAAGGTAACCCCTTATCTCCGATTGGTAATTACTGACTTGCTGTAAGGGCATTAGCTTATCCTTGAATCGTGTCCACAGAATTCTGCCAAAACTTTGAAGAGGAGACTAGTCGAGTGGATACTGGCTTGGATCCTGTCAACTCTCCGGTGGAAGATGAAACCGCTATGAACGTGCTCTGCCTCGAGTCTCGCGTTGTTGCAGTGGTCGATTACCTTGCAAGACTGAAGGCCGCAATGTCGCGCATCGACACATCGCTCTGGCCAGAAGACACGCTTCAGAACGACCTTGAGTCGCTGATGACTTGACTGAACGAAGTTCCAAGTCGAGTGCAAGAATGGAAGAAGTCTTCTGCCAGGTGCGGTGCTGACGTCGCACTATCCTTAGTCCGCGTCCACTGCAAGGAAGTGAGAGAAGACAAGCTGGTTTCTCTCAAGGTGGCCAACACTAGGAAGCATGACTTCCGTTCTTTCATGGAGACTATCATCGCTGCTGCCACTCGGATCGCGGATGGGATTGACCTAGACGAGTTTGTTGCGCCTTCCAGCCCTCCGCAGGAGGGGTAAAAAACATCTATGCTCGACGATTTGAATTTGCCTCGGAATGCCGAGTGATTTTTGTAACCGATAAACTTTAATAGGCTTGATGCCTGAGCACTTCTGGATCTGTAGGACGTTATCCAAACTTGATTTGCCGTTGAAATACTTTTGCTTCTTTCAAACAACCATCTTCCTTGGGTTGGAATATATACTAGTATCTGTAATGCTCTTTTGCAGGTAGGAATGAAGCACAAGTTGCAATCGACTTGTGCTCGTCATGTTAGGGCGAGCTCTGGGCTGCAACCAAGCTTCCGAGTGGGAAACTTGCTTTCGACTCGACCGGATTTAGAAACTTAGGCGAGCACTGGGCTGAAGCTAAGCCTCCGAGTGGGAGGTTTGCTCTCCACTCGGAAGGACTTTAAAAAACTTAGGCGAACACTGGGCCGCAGCTAAGCCCCCGAGTGGGAGGTTTGCTGTCCACTCGGTAGGATTTTAGAAACTTAGGCGAGGACTGGGCTGCAGCTAAGCCCCCGAGTGGGAGGTTTGCTCTCCACTCGGTAGGATTTTTAGAAACTTAGGCGAGCACTGGGCTGCAGCTAAGCCCCCGAGTGGGAGGTTTGCTCTCCACTTGGTAGGATTTTAGAAACTTAGGCGAGCACTGGGCTGCAGCTAAGCCTCCAAGTGGGAGGTTTGCTCTCCACTCGGTAGGATTTTAGAAACTTAGGCGAGCACTGGGCTGCAGCTAAGCCCCCGAGTGGGAGGTTTGCTCTCCACTCGGTAGGATTTTCGTGGCACGGCTTTGGAGGAGAAGGTAGCAGTTGACCTGCGCTTCGTCCTCCTTGCGGAATGCACGTTGTGTTTGTGACGTAGCTCGGAAGGAGGAAGCCGGGGTCGACCTGCGCCTCGTCCTCCTTGTGAAGCTTACGATGTCTTTTATTCTTAGGCGAACACTAGGTTGCAGCTAAGCCTCCGAGTGGAAGACTGGCTTATCACTCGGTAGGATTTTCGAAAACTTAGGCGAGCACTGGGCTGCAGCTAAGCCTCCGAGTGGAAGGCTGGCTTATCACTCGGTAGGATTTTCGAGAACTTAGGCGAGCACTGGGCTGCAGCTATGCCTCCGAGTGGAAGGCTGGCTTACCACTCGGTAGGATTTTGTTTGCTTAGGCGAGCACCGGGCTGCAGCTAAGCCCCCGAGTGGAAGGCTGGCTTACCACTCGGTAGGATTTTGTTTACTTAGGCGAGCACCGGGCTGCAGCTAAGCCCCCGAGTGGAAGGCTGGCTTACCACTCGGTAGGATTTTGTTTACTTAGGCGAGTACTTGGACTGCAGCTAAGCCTCCGAGTGGAAGGCTGGCTCACCACTCGGTAGTATTTTGTTTATCTTAGGCGAAACGGAATCGCAGCTAAGCCTCTGAGTGGAAGGTTGGCTTACCACTCGATAGGATTTTTTACAAGCTTAGGCGAAATGGGTTCGCAGCTAAGCCACCCACTGGGGGACATATTTATGAGAACAAAAGCAATAACAATTACTGAGAAAATTATGAAACTCTTGTCTTTGATGAATACACTACAGGAGTACTTTTATTACAACTCATCCGAGTGAAAAACTTAAGTATAGAAAGGGTGGAGCAGGTCCGCGTTCCATGCTCGGGGCTCGTCAATCTGGTGCTCGACATTGTAAAGGCGGTATGCCCCATTGTGGAGAACCTTGGTGACGATGAAGGGACCTTCACAAGTAGGAGCAAGCTTGTGTGGTTTCTGCTGATCCACTCGGAAACTAAATCTCCCTCCTGGAAAGCTCGACTCTTCACGTTTCTGGCATGGAAGCGATGCAAGTCCTGCTGGTAAATGGTCGATCGGATTAAGGCCATCTCTCTTTCTTCTTCTAGAAGGTCGACCGCGTCCTGTCGGGCTTGCTCCGCTTCGGCTTCGGTGTAGAGTTCGACTCGGGGTGCATTGTGAAGCAGGTCACTCGGCAAGACTGCTTCAGCTCCGTAGACCAAGAAGAACGGAGTCATCCCAGGCGACTGGTTTGGCGTGGTCCTTAATCCCCAAAGCACCGACGGAAGTTCGTCGCCCCATGCACCAGCTGCATGCTTGAGGTCGCACATCAGTCGGGGTTTCAACCCTTTGAGAATTAGGCCATTTGCTCGTTCTGCTTGTCCATTCGACTGGGGATGAGCCACTGAAGCTTAGTCGACTCGTGTACCCTGAGATGTGCAGAAGGCTCTGAATTCTTCGGAGTCGAAGTTTGACCCATTGTCTGTGATGATGCTGTGAGGAACTCCATATCTTAATACCAACTCCCTGATGAAGCTGACGGCGGTGCCGGCATCTAGATTCTTGATGGGTTTAGCCTCAATCCACTTGGTGAACTTGTCGACTGCTCCCAATACATGTGTGTAGCCGTTTCTGCCTATTCTCAGTGGTCCAACCATATCCAACCCCCATACAGCGAAAGAACAGACGAGTGGAATGGTCTTCAAGGCTGTCGCGGGTTTGTGAGACATATTGGAGTAGGATTGACATCCTTCACACTTGTCGACTATCTCTTTCGCCATCTCATTTGCTCTGGGCCAGTAAAAACCCGCTCGGTATGCTTTAGCCACGATGGTCCGAGAGGACGCATGATGTCCACAGGTCCCCGAGTGGATGTCGTTGAGAATCATTCGACCTTCTTCCGGTGTTATGCATTTCTGGCCGACTCCAGTCGCACTTTCTCTGTACAACTGTCCCCTCATGACGGTGAAGGCTTTCGGTCGGCGGACGATCTCTCGAGCCTCTTCTTCATTCTCGGGGAGCTCTTTCCTCAGAATATAGGCGATATAGGGCACTATCCAGTCGGGAGTGATGACCAGAACTTCCATGCTTAAGTCGACCACAGCTGGGACCTCGACTTCAGTCGGATCTGTGGCGCTTTTTGGCTGCGGGGCTTCCTCAGTGAAAGGATCATCTTGAACCGACGGCTTGTGAACATGCTCCAAAAACACGCCACTCGGAATGGCTTCTCTCTTGGAACCTATCTTCGCCAAGTCATCGGCTGCTTGATTTTTCAGTCGGGGAACGTGATGGAGCTCTAATCCCTCAAATTTCTTCTCCAGCTTTCTGACTGCATTGCAGTAACCATTCATGGCTGGGCTTCTGACGTCCCACTCCTTCATCACTTGGTTGACCACTAAGTCCGAGTCACCGTAGACCATGAGGCGACGGATGCCGAGTGAAATGGACATACGCAACCCGTACAAGAGTGCTTCGTATTCTGCTTCATTGTTGGAGGAATCAAAGTGAATCTGGAGTACATATCTGAGCTTATCTCCTCGGGGGGAAAGCAAGACCACTTCGGCACCGCAACCATTCAGCATTTTGGAGCCATCGAAGAACATAGTCCAGTGCTCCGAGTGAACTTGGGTCGGTAACTGCTGTTCAGTCCACTCGGCGAGGAAATCTGCTATTGCTTGGGACTTGATAGCTTTCTTTGCCTCAAATCTGATATCTAGGGGAAGAAGTTCAATCGCCCATTTTGCCACTCGACCGGTTGTGTCTTTGTTGTGCAGAATCTCTGATAAGGGGGCGTCGGTGACGACTGTGATGATATGATCAGAGAAGTAGTGAGCAACTTTCTTCGTGGTCATATCAATCCCATATACAAGCTTCTGATAATGAGGTTATCGTTGCTTGGATGGGGTCAGGACTTCGGAAATGTAATATACTGGGCGCTGAACTTTGAAGGCTTTCCCTTCTTCTTCCCGCTCGATCGTAAGTACAGTACTGACGACTTGTCCTGTGGCTGCAGTGTAAAGCAGCAAAGGCTCTTTGCTGATTGGGGCAGCAAGCACCGGCTAGGTGGAAAGCAGGGTTTTTAACTCTGCAAACGCTGCATCAGCTTCAGGAGTCCACTCGAACTTGTCTGACTTCTTCATCAGTCGGTAAAGAGGCGATGCCTTCTCACCGAGACGAGAGATGAATCGACTTAAAGCGGCCAAGCAACTAGTAAGCTTCTGAACATCGTGCACACGCACAGGTCGTTTCATTCGGAGTATTGTGCCTACTTTCTCTGGGTTTGCATCGATTCCTCGTTCGGAAACGAGAAAACCGAGTAACTTTCCACCAGGAACTGCGAATATGCACTTGGATAGGTTAAGCTTGATATCGTAACTCCTAAGGTTGGCAAATGTTTCAGCAAGGTCAGTCAGCAGGTCGGAACCTTTCCGTGACTTGATCACAATGTCATCCATGTACGCTTCCACATTCCGACTGATTTGAGTGAGTAAACACTTCTGAATCATCCTCATTAACGTGGCTCCGGCATTCTTGAGGCCGAATGTCATGGTGACATAACAGAAGCACCCGAATTGGGTGATGAAAGCTGTTTTGATCTCATCGGGTCCAAACAGACGGATCTGATGGTACCCGGAATAAGCGTCCAAGAAAGACAGTCGCTCACATCCCGAAGTCGAGTCGACTATTTAGTCGATGTGGGGAAGAGGAAAATGATCTTTCGGGCAGGCCCGATTGATAGGCTTAAAATCGATGCACATGCGAAGCTAGTTGTCCTTTTTGGGGACCATGACGACATTGGCGAGCCACTCGGAGTGGTAAATCTCTCGGATAAACTCTGCTGCTAGGAGTCGAGCCACTTCCTCGCCAATAGCCTTCCTTTTCTGGACGGCGGACCATCGCAGATGTTCCTTCACAGGTTTTGCCTTTGAATGGACTCGTAGACGATGCTCAGCCAGTCCCCTAGGTACACCCGACATGGCAGAAGGTTTCCATGCAAAAATGTCCCAGTTCTCATGGAGGAACTGGATGAGCGCTTCTTCCTATTTGGGGTCGAGTGTTGTGGAGATATGAGTCGGAGCAACGTTAGGGTTGGTCGGGTGGATGTGAACGAGTTTTGTCTCACCGGACGACTGGAACGCTGATTCCGTAGCAGGCTTTTTGGCTCGCAACAAATCACTCGGGTCTGCATTCCTTTGGTGTTCCTGCCACTCTTTTGCCACCATCTGAGCATCGGCGATCTTTGAGCCTTTATGGAAGCACTCTTCTTCCTTCTTGCAGTTACCAGTGACAGTGATCATGCCTTTAGGGCCAGGCATCTTTAGTTTGAGGTACACGTAACATGGTCGATCCATAAAACGTGCATAAGCTGGCCTACCCAAAATTACATGATATGCACTCCGGAAATCCACAACCTCAAATGTCAGCTTCTCTTTGTGGAAATTCTTTCAATCACCAAAAACTACATCAAGAGCAATCTGGCCGAGTGATGCAGCCTTCTTGCCAGGGATGACTCCATAAAAACTCATGTTGCTTGTGATCAGTCTGGACATCGAAATGCCCATCCCTTTCAGCGTCTCAGCATACAGTATATTCAAACTGCTACCGCCAACTGCTATCCCTTTCGGTCAGTCGAGTGCCCTCAACGACTGGGTCGACCACCAATGCTTGCCTCCCAGGGGTGGCTATGTGCGTGGGGTGATCAGATTGGTCGAATGTAATGGTAGTCTGAGACCACTTCAGGTAATTGGGTGTTGACGGAGTAGTCATATTCACCTCTCGGTTTATAACTTTCAGTCGGTTTTTGCTCTCAACATCGGCAAAAATCATCAAGGTGGAATTGACCTGTGGATATTCCTCGTCACTATCCTCCTTGTCCTCAACCTTGTCCGACTCTTTTTCCTTGTCCTTGGGCTGCTTCCCTTGGAACTGCTGTATCAGGAGTCGACACCGTCGAGTGGTATGCTTAGGGTAAATGAAGTTACCCTCTTCATCTTTCTTGGTGTGGATGTGACATGGCAAATCCATCATGTCGTTTCCTTCTTTATCTTTTACTTTCTTGGGGTTCCAAGGCCCCTTGGGTTTCCCTTTGAACTTTCCTTGATTCAGGGCCAAGGCTTCTCCAGGAGCGGCTGGCTCGGCTTTACGCTTTTGCTTTCGACTGGAATTTCCGCCTCCGGTGTCTTGGGCGACTGACTTGTGCTTGCCGCTCCGGAGCCGATCCTATTCCTCACCATTGGCATATTTGGTGGCTATTTCCATCATTCGACTCAGAGACATGTCTCCGGTTCGACCGAATTTCAGGCTTAGCTCTCTGTACTTTACGCCCCCTTGAAGGCGCAAACTTCCTGGTGATCAGATACGTTCTCTACTGTGTGATGCAGTGTGATCCATCTCTGGATGTAATCCCTCAAAGTCTCATTCGACTTCTGTATGCAAGATTGCAGCTCTGTCAGTCCCGCCGGTCGCTTGCACGTTCCTTCGAACGTCCTGACAAACACTCGGGAGAGGTCCTCCCACGTGTAGATGCTGCTGGGTGTCAACTGATTCAGACATGCCCTGGCTGACCCTTCCAACATGAACTTGCTGACTCCAGTCGCCAACCTCAAGTTGGGAGGAATCACCGCGGCTCTAATGGCTCGGCTGAAACACTCTGGTCCGGAGACATGCACTCGGCTGCTGGTGGGTACATCTCTGTCATTACCCTCTCTGTGGGCTCTGTTCCGGTTGACCAGACCTTGAACGATGATGGATCTCGCATCAAAGCCTGGTTCCCTGGGGTCGACTGGAATTCTCCGCCCGCCACTGTGCTGGCGTCTGTCATCCTGCTGTCGAGGCATATGTGATCCACCCCTCGGGGGAGGAGTGGGCACTCGACGTCGATCGTTGCGATCGAATCGGTGATCATACTGCTCATAGTTCATGTACTGATCATGTCGATCACCATGCCCTTCACGCCTCGGGGGCGATCTGGGGCTATGAGCCGACTGGACTGTATTCGCCGCCATGGACCTGCTAAGAATCCTGTTCCGCGACTGCGACACAGCCGAATTCTGATCTCCTGCTGCCTGGAACAAATCCCTGATCTGCATCAAGCCTCTGCCAGCCTCTGACTGGGAAGGCTGAATCAACTCTGCTATAAGTGTTGAAGCTGCCAAATTCTGGATCGGAGTGCGGTATACCTGAGTCGGAGGTTTAAAGAGTTGGTGTCGACTGGAGTCTGGAATCCGTTGCCGCGCGTGCTCGTCGAGTGCCCGCTGAAGGTTCTCCAGTCGAGTGCGCTCAGCCAGGTTGGCCAAGCGCGCGTCCTCTAAGGCGCGAGCCTCAGGGGTTTCTCCAATGATTGGAGTATGAAGCGCATCCATGTTTCGGCGGCGAAGCTCTTCCCTCTGCTGCGAGTTGAGGGGCTCGGGGCGATACTCCTCATGGTCGTGCGACGGATCGCCTCCGCCGTTGCCTCCCTCGGTGCCAGGAAAGCCGGGGGGAACGTGCGGCCCATTGACCATCAGGACCTCCGCCGCCGGATCACTGCTGTCGCACTAGGATGCAGTCTCTGCGGAGCCAGTCGACAGGTCGAACAGGCCGTAGAGAGATTCGTCGGGCTCGATTGCCGCGACTTGGGCAGTGGTCGATTGGGGAGCCACTGCGTGCCTCACCCACCGCTGAAGCCTCGACCGACCGGAGCGCTTACGCCGGCGGGAAGCTGGGAGGGAGGATGACACGAAAACCGGCCGATACTGAGTCGACGGTTGCCATAGAAGGACGCCGCGGACGCATGCTCGAAAGTGCGTCGCTCCGCGGACTGGGAGCACATCCACGTCGAGCGGAGCCTCCTGCAGCCAGGAAGAGTCCTCGGCAACGAATGTGAGCGCGCCGAGACGGATCTCGCGGCCCTCAACCAAAACTCCACCTGAAACCATGATGAGGGGAATTGAAAAGATTGCAACTTCTCCAAGAAGTCGCTAAGACACCGGCCCCACAGTGGGCGCCAACTGTCGTGGTTCTAAGTCTGACAGTAGAATAGGGGGTAGGTATGGAGAGGCAAGATCCTAGCTATGGAGCAATTGTACACACAAGTGTTTTACGATTTCAGGCCCTTCTCGGAGGAAGTAACAGCCCTACGTCTCGGAGCCCGGAGGCGGTCGACTGGATTATATGTGTGAGAGTTACAGGGGTGCGAACCCTTCTACAAGTGGAGGGGGTGGCTTATATAGAGGACGCCAGGACCCCGGCCAGCCCACGTAGCGGAGGGTTAAAGTACATTAAGGTCAGGCGTTACTGGTAACGCCTTACATAAAGTGTCATTATGACCATAAAGACTACTTAATTACAGACCGTTTGGATTCAGAGTAGATCTTGAACTCCTGGTGGTCGAGTGAGTCTTCTTGGTCGAGTGTCTTCAGGTTCGTCGAGTGTCTTCTAGTCCGTCGAGTGGAGTTCCTCTTGGTCGACTGGAAGACGACTTCTTCTAAAATATGTCCTTGGGGAGGGTACCTTGGACAGTTTCATGACCCTACCCTAGGTACATGACTTCATCATGCCCCGGAAGGCATCCCCTCTTTCGTCTTCGTTCATCGGTAACTTTACTTGGAGCTATATTTTTATTCATCACATGATATGTGTTTTGCTTGGAGAGTCATTTTATTTTGCTAGTTTTTGCTTCCTGTTAGTTAGAATAATGTTTTGCATCTTTATTTTGCATAAAAATGTCAAGGATAGCCTTTAGCATGCTTGTTTTGCTAGTATACATGTTGCTGTTTGAAAACAGAAAGTTCACCGCTGTTGGAAAAATTCCCTTGAAAATTCAGAGAATGGTATAACGTTGAATCTTTTTTCATATTAAGCTATGATAAATTTATTTCAGTGGGAATTTTAGTTCTTAATTTTTGGAGTCAGGGAAGTATTCATACTCTTGCATTCTTTACAGACTGTGCTGTTTTGGCAGATTGCTGTTATAGTTGCATTGTTTGCATATGTTTGCTTGTTTAATGATTCTATTTGAGGATAGGAGTATTAAATATTCAGAGGCATTTAGTATTCAATGTTGAATAATAATTTAAGTGATTGTTATAGTAGAAAGTGATAAGGTTTTGCATTGGTTTATAGTAACCGATCTCACGAGTTCTTGTAGAGTTTGTTGTGAATGAACCTTTGATAAAAAGAAGAGAAACCATGATATGAGAGGAATTAAGTAGACATAAAAGCTCAAGCTTGGGGATGCCCAAGGCACCCCAAGATATTATTTCAAGAAGTCTCAAGCATCTAAGCTTGGGGATGCCCCAGTAGGCACCCCACCTTTCTTCTTCAACCACTATCGGTTAGTATCGGTTGAGCCTAAGTTTTTGCTTCTTCACATGCGTTGTGCTATCCTTGCATTGTCATTTTATTTTGTTTTGCTTGCTTTTTGAATAAAATACCAAGATCTGAAATTCCTTAATGATAGAGAGTCTTCATATAGCTACATAATTATTTTGCTACTCATTGATCTTCACTTATATCTTTTTGGAGTAGTTTGTCATTTACTCTTGTGCTTCACTTATATCCTATGAGTAAATGGTTGAATGAGTTGAATGTCATAAATCTGGAATTATATATGTCTCATTTTCTTATCCCATGGGTAGAAATGACTTCACATCTAAGAAGTAGAGGTTGTAAATTTATTGACGGTTAGCAAGCATTGTATTAGTCATTTGAACAATTCATGAAAGAATATTGAAGGAAGAGATATTTCACATATAAATATATTATCATAGACAGCTTTTATAATTGTGAGCACTCATTAAGTATGACATGCTAAAGAGTTGATGTTGGACAAGAAAGACAACGTAATGGGTTATGTTTTCACACATCTTAGTTAAACTATATTGTCATGGATCATTCAAACATGTTGAGCTTGCCTTTCCCCCTCATGCTAGCCAAAAATTCCTAGCACCAAGTAGCGATACTACTTGTGCTTCCAAATTCCCTTAAACCCAGTTTTTGCCATGAGAGTCCACCATACCTACCTATGGATTGATTAAGATCCTTCAAGTAAGTTGTCATCGGTGCAAGCAATAAAAGTTGCTCTCTAAATATGCATGACTTATTAGTGTGGAGAAAATAAGCTTTGTACGAACTTGTTATGGAAGCAATAAAACCGACGGACTGCATAATAAAGGTCCATATACAAGGGGCAATGTAAAGTGACGTTCTTTCGCATTAAGATTTTGTGTATCCAACCCTGGAAGCGCATGACAACCTATGCTTCCCTCTGCGATCTTTTACTTTATGCAAGAGTCAAGGTGATCTTCACCTTTCCATTTTTCATTTTATCCTTTGGCAAGCACTTTGTGTTAGGGTGATCCTGATATATATATCCAATTGGATGTACGTTAGCATGAACTATTATTGTTGACATCACCCAAAGGTGAATACGTTTGGAGGCAACATTATAAGCCCCAATCTTTCTCTGTGTATGACTAAAACTTCATAACCACAAGTATTGCGTGAGTGTTAGCAATTGTAGAAGACTATATGATAGTTGAGTATGTGATGTTTGCTAAACCAAAGCTCTGACATAGACTCTTCCTGAAAGTAAGATGAATTGCAATTGTTTGATGACTAAGAATGAAGTTTGCTAGTTTTCAAGAAAGGTTATGCTCTATGCTTTAACATGTGAATTGCTTGTTACTAGTTCGTGAAAAGTTTTATGAGATGAACTACTGTTATGACATATAATGATGCTAGTAAAGGTGATTTAAATTATCATTGATCAAACTTGTGCACCTCTAGCATTCACACTTCATAAATTATTTCTTTTATCATTTACCTACTCGAGGACGAGTAGGAATTAAGCTTGGGGATGCTGATACGTCTCCAACGTATCTAGAATTTATGAAGCATTCATGCTATATTATTATCTGTTTTGAATGATTATGGGCTTTATTATACACTTTTTTATTACTTTTGGGACTAACCTATTAAACGGAGGCCCAGCCCATATTGCTGTTTTATTGCCTGTTTCAGTATTTCGAAGAAAAGGAATATCAAACGGAGTCCAAACGGAATGAAACCTTCGACATCGTGATTTTTTGCAAGAATATCATCTTGGAGGCTTGGAGATCAAGTAAGAAGATCCTCGAGGAGCCCAGGAGATAGGGGGGCTCCCCCCCCCCATACAGGGCGCGGCCCCCAGTCTCATGGACCCCTCGAGCACCCCCCGACCGACTTTTTTCGCCTATATAACCCTACATACCCTAAAACTATCGAATATGAAGATAGATCAGGAGTTCCGCCACCGCAAGCCTCTATAGCCACCAAAACCCTCTCGGGAGCCCTTCCCAACAACCTGCCGGAGGGGGGGAACCCATCACCGGTGGCCATCTTCTTCATCCCGGCGCTCTCCATGACTAGGAGGGAGTAGTTCACCCTCGAGGCTGAGGGTATGTACCAGTTGCTATGTGTTTGATCTCTCTCTCTCTCTCTCGTGTTCTCTCTCGTGTTCCCTCTATGGCACGATCTTGATGTATCCCGAGCTTTTCTATTGTAGTTGGATCTTATGATGTTTCTCCCCCTCTACTCTCTTGTGATGAATTGAGTTTCCCCTTTGAAGTTATCTTATTGGATTGAGTCTTTTATGAGAACACTTGATGTATGTCTTGCCGTGCTTATCTGTGGTGACAATGGGATATCATGTGCCTCTTGATGTATGTTTTGGTGACCAACTTGCGGGTTCCGCCCATGAACCTATGCATAGGGTTTGGCACACGTTCTTGACTCTCCGATAGAAACTTTGGGGCACTCTTTGAAGTACTTTGTGTTGGTTGAATAGATGAATCTGAGATTGTGTGATGCATATCGTATAATTATGCCCAGGGATACTTGAGGTGACAATGGAGTATCTAGATGACATCAGGGTTTCGGTTGATTTGTGTCTTAAGGTGTTATTCTAGTACGAACTCTTGAATAGATTGATCCGAAAGAATAACTTTGAGGTGGTTTCATACCCTACCATAATCTCTTCATTTGTTCTCCGCTATTAGTGTCTTTGGAGTGACTCTTTGTTGCATGTTGAGGGATTGTTATATGATCTATCTATGTTATTATTGTTGAGATAACTTGCACTAGTGAAAGTATGAACCCTAGGCCTTGTTTCCAATCATTGCAATACCGTTTATGCTCACTTTTGTTGCTTGCTACCTTGCTGTTTTTATAATTTCAGATTACAAAAACCTTTATCTACTATCTATTTTGCACTTGTATCACCAGCTCTTCGCCGAACTAGTGCACCTATACAATCTACCATTGTATTGGGTGTGTTGGGGACACAAGAGACTCTTTGTTATTTGTTTGCAGGGTTTTTTGAGAGAGACCATCTTCATCCTACGCCTCCTACGGATTGATAAACCTTAGGTCATCCACTTGAGGGAAATTTTCTACTGTCCTACAAACATGTGCACTTGCAGGCCCAACAACGTCTACAAGAAGAAGGTTGTGTAGTAGACATCACCAGCTGATGAAGAAAACAAGCCCGTTCGAGTGGAACGGCAAGGCGGACGAAGCTTTCCAAGACCTCAAGCGCATGCTCTCCACTACACCAGTCCTGGCCGCACCGACCGACAAGGAGCCGCTGTTGCTCTACATAGCCGTGACCTCGCGGGCGGTCAGCATGGTGCTGGTGGTCGAGCGACCAGAGAAGGGCAAGATCCAGGCCGTCCACCGCCCGGTCTACTACCTGAACGAGGTGCTCTCCACCTCCAAGAAGAACTACCCACACTACCAGAAGATGTGTTACGACGTGTACCTCACCGCCAAGAAGCTCAAGCAGTACTTTCAAGAGCATGTTGTCACCGTCATCAGCATGGCGCCTATCGAAGAAATCATCGGGTGCAGGGACGCCTCTAGCCGGGTCGCCTAATGGGCGATCCAGCTAGCTGGCCACACCATCCTCTACGAGCCCCGTGATGACCCACAAGTATAGGGGATCTATCATAGTCCTTTCAATAAGTAAGAGTGTCGAACCCAACGAGGAGCAGAAGGAAATGATAAGCGGTTTTCAGCAAGGTATTCTCTGCAAGTACTGAAATAAGTGGTAACGGATAGTTTTGTGATAAGTTAAATTGTAACGAGCAACAATTAGCAAAAGTAAATAAAGTGCAGCAAGGTGGCCCAATCCTTTTTGTAGCAAAGGACAAGCCTAAACAAACTCTTATAATAGGAAAAGCGCTCCTGAGGACACATGGGAATATCGTCAAGCTAGTTTTCATCACACTCATATGATTCGCGTTCGGTACTTTGATAATTTGATATGTGGGTGGACCGGTGCTTGGGTACTGTTCTTACTTGAACAAGCATCCCACTTAAGATTAACCTCTATTGCAAGCATCCGCAAATACAACAAAAGTATTAAGGTAAACCTAACCATAGCATGAAACATATGGATCCAAATCAGCCCCTTACGAAGCAACGCATAAACTAGGGTTTAAGCTTCTGTCACTCTAGCAACCCATCATCTACTTATTACTTCCCAATGCCTTCCTCTAGGCACAAATAATGGTGAAGTGTTATGTAGTCAACGTTCACATAACACCACTAGAGGCTAGACAACATACATCTTATCAAACTATCAAACGAATACAAAATTCACAGGACTACTAATAGCAAAACTTCTCCCTTGTCCTTAGGAACAAACGTAATTACTCACAAAGCATATTCATGTTCATAATCAGAGGGGTAATAATATTCATAAAGGATCTGAACATATGATCTTCCACCAAATAAACCAACTAGCATCAACTACAAGGAGTAATCAACACTACTAGCAACCTACTAGCACCAATCCCGGACTTGGAGACAAGAATTGGATACAAGAGATGAACTAGGGTTTGGAGACGAGATGGTGCTGGTGAAGATGTTGATGGAGATTGCCCTCTCCCGATGAGAGGAGCGTTGGTGATGACGATGGTGATGATTTCCCCATCTCGGAGGGAAGTGTCCCCGGCAGAACAGCTCTGCAGGAGCCCTAGATTGGTTCCGCCAAGGTTCCGCCTCGTGGCGGCGGAGTCTCATCCTGAATGGTTGCTTCTTATTTTTTTTCTCATCGAAAGACTTCATATAGGAGAAGATGGGCATCGGAGAGCCACCTGGGGGCCCACGAGGTAGAGGGCACGCCCTGGGGGGCCACCCTCGTGAGCAGGGTGTGGGCCTACTGGCCTTCATCTTTGGCGACAATTTTTCTTTCTTTATTTTAAGATATTCCGTGGAGTTTCAGGACTTTTGGAGTTGCGCAGAATAGGCCCCCAATATTTGCTCCTTTTCCAGCCCAGAATTCCAGTTGCCGGCATTCTCCTTCTTCATGTAAACCTTGTAAAATAAGAGAGAATAGCCATAAGTATTGTGACATAACGTGAAATAATAGCCCATAATGCAATAAATATTGATATAAAAGCATGATGCAAAATGGACGTATCAACTCCCCCAAGCTTAGACCTCACTTGTCCTCAAGCGAAAAGCCGATAACAATAAATATGTCCTCATGTTTAGAGGTAGAGGCGTCGATAAAAATAAAATACGGGCATGAAGGCATCATGATTATTTCCATAACAGCAACATGTAGAGATTTTGTCATATGATTACTTATGTTCAAGTGATGATCTTTTCACAAAGCAAAAAGTATGAATCAGAAACCTTATTGAGCACCAACAAATTATAACCTTAGTCATTGAAGAAATTGCAATTTATCATAAAATCGGAAAGAGTCTATGTTAGAGCTTAAAAGCAAGTCCACATACTCAACTATCACTTAGTCCTTCATAATTGCTAACACTCACGCGATACTTGTGCTTACGGAGATTTAATCGGACACAGAGAAAGATAGGGGCTTATAGTTTTTCCCCACAATCTTTTACCTCAAGGGTAATGTCAACAATAATAATTCATGCTCCCCTACATCCAATTAGGTATATATATATCATACTCTTTCCAACATGCTGAGCTTGCCAAAGGAAAAAAATTAAAAAGGAAAGGTGAAGATCACCATAAATCTTGCATAAGGTAGAGGATAATAATAAAAGATAGGCCCTTCACAGAGGGAAGCAGAGGTTGTCATGCGCGTTTAGGGTTGATGCACAAAATCTTAATGCAAAAGAACGTCACTTTATATTTCCCCTTGCATGTGGACCTTTATTATGCAGTCCGTCGCTTTTATTATGTCCACAACAAGTTCGTACAAAGCTTATTTTCTTCGCACTAATAAGTCATGTATATTTAGAGAGCAATTTTTATTGCTTGCACCGATGACAACTTACTTGAAGAATCTTACTCAATCCATAGGTAGATATGGTGGACTCTCATGGCAAAACTGGTTTAAGGGTATTTGGAAGCACAAGTAGTATTTCTACTTGGTGATGAGAATTTGGCTAGCATGAGGGGGAAGGGCAAGCTCAACGCGTTAGAGGATCCATGACAACATACTTTATCTCAGATATAAGAAAACATAACTCATTATGTTGTCTTCCTTGTCCAACCTCAACTCTTTAGCATGTCATATTTTAATGAGTGCTCCCAACCATAAAAGATGTCAATGATAATATATCTATATGTGAAACCACTCTTTCCTTATTACTTCCTATTAATTTCAACAATGAACAAAGCTAGATTTGCCAACTCCCAACCACTTTTCATCATCATACTCTCTCTATGTGAAGTCATTACTTTCAATAAGATCAATATAGGCTCTTTGATTCTTTTTATTCTTTTCTTCTATTCACCCAAGATCATCGCAAAATAAACAAGCCCTTGACTCAACACTAATCTTTATTATATAGCTCACAGACTCGATTACAAAGAAGGATCGTAAAGCAAAACTCAAAACTAGATCATGCCATGACTTTATTCTACTAAATCAATATACTACTAATAGGATCAAACTAAGAAAAAGGGTAAAGATAGGAGTTGTGATGGTGATACGATACCAGGGCACCTCCCCCAAGCTTGGCAGTTGCCAAGGGGAGTGCCCATACCCATGTGATTAAGTCTCCTTCTTTGTTGGTGGTGGTGGAGGTGTTGTCGATGATGCAGGCTTGTCGTCCAACTTCCATGGCATAGGCTCACCATCATAGAAGGATGATCGAGTCTCCGGAATCCTCAAATCTACAACCAAACTCATCCTTTTGAATCTATATTCATACTCACAGTTTTGATTTTGCACATCATAAATTTGGGCTTGGAGGTGTTCGATCTCCTCTTATAGCTTAAAGATGGCCTCCTCAGTGTTCTTGGCATCCGGCTCGTAGTTGTTGGTGAACTCCGTGAGTATCTTGTGGCTAGCGTTGATTCCACGCTCCACCATCCCCTGACATTTGAAAACATGTTGCTCCATTGCTTCGAGCCTCGACTCCACGCTTCCGGTACCCTTGGGTCCCTCAACATCGCGGATGTGCAGCAACCCATCACGCAACTCAATGGTTTGAGGGTGTCGCAGCACCTCCGCGAGGTAAGGGTTGATCACCTTCTCGAAAAACTTGTCCTTGGAAGCACTTGGGATCGTCATGATGATCTAAACCTGTCAGAAAAACAACTCGAAACAAGAACAGGGGAGATTTTCATAAGACGAGAGTCAAAACCTTCGGGAGTATATATAATGATTTTTTACCGACCAAAATGCATATCATACAAGAAAGCGGAGTACGGAGAGCACACGAGGTGCTCACGAGGTAGGGGGGCACGCCCCAGGGGGGGGGGGCTCCACCCTCGTGGAAGCCTCGTGTCCTTCCCGGACTGGCACTTATTTTTCTATTTTTCTAAATATTCCAAAACGGAGAAATATTGCCTTAAAAATTGTTTTGGAGTCGGTTTACTTACCGTACCACATACCTATTCCTTTTCGGAGTCTGAAGCAGGCTGGAAAGTGTCCCTTATGTATTCCTCCAGGGTTACGGTTTCAATAATATTGGTTTCAACATTTATAGGATTACCTGAGATATAGTGTTTTATTCTTTGACCATTTACCACCTTTGGGTTTGTGCCTTCGAAGTTGTTGATTTTTATGGCACCGGAATGATAGACCTCTTCGATAACGTAGGACCTTCCCATTTGGAGAGAAGTTTTCCTGCAAAAAATCTTAAACAAGAGTTGTATAGCAATACATAATCACCTACATTGAACTCACGCTTTTGTATCCTTTTGTCATGCCATCTTTTATCTTTTTCTTTAAACAACTTGGCATTTTCATAAGCTTGGGTTCTCCATTCATCAAGTGAGCTAATATCAAATAACCTCTTCTCACCGGCAAGTTTGAAATCATAGTTGAGCTCTTTAATATCCCAATATGCCTTATGCTCTAGTTCGAGGGGTAAGTGACATGCTTTTCCATAGACCATTTTGTACGGAGACATACCCATAGGATTTTTATATGCAGTTCTATAGGCCCATAATGCATCATCAAGTTTCTTGGACCAATTCTTCCTAGGCCTATTGACAGTCTTTTGCAAAATTAATTTGAGCTCTCTATTTCTCAATTCTACTTGACCACTAGACTGCGGGTGATAAGGAGATGCAATCCTAGGATTAACGTCATATTTAGCAAGCATTTTACGGAAAGCACCAGGAATAAAGTGTGAACCACCATCACTCATTAAATATCTAGGGACTCCAAACCTCGGGAAAATAACTTCCTTAAGCATTTTAATAGAGGTGTTATGATCAGCACTACTAGTTGGAATGGCTTCTACCCACTTTGTAGCGTAATCAACAGCAACTAAAATATGTGTGTATCCATTAGAGGCAGGAAAAGGTCCCATATAATCGAAGCCCCAAACATCAAATGCTTCAATAACAAGTGAATAATTCATAGGCATTTCTTGACGTCTACTAATATTACCAATTCTTTGACATTCATCGCAAGACAAAACAAACTTACGGGCATCCTTGAAGAGAGTAGGCCAATAAAAAACAGATTGCAATACCTTATGCGCAGTTCTATCTCCAGCATGGTGTCCTCCATAAGCTTCGGAGTGACACTTGCATAGGATCTATTCCTGTTCATTCTCAGGTACACAACATCTAATGACACCATCTACTCCTTCTTTATAAAGATGTGGGTCATCCCAAAAGTAATGTCGCAAGTCATAGAAAAACTTTTACTTTTGTTGGTATGTGAAGCTAGGTGGTATAAATTTAGCAACAATATAATTAGCATAATCAGCATACCATGGAGTGCTACGAGAAGTGCTTATGACATTTAATTGCTCATCAGGGAAGCTATCATCAATAGGTAGTGGGTCATCAAGAACATTCTCTAACCTAGATAAGTTTTCTGCAACGGGGTTCTCAGCTCCTTTTCTATCAACAATATGCAAATAAAATTCTTGCAGCAAGAGAACCCATCTAATGAGTCTAGGTTTCACATCCTTCTTTTCCATAAGATATTTAATAGTAGCATGATCAATGTGAATAGTTATTTTAGAATCAACAATATAGGGTCTGAATTTATCACAAGCAAATACAACTGCTAAAAGTTCCTTTTTGGTAGTAGCATAGTTTCTTTGAGCATTGCCTAGAGTATTACTAGCATAATGGATAACATTTAATTTTTTATCAACTCTTTGCCCTAGAACAGCACCTACAACATAATCACTAGCATCACACATAATTTCAAAGGGTAAATTCCAATTAGGTGGCTGAACAACAGGTGCAAAGACTAATGCTTTCTTAAGTATTTCAAATGCTTCTACACAATCATCATCAAAGACAAATGGTACATCTTTCTGTAATAAATTAGTCAGAGGCCAAGAAATTTTTGAGAAGTCCTCAATGAACCTCCTATAAAATCCGGCGTGACCAAGGAAACTTCTTATACCTTTGATGTCCTTGGGACATGGCATCTTTTCAATAGCATCAACCTTGGCTTTATCAACTTCAATACCTCTTTCAGAAACTTTGTGCCCCAAGACAATACCTTCATTGACCATAAAGTGGCGCTTTTCCCAATTCAAGACAAGATTAGTTTCTTTACATCTCTGCAAAACTCGATCAAGATTGCTCAAGCAATCATCAAAAGAGGAACCATAGACAGAGAAATCATCCATGAAAACCTCACAATTTTTTTCACAAAAGTCAGAGAATATAGCCATCATGCATCTTTGAAAGGTAGCAGGTGCATTACATAAACCAAAAGGCATACATCTATAAGCAAAAGTACCAAAAGGGAATGTAAAAGTAGTCTTTGATTGATCTTTAGCCGACACATGTATTTGAGAGAAACCAGAATAACGATCTAGAAAGCAATAATGTGTATGTTTGCATAATCTTTCTAGCATTTGATCAATAAAAGGTAAGGGGTAATGTTCTTTCTTAGTAGCTTTATTTAATTTGCGGAAATCAATTACCATCCTATAGCCTGTGATAATTCTTTGCGGGATCAATTCATCTTTATCATTAGGGACAACAGTAATACCTCCCTTCTTAGGGACACAATGGACAGGACATACCCACTGACTATCAGCAACGGGATAAATTATACCTTCCTCCAGAAGCTTGAGTATTTCTTTTCTTACCACTTCTTTCATTTTAGGATTCAAACATCGTTGAGGATCAGAAACTGGTTTGGCATCCGCTTCCAAATTTATTTTATGTTGACATAGAGTGGGACTAATGCCCTTAAGATCATAAAGAGTATATCCAATAGCGGCACGGTGCTTCTTCAGAGTTTTCAATAATCTTTCTTCTTCTTGCTCTGAAAGGTTAGCACTAATAATAATAGGATATATTTTCTTTTCATCAAGATAAGCATATTTAAGATTATTGGGCAACGGTTTAAGCTCAAACACGGGATCACCCTTGGGTGGAGGAGGATCCCCTAGGATTTCAATAGGCAAATTATGTTGCAGGATGGGTTCCTGTTTAAAGAATACTTCATCTATTTCCCTTCTTTCATTCATGAACATATCATTTTCATGGTCTAGCAAATATTGTTCTAAAGGGTCACTAGGAGGTACAACAATAGATGCAAGACCAATAATTTCATCCTTACTAGGCGATTCTTCCTCACGATGTTGTTTACTAAATTTAGAGAAATTAAACGCATGAACCATATCATCCAAGCCAATAGTAACAACATTCTTTTCGCGGTCTATCTTAGCATTAATAGTATTCAAGAAGGGTCTACCAAATATAATGGGACAAAAGCTATCTTGTGGAGAACCAAGAACAAGAAAATCAGCGGGATATTTGGTTTTTCCACACAGGACTTCAACATCTCTAACAATTCCCACTGGAGAAATAGTATCTCTATTAGCAAGTTTAATTGTGACATCAATTTCTTCTAACTCAGCAGGTGCAATATCATGCATAATTTCTCTGTATAAGTCAATGGGTATTACACTAGCACTAGCACCCATATCACATAGGCCATGATAACAATGATCTCCTATTTTAACAGAAATGACAGGAACGCCTACCACAGGTCTATGTTTATCTCTAACACAAGGTTTAGTAATTCTACCAGTTTCACCCCTGGAATTGAATAACATGCCCATCGATATTATCAGACAAGATATCTTTAACAATAGCAATATTGGGTTCTACTTTGACTTGCTCAGGAGGTGTATATGTTCTAATATTGCTTTTACGAACAACAGTTGAAGCTTTAGCATGATCCTTCATTCTAACAGGGAAGGGCGGTTTCTCAACATAAGAAGTGGGAACAATATGATCATTATAAGTGACAGTCTTTTCTTAAACTTTAATAGGTGCAGCTACTTTTATTTCTACGGAAGGATGATATTTAAACCACTTCTCCTTGGGGAGATCAACATAAGTAGCAAAAGATTCACAGAAAGAAGCTACTATCTCAGAGTCAAGTCCATATTTAGTGCTAAACTTACGGAAAATATCGGTATCCATAAAAGATTTAACACAATAAAACTTAGGTGTCATACCTGACTCCTTACCTTCGTCGAGGTCCGAATCTTCAGAGTTGCATTTAATTATATCCAATAAATTCCATCTGAATTCAATAGTCTTCATCATAAAAGAGCCAGCACAAGAAGTATCGAGCATGGTGCGATTGTTATCAGAAAGCCGAGCATAAAAACTTTTCATAATTACTTCTCTTGGGAGCTCATGATTGGGGCATGAATATAACATTGATTTAAGCCTCCCCCAAGCTTGAGTGATTCTTTCTCCTTTGCGAGGCCAAAAATTATATATATAATTGCAATCACGATGAACAAGATGCATAGGGTAATACTTTTGATGAAATTCCAATTTCAATCTTTTATAGTTCCATGATCTCATATCATCACATAGCATGTACCATGTCAATGCGTCTACCTTCAAAGATAAAGGGAAGGCCTTCTTCTTAACAACATCATCGGGTATACCTGCAAGCTTAAATAGTCCACAAATGTCATCCACATAGCATAGATGTTCATCATGATGCCTTGTTCCATCTCTTGTAAAAGTGTTAGCTAGTAGTTTTTCATCATACCCGAAGGAATCTTAAAAGGAGTTTCATTTTCAATAGGTTGAGTAGGTTGAGTAGGTTGAGGAGCAACTCTTTGCTCTACTGGACTGGGTGAAGATACCCCGAACAAGCCCCCTCAGAGAATTACTTTCCATAGTAACAAGTGACAGAAAATTTCAGCACACTAAATAAATTTTTCCTTACCAAATTCCACCTACCAAAGGCGCTTCACTCCCCGGAAACGGCGCCAGAAAAGAGTCTTGATGACCCACAAGTATAGGGGATCTATCGTAGTCCTTTCGATAAGTAAGAGTGTCGAACCCAACGAGGAGCAGAAGGAAATGATAAGCGGTTTTCAGCAAGGTATTCTCTGCAAGTACTGAAATAAGTGGTAACGGATAGTTTTGTGATAAGATAAATTGTAACGAGCAACAAGTAACAAAAGTAAATAAAGTGCAGCAAGGTGGCCCAATCCTTTTTGTAGCAAAGGACAAGCCTGGACAAACTCTTATAATAGGAAAAGCGCTCCCGAGGACACATGGGAATATCGTCAAGCTAGTTTTCATCACACTCATATGATTCACGTTTGGTATATTGATAATTTGATATGTGGGTGGACCAGTGCATGGGTACTGTTCTTACTTGAACAAGCATCCCACTTATGATTAACCTCTATTGTAAGCATCCGCAACTACAACAAAAGTATTAAGGTAAACCTAACCATAGCATGAAACATATGGATCCAAATCAGCCCCTTACGAAGCAACGCATAAACTAGGGTTTAAGCTTCTGTCACTCTAGCAACCCATCATCTACCTATTACTTCCCAATGCCTTCCTCTAGGCCCAAATAATGATGAAGGTTATGTAGTCGACGTTCACATAACACCACTAGAGGCTAGACAACATACATCTTATCAAAATATCGAACGAATACCAAATTCACATGACTACTAATAGCAAGACTTCTCCCTTGTCCTTAGGAACAAACGTAATTACTCACAAAGCATATTCATGTTCATAATCAGAGGGGTAATAATATGCATAAAGGATCTGAACATATGATCTTCCACCAAATAAACCAACTAGCATCAACTACAAGGAGTAATCAACACTACTAGCAACCTACTAGCACCAATCCCGGACTTGGAGACAAGAATTGGATACAAGAGATGAACTAGGGTTTGGAGATGAGATGGTGCATGTGAAGATGTTGATGGAGATTGCCATCTCCTGATAAGAGGAGTGTTGGTGATGACGATGGTGATGATTTCCCCCTCCCGGAGGGAAGTATCCCCGGCAGAACAGCTCTGCAGGAGCCCTAGATTGGTTCTGCCAAGGTTCCGCCTCGTGGCGGCGGAGTCTTGTCCCGAAAGGTTGCTTCTTATTATTTTTTCTCATCAAAAGACTTCATATAGGAGAAGATGAGTGTCGGAGAGCCACCAGGGGGCCCACGAGGTAGGAGCGCGCCCCAGGGGGGGGGGGGGGCGCCCCCCACCCTCGTGAGAAGGGTGTGGGCCCCCTGGCCTTCATCTTTGGCGATGATTTTTCTTTATTTATTTTAAGATATTCCGTGGAGTTTCAGGACTTTTGGAGTTGCGCAGAATAGGCCTCCAATATTTGCTCCTTTTCCAGCCCAGAATTCAAGCTGCCGGCATTCTCCCTCTTCATGTAAACCTTGTAAAATAAGAGAGAATAGCCATAAATATTGTGGCATAACGTGAAATAACAGACCATAATGCAATAAATATTGATATAAAAGCATGTTGCAAAATGGACGTATCACCCCGCACCACGATCAAGTCTCAGGCCCTTGCCGATTTCCTCGTCGACTGGACCGAGACCCAGTACCTGCCGCCGCCTCCTGACTCGACACATTGGCGCATGCACTTTGACGGGTCCAAGATGCGACCCGGCTTAGGGGCTGGCATCTTACTGCCATCTCCAAAGGGCGACCGACTCCGCTACACGCTCCAGATCCACTTCGCCGCCTCCAACAACGTCGCCGAATACGAAGCCTTTGTGCACGGCCTCCGGCTTGCCAAGGAACTCGGCATTTGGCGCATCCTGTGCTACGGCGACTCGGACTTGGTGGTGCAGCAGTGCTCCGGAGAGTGGGACGCCCGCGACTCCAACATGGCAAGCTACCTCTTCCTCGTCCAGAAGCTGTTCGGATCCTTCGATGGCTGCGAGTTCCTCCATGTCCCGCGCGTGAAGAACGAGGCAGCCGACATGCTCACAAGAACGCCTTGTCACATCAAGACATCCCATCCGGCGTCTCCCTCGAGCACCTGCGCAAGCCGTCCATCAAGACATCGCCGGACTCCAAGTCCATCCACGTTCCAGAAGACCCGGCCGCACCGCAACCCGGCCGGGGGCTGCTGAACCCGGCCCGGGGGCTGCTCAGCTCAACCCGGCCAGCATTGCCCCGGACCCGGCCATCGCCGTACCCAACCCGGGGGCTGCTCAACCCGGCTCAGGGGCCGCCGACTCGGAACCCACCCAGGTCGCCGTCTTCACCGTG
Source organism: Triticum dicoccoides (assembly GCF_002162155.2). Classification (NCBI taxonomy): domain Eukaryota; kingdom Viridiplantae; phylum Streptophyta; class Magnoliopsida; order Poales; family Poaceae; genus Triticum; species Triticum dicoccoides. The sequence goes on along the minus strand of NC_041386.1, from coordinate 703,242,450 downwards.
GTTGCGGCCCCATATTGGGCCTTGCCGATATCAGAATTTCTTGAGAACGGGGTTCTCCCCATGGACGAGGCCGAGGCTCGGCAAATTGAGCGCCGGGCGTCCGCCTACAGCATCATCAACAACGAGCTCGTCAAGCGCACCTCTACCGGCATGTTCCAGCGCTGCATCGAGCAGGATCGCGGCATCGACATCCTCCTCGACATTCACCAGGGCGAGTGCGGGCACCACGCCGCATCACGATCCCTGGTGACCAAGGCCTTCCGCCACGGCTTCTACGGGCCAACGGCCCTCGAAGACACCGAGTCACTCGTCATCAAGTGCGAAGGATGCCAACGTTTCAGCAAACGCAACCACCAGCCGGCGTTAGTGTTGGGGAACGTAGTAATTTCAAAAAAATTCATACGCACACGCAAGATCATGGTGATTCATAGCAACGAGAGGGGAGAGTGTGTCCACGTACCCTCGTAGACCGAAAGCGGAAGCGTTATGACAACGCGGTTGATGTAGTCGTATGTCTTCACGATCCGACCGATCCAAGCACCGAACGTACGGCGCCTCCGAGTTCAGCACACGTTTAGCTCGATGACGATCCCCGGACTCTGATCCAGCAGGGTGTCGGGGATGAGTTCCGTCAGCACGACGGCATGGTGACGATGATGATGTTCTACCGACGCAGGGCTTCGCCTAAGCACCACAACGATATGACCGAGGTGGAATATGGTGTAGGGGGGCACCGCACACGGCTAAGGAACGATCACGAAGATCAACTTGTGTGTCATGGGGTGCCCCCCTGCCCCCGTATATAAATGAGCCAAGGGGGAGGGGGCGTCCTGCCAAGGAGGGCGCGCCAAGGAGTAGTCCTACTCCCACCGGGAGTAGGATTCCCCCCTTCCAAGTAGTAGGAGTAGGAGTCAAGGAAAGGGGGAAGAGAAGAGAAGGAAGGAGGGGGCGCAGCCCCTCCCCCTAGTCCAATTTCGGACTAGGCCTTGGGGGGCGCCCAGCCTCTCCTCTCTCTTTCCCCTAAAGCCCAATAAGGCCCATATACTCCCCGGTGAATTCCCGTAACTCTCTGGTACTCCAAAAAATACCATAATCACTCGGAACCTTTCCGAACTCCAAATATAGTCGTCCAATATATCGATCTTTATGTCTTGACCATTTCGAGACTCCTCTTCATGTCCCCGATCTCATCCGGGACTCCGAACTCCTTCTGTACATCAAAACTCATAAACTCATAATATAACTGTCATCAAAACCTTAAGCGTGCGGACCCTAAGGGTTCGAGAACAATGTAGACATGACCAGAAAACGTTTCCGGTCAATAACCAATAGCGGAACTTGGATGCTCATATTGGCTCCCACATATTCTACGAAGATCTTTATCGGTCAGACTGCATAACAACATACGTTGTTTCCTTTGTCATCGGTATGTTACTTGCCCGAGATTCAATCGTCGGTATCTCAATACCTAGTTCAATCTCATTACCGGCAAGTCTCTTTACTCGTTCCGCAATACATCATCCCGCAACTAACTAATTAGTTGCAATGCTTGCAAGGCTTATAGTGATGTGCATTACCGAGTGGGCCCAGAGATACCTCTCCGACAATCAGAGTGACAAATCCTAATCTCGAAATACGCCAACCCAACATGTACCTTCGGAGACACCTGTAGAGCTCCTTTATAATCACCCAGTTACGTTGTGACGTTTGGTAGCACAAAAAGTGTTCCTCCGGTAAACGGGAGTTGCATAATCTCATAGTCATAGGAACATGTATAAGTCATGAAGAAAGCAATAGCAACATACTAAACAATCAAGTACTAAGCTAACGGAATGTGTCAAGTCAATCACATAATTCTCCTAATGATGTGATCCCGTTATTCAAATGACAACTCTTTGTCCATGGCTAGGAAACATAACCATCTTTGATTAATGAGCTAGTCAAGTAGAGGCATACTAGTGACACTCTGTTTGTCTATGTATTCACACATGTATTATATTTCCGGTTAATACAATTCTAGCATGAATAATAAACATTTATCATGATATAAGGAAATAAATAATAACTTTATTATTGCCTCTAGGGCATATTTCCTTCAGTCTCCCACTTGCACTAGAGTCAATAATCTAGTTCACATCACCATGTGATTTAAGACCAATATTCACATCTGTATGTGATTAATACCCTTAGTTCACATCGTCATATGATCAACACCCAAAGGGGTTTACTAGAGTCAATAATCTAGTTCACATCGCTATGTGATTAATACCCAAAGATTGCTAAGGTATGATCATGTTTTGCTCATGAGAGAAGTTTAGTCAACGGGTCTGTCACATACAGAGCCGTGTGTATTTTGCAAATATTCTATGTCTACAATGCTCTGCACGGAGCTACTCTAGCTAATTGCTCCCACTTTCAATATGTATCCAGATTGCGACTTAGAGTCATCTGGATCAGTGTAAAAGTTTGCACCGATGTAACTTTTACGACGAACTCTTTTATCACCTCCATAATCAAGAAACATCTCCTTAGTCCTCACTAAGGATATTCTTGACCGATGTCCAGTAATCTACTCTTAGATCAAAATTCTATTCCTTTTCTAAACTCAGAGCAAGGTATACAATAGGTCTGATACACAGCCTGGCATACTTTATAGAACCTATGACTGAGGCATAGGGAATGACTTTTCATTCTCTTTCTATTTTCTGCCATGGTCGGGTTTTGAGGTTTACTCAACTTCACACCTTTGCATCACAGGCAAGAACTCTTTCTTTGACTGTTCCATTTTGAACTACTTCAAAATCTTGTCAAGGTATGTACTCATTGAAAAATCTTATCAAACGTCTTGATCTATCTCTATAGATCTTGATGCTCAATGTGTAAGCAGCTTCACCGAGGTCTTTCTTTGAAAAAACTCCTTTCAAACACTTCTTTATGCTTTCCAGAAAATTCTACATCATTTCCGATCAACAATATGTCATTCACATATACTTATCAGAAAGGCTGCAGTGCTACCACTCACTTTCTTGTAAATACAGACCTTTCCAAAAGTCTGTATAAAACCATATGCTTTGATCAACTCATCAAAGCGTATATTCCAACTCCGACATGGTTGCACCAGTCCATTGATGGATCGCTGGAGCATGCACATTTTGTTAGCATCTTTTGGATCGACAAAACCTTCTGGTTGTATCATATACAACTCTTCTTCCAGAAATCCATTCAGGAACACAGTTTTGATATCCATTTGCCAGATTTCATAAAATGTGGCAACTGCTAACATGATTCGAACAGACTTAAGCATCGTTACGAGTGAGAAAATCTCATCAAATTGAACACCTTGAACTTGTCGAAAACCTTTCGCAACAAGTCGAGCTTAGTAGATAGTAACACTACTAAAGATCCATTTATTTTCTATGGCTTGCCGATCATCGGGCAAGACAACCAAAGTCCACACTTTGTTCTCATACATGGATCCCATCTCAGATTTCATGGCCTCAAGCCATTTTGCGGAATCTGGGCTCATCATCGCTTCCTCATAGTTCGTAGGTTCATCATGGTCTAGTAACATGACTTCCAGAACAGGATTACCGTACCACTCTGGTCCGGATCTTGCTCTGGAAGACCTCTACGAGGTCCGGTAGTAACTTGATCTGAAGTTTCATGATCATCATCATTAACTTCCTTACTAATTGGTGTAGGAATCACTGGAATTGATTTCTGTGATGAACTACTTTCCAATAAGGGAGAAGGTACAATTACCTTATCAAGTTCAACTTTCCTCCCACTCACTTCTTTCGAGAGAAACTCCTTCTCTAGAAAGGATCCATCTTAGCAACGAATATTTTGCCTTCGGATTTGTGATAGAAGGTGTACCCAACAATTTCCCTTGGGTATTCTATGAAGACGCACTTCTCCGATTTAGGTTCGAGCTTATCAGGTTGAAACTTTTTCACATAAGCATTGCAGCCCCAAACTTTAAGAAATGACAACTTTGGTTTCTTGCCAAACCACAATCCATAAGGCGTCGTCTCAACGGATTTTGATGGTGCCCTATTTAACGTGAATGCAGTTGTCTCTAATGCATAACCCCAAAACGATAGTGGTAAATCGGTAAGATACATCATAGATCGCACCATATCCAATAAAGTGCGGTTATGACGTTCGGACACACCATAACACTGTGGTGTTCCAGGTAGCGTGAGCTGTGAAACTATACCACATTGTTTTATATGAAGGCCAAACTTGTAACTCAAATATTCTTCTCCACGATCAGATCGTAGAAACTTTATTTTCTTGTTATGTTGATTCTCCACTTCACTCTGAAATTCTTTGAACTTTTCAAATGTTTCAGACTTGTGTTTCATTAAGTAGATATACTCATATCTGCTCAAATCATCTTGTGAAGGTCAGAAAAATAAAGATACCTTCCACGAGCATCAACACTCATTGGACCGCATACATCGGTATGTATTATTTCCGATAAGTCACTAGCTCGATCCATTGTTCCGGAGAACGGAGTTTTAGTCATCTTGCCCAAAAGGCACGGTTCGCAAGCATCAAATGATTCATAATCAAGTGATTCCAAAAGTCCATTTTTATGGAGTTTCTTCATGCGCTTTACATTGATATGACCTAAACGGGAGTGCCACAAATATGTTGCACTATCATTATCATCTTTGCATCTTTTGGCATCAATATAATGAATATGTGTATCACTACGATCGAGATCCAACAAACTATTTTCATTGGGTGTATGACCATTGAAGGTTTTATTCATTAAACAGAACAACAATTATTCTCTGACTTTAAATGAATAACCGTATTGCAATAAACATGATCAAATCATATTCATGCTCAACGCAAACGCCAAATAACATTTATTTAGGTTTAACACTAATCCCGAAAGTATAGAGAGTGTGAGATGATGATCATATCAATCTTGGAACCACTTCCAACACACATCGTCACTTCACCCTCAACTAGTCTTTGTTTATTCTGTAACTCCTGTTTCGAGTTACTAATTTTTAGCAACCGAACAAGTATCAAATAGTCAGGGCTACTATAAACACAAGTAAGGTACACATCAATAACCTGTATATTAAATATACCCTTGTTCACTTTGCCATCCTACTTATCCACCAAATATTCAGGGCATTTCTGCTTCCAGTGACCATTTTCTTTGTAGTGTAAGCACTCAGTTTCAGGCTCTGGTTCAGCTTTGGTCTTCTTCACGGGAGTGACAACTTGTTTGCCATTCTACTTGAAGTTTCCCTTTCTTTCCCTTTGCCCTTTTCTTGAAACTAGTGGTCTTGTCAATCATCAACACTTGATGCTCTTTCTTGATTTCTACCTTCGTCGATTTCAACATCATGAATAGCTCGGGAATCGTTTTTGTCATCCTTGCATACTATAGTTCATCACGAAGTTCTAGTAACTTAGTGATGGTGACTAGAGAATTCTGTCAATCACTATCTTATCTGGAAGATTAACTCCCACTTGATTCAAGCGATTGTAGTACCCAGACAATTTGAGCACATGCTCACTAGTTGAGCGATTCTCCTCTATCTTTTAGCCATTGAACTTGTTGGAGACTTCATATCTCTCAACTCGGGTATTTGCTTGAAATATTAACTTAAACTCCTGGAACATCTCATATGGTCCATGATGTTCAAAACGTCTTTGAAGTCCCGATTCTAAGCTGTTAAGCATGGTGCACTAAACCATCAAGTAGTCATCATATTGAGCTAGCCAAATGTTCATAACGTCTGTATATGCTCCTGCAATAGGTCTGTCACCTAGCGGTGCATTAAGGACATAATTCTTCTGTGCAGCAATGAGGATAAACCTCAGATCACGGATCCAATCCGCATCATTGCTACTAATATCTTTCAACTTAGCTTTCTCAAGGAACGCATTAAAATTCAATGGAACAACAGCACAAGCCATCTATCTACAACAAACATAGACAAGCAAAATACTATCAGGTACTAAGTTCATGATAAATTTAAGTTCAATTAATCATATTACTTAAGAACTCCCACTTAGCCAGACATCTCTCTAGTCATCTAAGTGATCACGTGATCCAAATCAACTAAACCATGTCCGATCATCACGTGAGATGGAGTAGTTTTCAATGGTGAACATCACTATGTTGATCATATCTACTATATGATTCACGCTCGACCTTTCGGTCTCTGTATTCCGAGGCCTTATCTGTATATGCTAAGCTCGTCAAGTTTAACCTGAGTATTTTGCGTGTGCAACTGTTTTGCACCCGTTGTATTTGAACGTAGAGCCTATCACACCCGATCATCATGTGGTGTCTCAGCACGAAGAACTTTCACAACGGTGAATACTCAGGGAGAACACTTCTTGATAATTTAGTGAGAGATCATCTTAAAATGCTACCGTCAATCAAAGCAAGATAAGATGCATAAAGGATAAACATCACATGCAATCAATATAAGTGATATGATATGGCCATCATCATCTTGTGCTTGTGATCTCCATCTCCGAAGCACCGTCGTGATCACCATCGTCACCGGCGCGACACCTTGATCTCCATCATAGCATTGTTGTCGTTACGCCATCTATTGCTTCTACGACTATCGCTACCGCTTAGTGATAAAGTAAGCAATTACAGGGCGTTTGCATTTCATACAATAAAGCGACAACCATATGGCTCCTGCCAGTTGCCGATAACTTCGGTTACAAAACATGATCATCTCATACAATAAAATATAGCATCACGTCTTGACCATATCACATCACAACATGCCCTGCAAAAACAAGTTAGACGTCCTCTACTTTGTTGTTGCAAATTTTACGTGGTTGCTACGGGCTGAGCAAGAACCGTTCTTACCTATGCATCAAAACCACAATGATAGTTCGTCAAGTTAGTGCTGTTTTAACCTTCGCAAGGACCGGGCGTAGCCACACTCGGTTCAACTAAAGTTGGAGAAACAGACACCCGCCAGCCACCTATGTGCAAAGCACGTCGGTAGAACCAATCTCGCGTAAGCGTACGCGTAATGTCAGTCCGGGCCGCTTCATCCAAAGTATGACATGCTGGTAAGTAGTATGACTTATATCGCCCACAACTCACTTGTGTTCTACTCGTGCAAATAACATCAACGCATAAAACCTAGGCTCGGATGCCACTGTTGGGGAACGTAGTAATTTCAAAAAAATTCCTACGCACACGCAAGATCATGGTGATGCATAGCAACGAGAGGGGAGAGTGTGTCCACGTACCCTCGTAGACCGAAAGCAGAAGCGTTATGACAACGCGGTTGATGTAGTCGTACGTCTTCATGATCCGACTGATCCAAGCACCGAACGTATGCCGCCTCCGAGTTCAGCACACGTTCAGCTCGATGACGATCCCGGGACTTCGATCCAGCAGGGTGTCGGGGATGAGTTCCATCAGCATGACGGCGTAGTGACGATGATGATGTTCTACCGACGCAGGGCTTCGCCTAAGCACCACAACGATATGACCGAGGTGGAATATGGTGTAGGGGGGCACCGCACACGGCTAAGGAACGATCACGAAGATCAAATTGTGTGTCATGGGGTGGCCCCCTGCCCCCGTATATAAAGGAGCCAAGGGGGAGGGAGCGGCTGGCCACCGGGAGTAGGATTCCCCCCCCCCCCTTCCAAGTAGTAGGAGTAGGATTCAAGGAAAAGGGGGAAGAGAAGAGAAGGAAGGAGGGGGCGCAGCCCCTACCCCTAGTCCAATTTCGAACTAGGCCTTGGGGGGGGGGCAGCCTCTCCTCACTCTTTCCCCTAAAGCCCAATAAGGCCCATATACTCCCCGGAGAATTCCCGTAACTCTCCAGTACTCTGAAAAATACCTAAATCACTCGGAACCTTTCCGAACTCCGAATATAGTCGTCCAATATATCGATCTTTACGTCTCGACCATTTCAAGACTCCTCGTCATGTCCCCGATCTCATCCGGGACTCTGAACTCCTTCGGTATATCAAAACTCATAAACTCATAATATAACTGTCATCGAAACCTTAAGCGTGCGGACCCTACGGGTTCGAGAACAATGTAGACATGACCAAAACACGTTTCCGGTCAATAACCAATAGCGGAACCTGGATCCTCATATTGGCTCCCACATATTCTATGAAGATCTTTATCGGTCAGACCGCATAACAACATACGTTGTTCCCTTTGTCATCGGTATGCTACTTGCCCGAGATTCGATCGTTGGTATCTCAATACCTAGTTCAATCTCATTACCGACAAGTCTCTTTACTCGTTCCGTAATATATCATCCCGCAACTAACTAATTAGTTGCAATGCTTGCAAGGCTTATAGTGATGTGCATTACCGAGTGGGCCAGAGATACCTCTCCGACCATCGGAGTGACAAATCCTAATCTCGAAATACGCCAACCCAACATGTACCTTCTGAGACACCTGTAGAGCTCCTTTATAATCACCCAGTTACGCTATGATGTTTGGTAGCACACAAAGTGTTCCTCCGGTAAACGGGAGTTGCATAATTTCTTAGTCATAGGAACATGTATAAGTCATGAAGAAAGCAATAGCAACATACTAAACGATCAAGTGCTAAGCTAACGGAATGGGTCAAGTCAATCACATCATTCTCCTAATGATGTGATCCCGTTAATCAAATGATAACTCTTTGTCCATGGCTAGGAAACATAACCATCTTTCGTTAATGAGCTAGTCAAGTAGATGCATACTAGTGACACTCTGTTTGTTTATGTATTCACACATGTATTATGTTTCCGGTTAATACAATTCTAGCATGAATAATAAACATTTATCATGATATAAGGAAATAAATAATAACTTTATTATTGCCTCTAGGGCCTATTTCCTTCAGTCAGCACTCCGCACCATACGATCGCCTGGCCCTTCGTGGTCTGGGGACTCGACATGGTTGGACCCTTCAAAACCGCTCGAGGCGTCATGACGCACTTGCTGGTGGCAGTAGACAAATTCACCAAGTGGATCGAGGCAAGACCGATCAAGAAACTGGATGGGCCAACAACTATCCGGTTCATCAAGGATATAGCGGTGCGCTACGGCATGCCGAACAGCATCATCACTGACAACGGCACCAACTTCGCCAAGGGCGCGCTCAAACAATACTGCTCCATCTCCAGCATCTGCCTCGACCTGGCCTCCGTGGCACATCCGCAGTCCAACGGGCAGGTCGAGCGGGCCAACGGACTCATCCTGTCCGGCATCAAGCCGCGACTCGTCGAGCTACTCATCCGCTCACCCGGTAGTTGGCTTGACGAGTTGCCTGTAGTTCTCTGGAGTCTACGCACCACACCGAACCGATCGACCGGGTTCACCCCATTCTTCCTCGTCTACAGATCCGAAGCCGTCATCCCGACTGACGTTGAGTTCGACTCGTCGCTTGTCGCGATGTACACCAAAGCCGAAGTCAGAGAGGCACGCGAAGACGGCGTCGACCTGCTCGAAGAAGCGCGCCTTCTGGCACTTAGCCGTTTGGCTATCTACCAGCAAGGCCTGAGGCACTACCACAGCAAGAAGATCAAGCCTCTCGTATTCCGTGAAGGCGACTTCGTCCTCCGACTCGTCCAAGAGCAGGCAGGCCAGCACAAGCTGTCCTCTCCATGGGAGGGCCCATTCATCGTGAGCAGGGCCTTGGGCGACCGCAACGCCTACTACCTCATCGATGCACGCAAGTCGAAGAAGCACAAGAGGGACACCGCCGGCGAAGAAACGACCCGGTCGTGGAATGCGGAACTCCTCCGCCCGTTTTACAGTTAGCCGCACGAATGTATGTATCGTCGCCTTTTGTAAGCGTATGATACTATGGGGTCCCTGAATGAGACTCGGGGCCTGCCTTTTGCTGACCAATTTATTGCGTCCATATTTTGTATCACTTTACTACCGAACCCGGCCGCCGGCTCGACTCGCTCGACCCCGGGGCTCGGGGGCAGGCCGGCTTGGTCTCCACCCCGCCGCTTTACTTGGTGATTCCTGATAAAGTTAGGATGCCACGGTCCCCCACTTCGCCCTAAAACCGCAGATCCAGCTCTGGATGACGGCGGGCAAGCACAACGGGCCAAAGCTCCCCTATGATTCACACACTAAGTCAAAAGCCGTCGGGTCAATCAACCCGGCCCATAGCTCATCAACTAAAGTTAGCCGCACGACCGGCTTCTCACCAACCGGCCAAGCTGGATTGCCGCCAGCCGGCCCAGTGGGTGTTTCGCCCGCGCTCAACGCTTCTAAGGACCCAACTCCTGCGCTCCCCTGTCGAAGAATCGAACTCCTTGTCAAGGACCGGAGCCTCGGCCGTCTGACTCGCGGGGGGGCGGGGGTGTTCAGAGAGGAAAAGCACACGAAATGAGTTCGAAAAAAGCGGAAGGCAAAAAGCAAACAAACACTCACAACATTTACATACAAATGTTTTAAAGCAAAGGCCCATGGCCCGGGTTCATTACACCCTAAAAACCCCTAGTGGGTGGGTGGACCTGCTACTTAACAAAGTTTTCTATAAAGATTCTCAGGCATCCCCTGTTGGAAATATGCCCTAGAGGCAATAATAAAAGGATTATTATTATATTTCCTTGTTCATGATAATTGTCTTTTATTCATGCTATAATTGTATTATCCGGAAATCATAATACACGCGTGAATACATAGACCACAATACGTCCCTAGTAAGCCTCTAGTTGACTAGCTCGTTGGTCAACAGATAGTCATGGTTTCCTGACTATGGACATTAGATGTCATAGACAACGGGATCACGTCATTAGGAGAATGACGTGATGGACAAGACCCAATCCTAAGCATAACACAAGATGTCAAGTAGTTCGTTTTGCTAGAGCTTTTTAAATGTCAAGTATCTCTTCCTTAGACCATGAGATCGTGTAACTCCCGGATACCGTAAGAGTTCTTTGGGTGTACCAAACGTCACAACGTAACTGGGTGACTATAAAGGTGCACTACAGGTATCTCTGAAAGTGTCTGTTGGGTTGACACGGATCGAGACTGGGATTTGTCACTCCGTATGACGGAGAGGTATCTCTGGGCCCACTCGGTAATGCATCATCATAATGAGCTCAAAGTGACCAAGTGTCTGGTCACGGGATCATGCATTACGGCACAAGTAAAGTGACTTGCCGGTAACGAGACTGAACGAGGTATTGGGATACCGACGATCGAGTCTCGGGCAAGTAACATACCGTCTGACAAAGGGAATAGTATACGGGGTTGCATGAACCCTCGACATCGTGGTTCATCCGATGAGATCATCGAGGAGTATGTGGGAACCAACATGGATATCCAGATCCCGATGTTGGTTATTGACCGGAGAGCCGTCTCGGTCATGTCTGCATGTCTCCCGAACCCGTAGGGTCTACACACTTAAGGTTCGGTGATGCTAAGGTTCTATGAATATGAGTATGCAGCAAACCGAATGTTGTTCGGAGACCCAGATGAGATCCCGGATGTCACGAGGAGTTTCGGAATGGTCCGGAGGTAAAGAATTATATATAGGAAGTGATGTTTCGGCCATCGGGAAAATTTCGGGGTCACCCGGTATTGTACCGGGACCACCGGAAGGGTCCCGGGGGTCCACCGGGTGGGGCCACCCATCCCGGAGGTCCCCAAGGGCCTAAGTGGGGAGGGGAACCAGCCCATAGTGGGCTGGTGCGCCCCCCTTGGCCCACCCCCTGCGCCTAGGGTTGAAACCCTAGGGTGGGGGGGGGGCGCCCCACTTGGCTTGGGGGGTACTCCACCCCCCTTGGCCGCCGCCCCCTTGGGAGATTGGATCTCCCAGGGCCGGCGCCCCCCCTGGGGGCCTATATAAAGAGAGGGGGGAGGGTGCAGCCGCACCCTAAAGTTCTGGCGCCTCCCTCCCCCTGCTACACCTCTTCCTCCTCCGTCACGTGCTTGGCGAAGCCCTGCCAGAGTGCTGCTGTTCCACCACCACCACGCCGTTGTGCTGCTGCTGGAGCTCTCATCATCAACCTCTCCTTCCCCTTGCTGGATCAAGATGGAGGAGACGTCACGCTGACCGTACGTGTGTTGAACGTGGAGGTGCCGTCCGTTCGGTGCTAGGATCTCCGGTGATAGGATCACGACGAGAACGACTACTTCAACCCCGTTCTTTTGAACGCTTCCGCGCGATCTACAAAGTGGTATGTAGATGCAATCTCTCTGCCATGACTCGTTGCTTAGATGAACTCATAGATGGATCTTGGTGAAACCATAGGAAAAATTTTCATTTTCTGCAACGTTCGCCAACAGTGGCATCATGAGCTAGGTCTATGCGTAGTTCTCTATTGCACGAGTAGAACACAATTTTGTTGTGGGCGTAGATCTTGTCAACTTGCTTGCCGCTACTAGTCTTATCTTGCTTCAGCGGTATTGTGGGATGAAGCGGCCTGGACCAACCTTACACGTACGCTTACGTGAGACCGGTTCCACCGACTGACATGCACTAGTTGCATAAGGTGGCTGGCGGGTGTTTGTCTCTCCCACTTTAGTTGGAGCGGATTCGACGAAAAGGGTCCTTATGAAGGGTAAATAGAAGTTGACAAGATCACGTTGTGGTTATTCGTAGGTAAGAAAACGTTCTTGCTAGAACCCAATTGCAGCCACGTAAAAGATGCAACAACAATTAGAGGACGTGTAACTTGTTTTTGCAGCAATTGTCATGTGATGTGATATGGCCAGAAGTTGTGATGAATGATGAATGACATATTGTGATGTATGAGATCATGTTCCTGTAATAGGAATCACGACTTGCATGTCGATGAGTATGACAACCGGCAGGAGCCATAGGAGTTGTCTTTATTTTTTGTATGACCTGTGAGTCATTGAAGAACGCTATGTAAATTACTTTACTTTATTGCTAAACGCGTTAGCCATAGAAGTAGAAGTAGTCGTTGGCATGACAACTTCATGAAGACACAATGATGGAGATCATGGTGTCATGCCGGTGACGAAGATGATCATGGAGCCCCGAAGATGGAGATCGAAGGAGCTGTATGATATTGGCCATATCATGTCACTACTATATAATTGCATGTGATGTTTATTATGTTTTATGCATCTTGTTTACTTAGAACGGCGGTAGTAAATAAGATGATCCCTTATAATAATTTCAAGAAAGTGTTCCCCCTAACTGTGCACCGTTGCTAAAGTTCGTCATTTCGAAGCACCACGTGATGATCGGGTGTGATAGATCCTTACGTTCACATACAACGGGTGTAAGACAGATTTACACACGCAGAAACACTTAGGGTTAACTTGACGAGCCTAGCATGTACAGACATGGCCTCGGAACACAAGAGACCGAAAGGTCAAACATGAGTCGTATGGAAGATACGATCAACATGGAGATGTTCACCGATGATGACTAGTCCGTCTCACGTGATGATCGGACACGGCCTAGTCGACTCGGATCGTGTAACACTTAGATGACTAGAGGGATGTCTAATCTGAGTGGGAGTTCATTAAATAATTTGATTAGATGAACTTAATTATCATGGACTTAGTCTAAAACTTTTGCAAAATATGTCTTGTAGATCAAATGGCCAACGCTCATGTCAACATGAACTTCAACGCGTTCCTAGAGAAAACCAAGCTGAAAGATGATGGCAGCAACTATTCGGACTGGGTCCGGAACCTGAGGATCATCCTCAGAGCAGCCAAGGAAGATTATGTCCTAGATGCACCGCTAGGTGAAGCACCCATCCCAGAGAACCAAGACGTTATGAACACTTGGCAATCACGTGCTGATGATTACTCCCTCGTTCAGTGCAGCATGCTTTACAGCTTAGAACCGGGGCTCCAAAAGCCTTTTGAGAAGCACGGAGCATATGAGATGTTCGAGGAGCTGAAAATGGTTTTCCAAGCTCATGCCCGGGTCGAGAGGTATGAAGTCTCCGACAAGTTCTATAGTTGTAAGATGGAGGAAAACAGTTCTTTCAGTGAGCACATACTCAAAATGTCTGGGTTGCACAACCGCCTGTCCCAGTTGGAGATTAACCTCCCGGACGAGGTGGTCATTGACAGAATCCTTCAGTCGCTCCCACCAAGCTACAAGAGCTTTGTGCTGAACTACAATATGCAGGGGATGGTGAAGACCATTCCTGAAGTACACTCAATGCTGAAGTCAGCAGAGGTTGAAATCAAGAAAGAACATCAAGTGTTGATGGTCAATAAGACCACTAAGTTCAAGAAGGGCAAGGGTAAGAAGAACTTCAAGAAGGACGGCAAAGATGTTGCCGCGCCCGGTAAGCCAGCTGCCGGGAAGATCTCGTTTGATACGAGATGGCTACTCATTTAAATACGAGAATAATGATTGTTCTATTTATATGAGAGATATGTTTTATGGTCATGCCCCGATGGTCAATGGTTTATTCTTAATGAATCTCGAACGTAATGTTACACATATTCATAGTGTGAATACCAAAAGATGTAAAGTTGATAACGATAGTCCCACATACTTGGCACTGCCGCCTAGGTCACATAGGTGTCAAGCGCATGAAGAAGCTCCATACTGATGGACTTTTAGAGTCTCTCGATTATGAATCATTTGACACGTGCGAACCATGCCTCATGGGTAAAATGACTAAGACTCCGTTCTCCGGAACAATGGAGCGAGCAACCAACTTATTGGAAATCATACATACCGATGTGTGCGGTCCAATGAGCGTTGAGTCTCATGGAGGATATCGTTATGTTCTCACTCTCACTGATGACTTGAGTAGATATGGGTATGTCTACTTGATGAAACACAAGTCTGAGACCGTTGAAAAGTTCAAGGAATTTCAGAATGAAGTAGAGAATCAACGTGACTGAAAGATAAAGTTCTTACGATCGGATCGTGGAGGAGAATATTTAAGTCATGAATTTCATACACACTTAAGAAAATGTGGAATCGTTTCACAACTCACGCCGCCTGGAACACCTCAGCGTTACGGTGTGTCCGAACGTCGTCATCGCACTCTATTGGATATGGTGCGATCTATGATGTCTCTTACCGATTTACCGCTATCATTTTGGGGATACGCTCTAGAGACAGCTACATTCACTTTAAATAGGGCACCATCTAAATCCGTTGAGACGACACCGTATGAATTATGGTTTGGGAAGAAACCTAAGCTGTCGTTTGTAAAAGTTTGGGGATGCGATGCTTATGTCAAGAAACTTCAACCTGAAAAGATCAAACCCAAGTCGGAAAAATGCATCTTCATAGGATACCCTAAGGAAACCATTGGGTATACCTTCTACTTAAGATCCGAGGGCAAGATCTTCGTTGCCAAGAACGGATCCTTTCTGGAAAAAGAGTTTCTCTCGAAAGGAGTAAGTGGGAGGAAAGTAGAACTCGATGAAGTACTACCTCTTGAACCGGAAAGTAGTGCAGCTCAGGAAAACGTTCCTGTGGTACCTACACCGAATGGAGAGGAAAATAATGATGATGATCAAGGTACTTCTGGTCAAGTTGCTACTGAACTTCGTAGGTCCACAAGGACACGTTCCACACCAGAGTGGTATGGCAACCCTGTCCTGGAAATCATGTTGCTAGACAACGGTGAACCTTCGGACTATGAAGAAGTGGTGGCGGGCCCAGATTCCAACAAATGGCTAGAAGCCATGAAATCCGAGATAGAATCCATGTATGAAAACAAAGTATGGACTTTGACTGACTTACCTGATGATCGGCGAGCGATAGAAAACAAATGGATCTTTAAGAAGAAGACGGACGCGGATGGTAATGTCACCATCTATAAAGATCGACTTGTCGCTAAGGGTTATCGGCAAGTTCAAGGGATTGACTACGATAGGACTTTCTCTCCCGTAGCGAAGCTTAAGTCCGTCCGAATCATGTTAGCAATTGCCTCATACTATGATTATGAGATATGGCAGATGGACGTCAAAACGGCATTCCTTAACGGGCATCTTAAGGAAGAACTGTATATGATGCAGCCGGAGGGTTTTGTCGATCCTAAGAATGCTAACAAAGTATGCAAGCTCCAGCGATCCATTTATGGGCTGGTGCAAGCATCTCGGAGTTGGAACATTCGCTTTGATGAGATGATCAAAGCGTTTGGGTTTATGCAGACTTATTGAGAAGCCTGCGTTTACAAGAAAGTGAGTGGGAGCTCTGTAGCATTTCTCATATTATATGTAGATGACACACTTTTGATGGGAAATGATATAGAATTCTTGGACAGCATTAAGGCCTACTTGAATAAGTGTTTTTCAATGAAGGAACTTGGAGAAGCTGCTTGTATATTAGGCATCAAGATCTATAGGGATAGATCAAGACGCCTCATAGGTATTTCACAAAGCACATACCTTGATAAGATTTTGAGAAAGTTCAAAATGGATCAGTCCAAGAAAGGGTTCTTGCCTGTACTGCAAGGTGTGAGATTGAGCTCGGCTCAATGCCCGACCACGGCAAAAGATAAAGAAGAGATGAGCGTCATCCCCTATGCCTCAGCCATAGGATCTATTATGTATGCCATGTTGTGTACCAGACCTGATGTAAACCTTGCCGTGAGTTTGGTAGGAAGGTACCAAAGTAATCCCGGCAAGGAACACTGTACAGCGGTCAAGAATATCCGGAAGTACCTGAAAAGGACAAAGGACATGTTTCTCGTTTATGGAGGTGACGAAGAGCTCGTCGTAAAGGGTTACGTCGACGCTAGCTTCGACACAGATCTGGATGACTCTAAGTCACAAACCGGATACGTGTATATGTTGAATGGTGGAGCAGTAAGCTGGTGCAGCTACAAGCAGAGCGTCGTGGCGGGATCTACATGTGAAGCGGAGTACATGGCAGCCTCGGAGGCAGCGCATGAAGCAATATGGGTGAAGGAGTTCATCACCGACCTAGGAGTCATACCCAATGCGTCGGGGCCGATCAAACTCTTCTGTGACAACACTGGAGCTATTGCCCTTGCCAAGGAGCCCAGGTTTCACAAGAAGACCAGGCACATCAAGCGTCGCTTCAACTCCATCCGTGAAAATGTTCAAGATGGAGACATAGAAATTTGCAAAGTGCATACGGATCTGAATGTCGCAGATCCATTGACTAAACCTCTTCCGCGAGCAAAACATGATCAGCACCAGAACTCTATGGGTGTTCGATTCATCACAATGTAACTAGATTATTGACTCTAGTGCAAGTGGGAGACTGTTGGAAATATGCCCTAGAGGCAATAATAAAAGGATTATTATTATATTTCCTTGTTCATGATAATTGTCTTTTATTCATGCTATAATTGTATTACCCGGAAATCGTAATACACGTGTGAATACATAGACCACAATACGTCCCTAGTAAGCCTCTAGTTGACTAGCTCGTTGGTCAACAGATAGCCATGGTTTCCTGACTATGGACATTAGATGTCATTGACAACGGGATCACGTCATTAGGAGAATGACGTGATGGACAAGACCCAATCCTAAGCATAGCACAAGATCGTGTAGTTCGTTTTGCTAGAGCTTTTACAATGTCAAGTATCTCTTCCTTAGACCATGAGATCGTGTAACTCCCGGATACCGTAAGAGTGCTTTGGGTGTACCAAACGTCACAACGTAACTGGGTGACTATAAAGGTGCACTACAGGTATCTCCGAAAGTGTCTGTTGGGTTGACACGGATCGAGACTGGGATTTGTCACTCCGTATGACGGAGAGGTATCTCTGGGCCCACTCGGTAATGCATCATCATAATGAGCTCAAAGTGACCAAGTGTCTGGTCATGGGATCATGCATTACGGCACGAGTAAAGTGACTTGCCGGTAACGAGACTGAACGAGGTATTGGGATACCGACGATCGAGTCTCGGGCAAGTAACATACCGTCTGACAAAGGGAATAGTATATGGGGTTGCATGAACCCTCGACATCGTGGTTCATCCGATGAGATCATCGAGGAGTATGTGGGAACCAACATGGATATCCAGATCCCGATGTTGGTTATTGACCGGAGAGCCGTCTCAGTCATGTCTGCATGTCTCCCGAACCCATAGGGTCTACACACTTAAGGTTCGGTGACGCTAAGGTTGTATGAATATGAGTATGCAGCAAACCGAATGTTGTTCGGAGTCCTGGATGAGATCCCGGACGTCTCGAGGAGTTTAGGAATGGTCCGGAGGTAAAGAATTATATATAGGAAGTGATGTTTCGGCCATCGGGAAAATTTCGGGGTCACCCGGTATTGTACCGGGACCACCGGAAGGGTCCCGGGGGTCCACCGGGTGGGGCCACCCATCCCGGAGAGCCCCAAGGGCCGAAGTGGGGAGGGGAACCAGCCCATAGTGGGCTGGTGCACCCCCCTTGTCCCACCCCCTGCGCCTAGGGTTGAAACCCTATGGTGGGGGGGGGGCGCCCCACTTGGCTTGGGGGGTACTCCACCCCCCTTGGCCGCCGCCCCCTTGGGAGATTGGATCTCCCAGGGCCGGCGCCCCCTCCTGGGGGCCTATATAAAGGGAGGGGGGAGGGGGAAGCTGCACCCTGAGGTTCTGGCGCCTCCCTCCCCCTGCTACACCTCTTCCTCCTCCGTCACGTGCTTGGCGAAGCCCTGCCAGAGTGCTGCGGTTCCACCACCACCACGTCGTTGTGCTGCTGGTGGAGCTCTCATCATCAACCTCTCCTTCCCCTTACTGGATCAAGACGGAGGAGACGTCACGCTGACCGTACGTGTGTTGAACACGGAGGTGCCGTCCGTTCGGCGCTAGGATCTCCGGTGATAGGATCACGACGAGAACGACTACTTCAACCCCGTTCTTTTGAACGCTTCCGCGCGATCTACAAAGTGGTATGTAGATGCAATCTCTCTCCCATGACTCGTTGCTTAGATGAACTCATAGATGGATCTTGGTGAAACCGTAGGAAAATTTTTAATTTTCTGCAACGTTCCCCAACATCCCCAGCGCCGCGTCGCGACGACGACGGCTCTCCCCTGCCGGACTCCGGGTCCAGCGAGGCACCAGTGTCCTCTTCAGCCTCCGCGTTGCCGTAGACACCTGTTTCCTCCGAGCTGCCCTCCGGGTCGTGAAGAAGCAAGCCGTAGTCGTCGCCATCCACGACCCCGCCGTCTCCCGTCCGCTCCGGATGGAACTCATCGTGGAAGGCAAACTCGGTGATGTAGCTGGCCCGGGAGGCGATCCGGCCGGCTTGCTCCTGCAGCAACTGCTCCGAACCAGCACGCTGGCCCATCAGCACGTCCAATTGAAGATCCAGATGCCAAGACAACGCGATCTGGAGCACCATCTCAGCACCGGCCCGGGCGGCAGAAACACGAGAGTCGCTAAGGCGGTCCGGGCCCATCTCCAACCAGCGCGCCAGGCACGAGAAGGTGCGCGGATGGACGGAATCCAGCCACAGGGCCGTCGTCATCGCAGTGCCGGCCCGGGACAGCCGCTCCATCTGCGTCCCCAAGACCCACAGGCGGGCCTCAGTAGCAGCAATGATCTCCGGGAAGGTCCAGGCCGTCAGCGGATCCGTCCCGGACCCAGCAACGCCGGTCGGGTCGCGCTGATAGTGGACGGCTTCCTCCGCCAGCCGCTGCGTCTCCGGGAAGGCCACTGTCGCAAAATAAGAAGCAAGTTAGAAGAACAACAAGGAAGGAAGGGCTGGGTCCCGACCCAGCAAACTACGAGAAGCAGCATTTACTGGAGAAGGACTCTTCCAGGTGCTGCGCCTCGAGCAAGGTACCACGCTGCTTCCGCTCCAAGACGCGGTTGTGCTCCCCGAGCGCCTTCTCCAGGCCGTCCCCCTTAGCAAGGGCCGCCTTCATCTCGACGTCCTTGTCTTCGGCCGCCTTCTCGGCCACCTCACGGTGGCGAGCCTCCTCCTGGCGAGCCCCCTAAGCCGCGGTGGCCTGCTCCCGCAGATGATCCACCTCGGCCTGGAGCCGGCCCTTGTCGTCGGCCAGCCGGCCACGCTGCTGGTCCGCCTCGACCAGGGCCTGCTGCGTCTCCACCATCTTGGCGGCCTCCGCCTTAAGAAGCTCCACCTTGGCCTCGAGGCAGCTCTTGTGACCCACCAGCTGCTCGTGCAGCCGGTTGGCCTCGTCAAGAGACCGTCAGGCCGCGGCCGCCTCCGGCCTCGCCTGCGCCGCCTCGACGCCAAGACGGCCAGTATCAGGAACAAGCCGATCATAATGATGACCAGCCCGGAGCAACCGGTTCCACCAAGACTGCACCCCGGCTGCAGGATAGAAGAATTCAGAAGAACGGAAAAAGACAAGATTTAAGATTTGGCCCAACTACTAAATAGTTGGGCCCAAACCTCGGAGGCTACACCCAGTGGGTGCGCTAGCGCGACCCCACTAGAAAAAAGCACAAAAGTACCTGCGGCGACGGCGAAGCTCCTCCTCCTTGGCAGCGAGTTGCTCCTTGAGCTCCCGATGCTTGCCCAGGAGCCGGTTGAAGGCGGCAACCCGGAAGGCGCCAAGATGCTGGAAGCATACCAAAGTTAGAACAAGGCCGACGCTCCTAAGATTCGACCCAACTACTACAAAGTTGGCCCAAACCTCGGGGGCTACACCCAATGGGTTCGCTAGCGTTCCCCCACAAAGAAGAAATCGTAAGAAAATAGAAGAAAAAAGGAACTTACCAAGATGGTGCGCTCCAGGTCGCGCGTTCGCTCCACCTCGGCCTGGGCGAAGGCCTCAAGCCGCTCCGTCTGGCCTCGCAGACGGCGGCTGACGGCGTCCAGCGCCACCTCCTCCTGGGTCTGAGGCCCGAAGACGGCCGCGCCCCCGCTTCACGCGGGCCGCGGCACGGCAGCTCGGCACCCTCCCGGACGGAGCACCAAGGCATGTCCCCTGCTGGCCGCTTGCGATGCGGCCAACACCTCCTCCGATGCTCCTCCCGGCATCGTCAGCACTTCCTCGGACGTCGGGACGCACTGCGTCGCCACCTCAGGCACCGCCGCCTGCGGTGCCTTCCCCACAGCCAACGGCGCCTCTGGCGCAGCCGCCCGCGGCACCTCCTCCAAGATGACGCTGCCTCCACCACCATCGGCCCCCGCGCACTCGACCACGTCGGCTTGCGGCTGGGTATCGCCCACCACCTCAGCCCGTCCTCCAAGGCCGCGCTCCCTCACCGTTGACAACTCAAAAACCGTCGCCGCCACCACCGTGCCCTCTGGCATCTAAGCGCCAGGACGGCTCCGCGCCGCCTCGCGCCCATGCCGCCTCGGCGTCGTCCGGGTCCAGGCCGAGGTCCTAGTTGCCCCGTCCCTCCTTCCCGGCCAGGCCGGCGAGGTCGGACCGGCTCCTGCGGAACGCGGCCCCATCGGCCGCCGCGACCTCCGCCGCCACCCTCGCCAGCACGATCGGCAACCTGAAGAAGAAGAAAGGATATGCAAGCAAGAAACAAGACTGACTCAAGGAATCCAGGCGCAAGCAGGAAATGAGACTTACCCCGTCAAGACTGGGACCGGGGTCGGCTTCTCGCGCCTCTTCTTGGCCGGCCTCGCAGGCTTGGTCGGGTCCGCCGTGCGCTTCGGGGCCCGGGGTCACGGCGCGACGCTGTCTTTCCCGTGCGGGCGGCTCGGCGCCGCCCCATCCGAGGACCCAGCTCCGCCCGCCTCCCCGCCTCCCCCGCCCAACGCTGCTGCACCAACAACCGGCGTCAGCGTCGCCTGCGCCACAATGTAACCAACTATTCAAGACAAATGAAGAAGCAAAAGAATCAAGACTTACCCACACGACGCCCAGCGCCGGCGTCGGACTCGGCCACCTTCTCGCTGCCGTGAGCCGCGGGCTCCTCTGGTGCCACCGGCGCCACCTGCGATGGAGCCCGGGCGTAAGGATGCCGGCTCACGTTCAGAAGTATCTCCCGTGACGCATTGGGACGAATGAGAAGATGCGCGGCGGAAAAATAAGAAGACTAGACGCTCACCTGCGGCGCCGGGTTCGCCTGGCGGTACGGCGCCTTGCCGAATCTCCAGTCATCTGCAAGGTTGGCCATGGAGATGTCGTTCACGCCGCACGCAACCTGCTCTGTAGACAGCCGCGACAAGCCCATCCGATTGGGGTCCTGAAGCCCGATCATCTCACCGATGAGGCAGGAGCACCTCTGAAGCGGGAGAACCCAGCGGGTGATGAACGCGGCAAGGAGGTCGATGCCGGTGAGCCCCTCCTGCGTCCTCATCACCGTGACCCGCTCGCAGAGGTTGACGATCTCCCGTGACGGGCGCCGGAGCGAGTAGCCCTAGTTTGTTTTTGCCCGCGGTGGCGCGACGGCGAAGGGAGGAAGGTTGTTGTGCTCCGCACCATGGTTGCGGACGTAGAAGAAGGAATTCTGCCACTTCTTGGCAGAATCCTCGAGCGGGATCTTGGGGAAGTTCGCCCCCGACCGCTTCGAGATGACGGCAGCCCCGCAGTCGGCAAACTCCCCGGCCGACGGGCCCTGCTACTTCAAGGAGAAGAAGTGCGCCCAGAGGTCGATAGTTGGCTCGACCCCCAGGTACCCCTCGCACAGGGTCATGAACCCGGAGAGCTGGACGATGGCGCCGGCGCCAAGATGGTGCTGTTGGAGCCTGAAGAACTCCAAGAACGCGCGGAAGAAAGTCCTCGCCGGCAGGCCGAAGCCAGGCTCGAAATGCGTGAGGAAGACGACGTGCTCCTGCCCCTCGGGCCGAGGCCTCTGCTCGCCGCGCGGCAGACGGACACCAACGTCCGTCTCCCGCGGCAGGCACCACGAAGACCGAAGGTAGGTGATGTCGTCGGTGGTGACGGTCGAGCCCATCCAGGAGCCCGACGGCAGTGACATTGCCAGAAGAGAAAGAGAGAAGAAGGACGACAGAGAGATCTCTTCTCGGGGCCACGGGCGCAGCTGTGTGTCGGTGGCAAGGAGCAGAGCAGGAGCAGGGGGACAGGAGGCTGCGAGCGAGAATAATGTCCGCTGCCCCCTTGCCCCCTCAATTTATAACCCCCAGATTCAAACGTGGGGGAGTGGGATCATCTGCACACGCCCGTTCCACTACCCTGCAATAAGTGTGCACGTACACGCGCACGAACTACGCGGGGGAGTGCAACCGGCCCCCAGACGCCGCAATAAATCCGCGCGCGTGGGCCAAGGGCGCGCGGCGGCGGGCCCCGGCCCGTCGCCCAGTCCTGTCACGCGCGTGGCCTGTCAGGCCCCTCCGACTTCCGGACACCACGTGGCGCTTGTACGATTCTCGAGGGATCGCCTCAAGATTCGACGGACTCCTCGGTTCCCGCTACGGCCGGGGTGCCGCGATCCGGTTTCCGAGGAATCGGCATATAGTGGGTGTTGCGGACCCGACGCTTGCAGATTCCGCCTTGCTGAAGGGGGAAGCTGCGAAGGTCCACTCATCCGAAGACGGCGGACCTTCACAGCTTCGGGGACTATTGTCGAGGGGATGAACCCCGGGCAGGCAACGGAACCCGGATCTATTTCAAAAACAGCGGGGCCTGCATCGCCACGCAAACCGGCACGTGCTTGGCCGGGTCGCTCGACCCGGCAAGGCTCACAACCCGGAGAAGACCCTCGACTCGACAAGGTACGTCGACCCGGCCGCAGCAGCTAGCGCAAGACAACTCAACCCGGCGCAGCCATGGTTTCCCTAGCAAGCCAACCCACCCGTGGCGTCCACGGCAACCCAGTCACGGGTCAGCTCCCGTCCCATCCAGGCCATACGATGGGATGAGACCTCAATCACCGATGACCAAGACAACAGTGCTCCCGCCCTCACTGCTGACGACAGCAAGCGGCGGCCTGAAGGAGAACACTGTATGTGGCTCAACTCGGCCACGCCATGACGATCGACAAGATGGCACACAGTCCCCCTAGGTACGCGGGGCCCGCTCCTAAGGGAACCAGGTGAACCACAAGCCCACAAGTGGGACCCAGCCCGGTACTCCGGACACCGACAATACGGACCCACCGACTCAGCATATTACCATTGTAACCCTGGGTGGGTTGATCTATAAAACCCCCCAGGAGCCCACGCCTACAGAGGGCATGCTGGACACGAGACGCATGTAAGAGAGACCCAGGCAAGCATAGGACTAGCCACCACATAGCAACGCCGGGGAGAAGGAGCAGCCCGAGCCTTGGCCAGTCTCCTTCCTTCTCCATACAGCTCTAGGAGCGACATTGTAATATCGACCATCCAACTAAACTCGGCAGGACTAGGGGTGTTATCTCTCCGTAGAGCCCCGAACCTGGGTATGTCCGGCGTCCCGCGCCCGCGCATATCAACCTTGCCTCTGGAGCCCACCAGCGCCCTCGAGCCTCCTCCTCTCTTTAGCCATCCCTTGGCATCTGCCGTGCGCACACCACGATAGTGTGTCTAAGGCTAATGGTAACAGGAGGCAAGGGACACAATGTTTACCCAGATTCGGGCCCTCTCGATGGAGGTAAAACCCTACTTCCTGCTTGATTGATATTGATGATATGATTGTTACAAGAGTTGATCTACCACGAGATCGTAGAGGCTAAACCCCAGAAGCTAGCCTATGATGATTATGATTCTGTCCCTAAGGATTAAACTCTCCGGTTTATATAGACACCAGAGAGGCCTAGGGTTTACATGGAGTCGGTTACAAAGAAGGAAATATAATATCCGGATCGCCAAGCTTGTCTTCCACGCCAAGGAGAGTCTCATCCGGACACGGGACGAAGTCTTGAGTCTTGTATCTTCACGGTCCAACAGTCCGGCCAAAGTATTTAATCCGACTGTCCGGATACCCCCTAATCCAGGACTCCCTCAAACCCCATATAGGGTGTAGATACATCCAGGAACTAGTGGGTATTTCTCTCCTATTTGGGCACTCACATAGCCAAGGGCCATTCAATTTTGGTTGCTATTACTTATGAGTTATGGCTCACATTGAATCCTGTCAGTTGTTGGGGAAACTTTGCAGCAGCTGAGGGAGACTTTCTTCCTATGATGAGCACAAGAACCAAGCCTTGAGAAGGTCAAAACATCTATTAATAGGGAAACCTGCATCAATCTCACCCGATCTCATGTTGTTGATAGAGACATGAACAGATCATGAAGGACATATTGTTCATTACAGGCTGCAGGAGCGACGGTGTTGATGACGATCTTGGTCATGATCTGTTGTTGACGGTGATGGAGGCAACGATGAGTAGCACCGCTCGACATGGACGACAGACGACATGTGATGACGAAGTTGAGCAATCGCATAGAGCGCTTCCTAAAAACCTAATTTATCCTTTCCCTTTGCAGGATTGCAAGGACGAACGGTTCCGAAGACCTGCTCTCCTGCCCGATGATGCATGCCGGCATTCGGGATAGAGTAGACTACGGTGGCGGCGCAAGTTGCGAGATGAGGCACCCTAGGTGTTTTCAGTGTGTCTTTGGCTGCTGGCGGTAGCAGTATTTATAATAAGAGCAGAGGTGGTATCGTGTGGCGATCATGATCTCAAACCGACTTGTTTTCTAAGTCATATATCTATTGGACAAGACATAATTAATTTATCTGCCAAGACATCAGAACATAAAATAGCAAAAGGAGGTTGCGCCCCTGCAAGGCAACAGACCGGATTTCGGCGGACAATTCACGGGCATGTCACGTGCGCGTCCCGCCTCAGCCCGATCAGGCTAGGCGAGTGAGCGCGTGCGCGTGGTCTCCTATTTCTCTCCTCAATACACTACTTAGAGTGATGGAGAGAACCTAAATAGGTCCAGCACTTCTTCAAGACAACCCGCAAAAAAAAACTTGCCATTTTATTCATGGGCTTTGTGATTTCAGAAGTTGGTAATGGGCCAAGCCTATTTTTTACCATGTTCTTTTAAACAATTTTTCCTCATTTACATTGGTCTACTTGGTACTTACTGGTAACATTGTGACAAGGTACCTAATTTCTATTTGTGCTTTGATATAAATCAAGAAATAATTATTTTCCCTATTTTATACAAGGTGACGTAACCATATAACTCATAATATCAACAGATTCATTGATTGCAGCACATATCACATATGTAAGTACAAATGCATTCAACATACAGGAATTCATAATTTGATTTCAAGAAGCGAAGCATGTATAGTTCATTCGGTTGACCGTGGACAAGCCACCGTACAACTGAAAAGGCAGAACATTTTAAGCAGCCCAAGGGCTTCCAGTATGCCGAAGCAGATGAACTGAAATATATGTCAGGCTAAGATTCCAGTATGCATCCTCGCGTTATGATACTAACTTCCACGTTTTCGACTTCAGAAGGAGTCGCTTCTTGGGGAACTTCTTTCCAGCTGCTAAGTATACCAAGAGTGAAAATGAACTGATGTATTAGTTTGAACTAAGAATAATTGTTTACCCCAGCATATGCATGTGACCAGCATGCGAACAACGGTACGCAGCTGGCCATTGTGAGAAACATTAATTGGTACTCCTCATGAACAACACACCATTCCGCCGCATCACACCTATCACGCTGCTAATGTAACAGACATTTTGAACATTGCTCATTTTTTCTCTCTATATATACACACCTTTAAGCCATATGCACTTGTTCTTTTGGGCTCCTTCCGTCGGTCATCAAGTTATGAGTGTA
Organism: Triticum dicoccoides; assembly: GCF_002162155.2. Taxonomy (NCBI): domain Eukaryota; kingdom Viridiplantae; phylum Streptophyta; class Magnoliopsida; order Poales; family Poaceae; genus Triticum; species Triticum dicoccoides. The sequence continues at coordinate 703,215,899 of NC_041386.1, read as the reverse complement.
CACTGTTATTGAACTTTAGATGTGTTTTCTGGTTGATGAGTTGAGATTTTAGAAGGAACTAGAAGACAATGTGGACAATGGATGGTGTAATGGTTCAGATATGTCCATTGAGCAACATGGATAATTCAGTAGGAAATTGTTCTGCTACAAATTCGGGTTCCATGCAATGGAGAAGTCCCTAGCTTGTCCTATTTGAAGTGCATAGAGTGTGTCAGCGTTGAGAAGCACTCAGTGACCTGGTCACCTGGGACCGTAGGAGCAGCACCGGCATGGGCCACGGGACGTGACGAGAAGTGAATAGTCGAGCTGCAGCGGTGCAGGTGCAGAGCTGCTCTGGAGCAGGAGCAGCCGGCAGCGGCGACGGTGGACCAGACGGGAACAAGCGAGCAGGAGCGGCTCATGCGGTGCGTGCCTGTGCTGAATGGTGGCTGTGCGAGCCATCGGGTTGGGGACGAAACTGGCAAGGGGCAATACCATACCTGTGCCTATGTCTTAGTCCTGTTGGGCGAATCCATATTATGTATAGTTTACTACTGAATTTTTTCTGACGCCCTGGATCCAAATCCGCCAGTGTGTGTGTCTCGAGATAAAATGGATCGTACAGCAGCTCTAGTTTTGGCTTATTTCAAGGGATTATTTAAATTGTTTATTTCGTTATGTTCCTATCCACCCTTACGCCGCCTGAGCCTGTGCTTGACCAAGGTGTGGCAATATCCGCATCATGGTCAGCAGTGATGGCATCTGTGGCTGGTACGATACTTCGAAATATATGTGAAGATCATTTATATTCACCACAGAGTGCAACTTTTCTTTTTCTTGGCTTCAAAAGGGAAAAAAAATCTTCTTCTAGTTGGATGATGTCTGGAAAATAAAATTGCAATGGTCTGATGCACGATTGAGAGAAAAAGCATATATAGTTTTCAGTTGCGCAGAGATGATCAAAACAGGGCATCTGCAGTACAGCAAGAAGTTCATAATGTCATGCAAAATGAAACGTGAAGTAGCAGAATGTTAGGGAAAATCCTGAAGAATCTCTTCCTGGAACTGGCAGAGGGAAAACCCCACGTTATTAGGTTATTATGGATCATGCTTACAAAGTCCTTTTCTTGCTGATAATATTTCTTTGATTTCATAGACATATGCACTTCAAAACTGATGTCTGCCTTATGTTTCTTTGACATACTAATAAGGAACAGTTCAGTACGAGAATGCGGTGTGCTTTTGCTGAACAAGGACAAGTTCTCCACAAATACAAGTCCAAAGAAGCAATTCCATCATTGCTGTTGGCTTTAGTAACTTCATTAATGTTCTGAGAAACATGGCAAAAGTTCAGTAGGCCAGCCAGCATGCATCCCGAGAACGTTGACTGCATGCGTCGGAACCGTGTTAACATTATTCAGTATACTGAGTTACTGACCAATTTCCCAAAATAAAATTTGGTAGTACGTTCCATATACTACAGGCACTATATCGGTTGATTTAGGAAACTCGATTGCATTTCTGCCTGGCTGTGGCTGATGTTGGCTTAATGCTTCATGCAATGCTTGCATTATGGTCATGCAGTTCTAGCATCACGTATGATGGAATCCTTTATATGCAACTCTGAATTCTCGCATCATGCAAATGCCATTTAGCCCACATGAGTTGCAATATTAGTATCACACTTATTGTGCTGTTGTTTAACTAAATTTTACCGGGTGTACTGCCCCTTTATATATCTTTATACCATTTCTTGAACTTTTCCACCATGTGAAAATTAGCCGACATTTTAGAGCAAACTAAAATGATTATTTGCTCCAAAGTATACATGTGGTTAGCATGTTAACAACGGGAAATTATGTGCAGCTGACCAACACAAGAAACACTTACTCTTCATGAGCTACACGCCATTCAGCATTATCATGCTTATTGTGCAGCTATAACCGGCATTTTTTTAACAGTGCTCACTCCATCTCTTTTTATATTCTAAGGCACATGCACCTTTTCTGCTGGGTTCCTTCCGTTTCGGCATACACTACTACTGAACTTTTGATGTGTTTTTACATTTTTGCTGATGAGTTGAGATATTTGAAGGAACTGAAATGGAATATGTGGAAACCTCGATCGGGAGCGTGGGTCGTGCCCACTGAGAAACACTGAAATTTTGACAGGAAATTGAGCTGCTGCAGATCCAAAATCCATAGAACAATGCAAGCCCGACAACAGAGAAGGTTTGCAGTTGAGAAACAAACTATGGTTTTCAGACAGGCAAAGGACAAAGGTACATTTGATAGGAAAATGGTCTGTTTTTTTTAGCTGATTATGTCCCATTAGAAGTGCACAAACCCAAAAAAAGTGAACGTTATTCTGTTACGTGGAGATGCTGCTAGTCAAACTGTGTACAGCTGCTAGTGTCCAACACTGAGAAGCGCAACGTGTACCATATAGATAAAATGAATTTAATATATATTTCAGTCACTTTGGGGTTAATGCTCGCAGCTCTACACACTGATGAGTTCCTTCAAAGTAAAATTGTGCGGAGGAGGAGCCAATTATGGTCAATTTGCACGGTGTTTCCTTTTTCCTTTCGAGTCAGGTTTGCTAAGAGGTATTCGAGCGCGTATGACAGGGATGGGAATGCATATAAGGTCCAAAGAGGCCTCGAAGTGCATCGTTAAATGATCATGCGTATATATGGCATCAAGCAATGCACGAAAATGTGTTCGGTAGAGACAACGCATGGTGGAGAAATGGCAGTCATACAAGTCCGGCTAGGGTAATACATAGAGTTAATTATTCTTTTGTCCTCATTGGTGTCCATGTTCTCAGTTTTGCCCTCAGATGCGAATCGTGCTCAGTTTTGCCCCCATTCCGTGCGCACCAACTCGTTCCGTGAACTCTGCCGTCTCCGTCAGGTCATCCTTTTGACTCTGTTGAAACTCGCCCACAGGATCGATCACATCAGATCACGACGAACACGAGCACACGAAAACTTTGTGGCCAAGGGCACGTGTCGTGCCCGTATTTTCTTTTTATTTTCTCTCAATATTTTCCACGGTACAAAACTCACACAGCTGCTTCTACTTATATATTCCAGCAGCCGATCCAAACAACCTAAACTTACACGGCTAACCAATCCTACTAGGACTCCTACTAAAAACCTGGACGGACTACTAGACGTACTAACTTAGCCAAAGCTGACTACTAGTAGGACTCAATATGGACACGTACTGCTAATCCTAACCAAACTAACATGGACACAGCCAAGACTTCCTAACGTACAGAACGGGCCTAATCACCCGCCACCCCGATCAGGATTAGACTAGACACGAACTCAAAATTATACCTAACAATCTCCCCTTAATTTTGACTTGTCATATTCCTCATGCTTCCTATGATCTTGACTCATTGTAGATTCATGATTTGTCGATCCAAACTCTGACGCATGATCCGAACTACCAGCCCACACGGTCGCATCTACGCGTGCAACCGTCAAGATTGGACGCATCATCAATCTTCACGACGTACAACTTAACTGGTCACTGTCCCACTCCATGCGAAGCTTGATCTTCAACTGTCATATCCATACACTGAGTACGACCCGCCTGAAAACATGCAGTGCACCTCCTTGCTCTGCCATGTTGTGCCACCGCCATGGCTTGGCTGCTGCCTTGCACTCGGTCCGCACATACGCTTTGTACTTGCTTGCAGTAGATCCACTCTCCACTGCTCGCACACCTCCTCGCTTTAAGATGGCTTCGCTTACCATCGTCCGCCTTCGGCATCACACCGAACCCACACTGGCCGCAACCAGGACACTCCACGAGGACATGGACATGACTCACGGAACACCATGCACACCGCTTCAACTCCAACGAATCTTCACCAAGACGAGCACTTGGACACGATGACGACTTACAGACACAACGACGACTGACCGTGCAAACTCGCACGACTCCATGACTCGTCCAGCTCCCCCAGACGACGATCTTGATGAGCTCCAGTGCCGCACCTCGGCACCACCGCTCCCATCAACGATCATCTTCCATCACTATGCCGACGACAGCCTACCGCCTCCCTCCTTGTCGCTCCGCCGAACGATGATTGCTTGATCATCTGTGTCGCTGCACCACCTAGCAACTTCATTGCCCGTCCCGAGGCGCTAGTAGGTCGCCACCTCGGGGCAAGCGCTTGACTCCTGAACCTTGCTTTGATACCAATTGTTGGAACTCGCCCACAGGATCGATCACATCAGATCACGACCAACACGAGCACACGAAAACTTTGTGGTCAAGGGCACGTGTCGTGCCCGTATTTTCTTTTTATTTTCTCTCAATATTTTCCACGGTACAAAACTCACGCAGCTGCTTCTACTTATATATTCCAGCAGCCGACCCAAACAACCTAAACTTACACGGCTAACCAATCCTACTAGGACTCCTACTAAAAACCTGGACGGACTACTAGACGTACTAACTCGGCCAAAGCTGACTACTACTAGGACTCAATATGGACACGTACTGCTAATCCTAACCAAACTAACATGGACACAGCCAAGACTTCCTAACGTACAGAACGGGCCTAATCACCGGCCACCCCGATCAGGATTAGACTAGACACGAACTCAAGATTATACCTAACAGACTCGGCCCTTACAGGTTGGACAAGGCGGCAGAGACGCCCTAGATGATCAGACCGTTGCACGCGTGGCTTGTGGGACCCAGCAGAGAGCCGTTGAGCAGAGAGCCTTTGCGGGTCTGCTATATAAGCGGGCGACAGACAGTGGCGGTGACCACGGCGACAGAGAGCACGGCGGTGACCACGGGGAGAGAGAGAGAGAGTGGCGGTGGGAAGCTAGCTGTGGAGGGCGCGGCGGCGTTCAGTTCCCCTTCGGCTCCGAGCTCCATGTCTTCCTCAAGCTCCCGCGCTACCTCGCGGATGCAGAGCCGGGCGCGTGTGGACATGCTTGTCTTCGTCTGTCCGCGGTGCCGGGCGGGCATTGATCAGAGGGTTTCTCACACATCGAGGAACCAGAATCGTCCGTTCTACGTGTGCAGCGAGAATGGGGTAAGAATCGGGGCAATTGCACCATTTTCGTAGTCGGGGTCTTTGAGCAATGGGTTGATCTGTTTGGCGTTCATGCAGGTGACGTGCTCCTTTCTTTGGGTCGATGCTCTGGCCAAGACTCTGATGAATGAACTGCAAGAAGAGCATGAAGAATGGTTGTGCATGCTGCCACAAACGGCAGTGGCCGTAGCACGAGGTCCGGAAGAAGAGATGGAGGGAAAAGCATGCACTGACAAAGAGCTGGCTGTTGAGCTTAGGATGTTGAATAAGAAGGTTAGGAAGCTTGAAGATCAAGCACAAATATCAATACCCATTTGCAATAACTTTTGGGCATTTGTAGGTAGGGTAATCGCAGTGGGTGTAATGTTGAAATTGTATGGAAAGGCATGAATTATGGAGGAATTTATAAGCATGAAATTGTATGAGAAATTCACCTAGTTTAACTGTTGGTCAAAGTTGTTTAAATGTTGAAAAAAAGAAAAGAAGTGACCAACATGTAAATATGTTGAAAAAATGGAGAAGAACTGAGGAATTCAGGAACTTAGAGAAGTGACCAACATGTAAATATGTTGAAAAAAGGGAGAAGAAATAAGGAATTCAGAAACTTTTGATCAATAAAATGCAGCTCTCTGCTCTGCCTTTCTATCAAAAAAAAGTTTCCTCTGTAGTCCAAATTCAGAGCGTAGAGCCAAGTGCCGGCTAGACTAATGGGCCAACTGACCCAATTAGGCCCATTTGGGGGTTCTCTTGCGTGTTTGTCTGTTTTCTGTTCTGATTTAATTTAGGCAGTAAATCATAATGCTTAAACTTTTTGTGGAAACTAATTGAATTATTCCAGAGCCAAACGATTAAGTTTAGAATTTTTTTGGAGTTGTTAAATATGTAATAGAAATTTAGTTACTCCAATTCAAATACACCGTGATTTAAGTCAAAGACTGAAATATCATGGAAAATGTGCTTCAGCACTGGCAGAGGTTTATACCTGTTGCCAAAATTAATGAACATTTTTAAGGGCATTACATTGAGAAAAAAAAATTGTCTAAAAAATGAAGGGTGGAAAATGCACCAAAAATTGGTGCAGCTGGGGACTCGAACCCAGGACCACGTGGGTTTGTGGCATTTAGGGCTGCGCTGTTAACCACTAGGGCACATGGAAAGACTTTGACATGGGTATGGAAGGAAAGCATACATAGTGACACTGTTTGTTTGTACTAAATGTTTGCACATGCGTGAGAGTGGTTTTCCTTTGTTTTGCACTCAAATTTTGGAGGGTTGCAAAGGTATGTTTGCACTACCACATGATTTTGGTTAGAGTGGCACTTGTTTTAGGATTTAAAGGGAATAAATTTGCATGTTAGTTCATGACTTTGTTGGAGGAAGAAATGATATGTTTGGGCACGGACATTTTTTAACACTTATAATAAATTGGATAGATAAGATGCAACACACCGTACCCTTACATAGATGGGTACCCATAGATAAGTTCACGGACACGACACGACACGGCATGGCACACACGACATAGAAAACGAACAAAATAAAAACGATAAAACGAAAACATGACCAGCTTGACTCCGGGCTCGGACCCCTTCTTGAACATCTTCATGTTGACCTCCTTCTTTCACCTTGGATGCGCGCCCCTTCAACACCTTCTTCAACTTCACACCTCCTCCTCCTCCTCGTCGTAGGGAAGGGAGTGCATCTGGCTTGAAGTGGGGAAGACGCTGTCGTAGTTGGTGTAGATGTTGTACATCGTGAAGAAGATGGACTAGCGGCCGCACCAAAAGACTTGGCCGAGGAGCTCGCGCATGTCAAACGGGTTGGTGAAGGTGACCGTGAGCAGTAGGAGGATGCCGCCGCAGTCACGAACCTCGTTGAGGGTGAACATCCTAGGCAAGCCCCGTGGAAGTGGGCATAGCCGGCTCTGAGGAAGGCGCGGGTGAGCTCGACGGACCCCCTCCACCTTGAAGTTGCCCACACACGGAGCTCCCTCTCCACGAGCATGTCCGGTGGGTAGCGCAGCTCCGGCACGACTGGCGGACGAAGGAAGCTCGGTCCGTTGTACTGCATCTTCACTTGGTCGCTTGGAGAGGGCTCGGTCGCTTGGGTGTTTGATGTTGGAGAGAATGGATCTGGCTTTTGGGTGGTGAGTGGGAGAGGAAGGAGAAGCACCCCATTTATAAGCCTGTGGGTGTGAGAGGAAGAGAGAAGGGATGAGAACGGTGCGTGTGTGTATGCGTTACGTTTTCGACCCTTAAATTTTCGCACAGAAACGATGCATTGGACGAGTGCGTGCATTTGAATCAATTCATAGGGAAGCTCTTTGACCGGGTGCCTGCATCTGACTCGCTGTCGTAATCTGAACCACTGGCGTAATCTGAAACAATGGCCTAACTCTGAATCAATAAGTGCATGGCGACCTTGCTAGCCTCGCTCGCATGCATGCACGTCCGCCTCCCACGCATGCAAACCCACGTCGCGGCCCTTTCCACTTTTGCAGGCCTGGAAAGGCTGAGACGGGCTATTAACTGCGGTCTCAGAACCCAGACAGCGAGACGGCTGATCGGTCCATCCAGCGCGCACGGTACTTATTGAGAAAAAACAATCTTCCAGCCAATCAGATTGCATCTCATGGATCACCCCCCTCCCCGCAGATTCCTTCTAGAAGGGTTAGATCGACGGTCCTTGATCGCAGCTAGGGTTAGATGGACTGTCCCTGTTCGGCGCTAGGGTTAGCGGGGTTTGAGACGGGTTTGGAGCAGTCAAACATGGGTTTGACCTGATTTCAAATGAGCATAATAAATTAAATAAAAATCAGAAAAATGGAAAACCTGCGCACATAGTCTTCTGATGTCATATACTAATGATTTAAGTTGATAAACAAGGTTTACATACATTTAAACGAAAAGTTCATGTGTATTATGTGATATCTCAAGTATCTCAAACTCTCTTGTATGAAATGAAGAGAATTGTTTTGGGGAAATGAACATGAAAATTTGAAAAAACTCACCAGAGCTTCATTTTGGAGTGACTAAGAAGGATCCAGGCTTAGTTTTTCATTTTGATGTTTTAGACTTGTTTCAATCTTGATCAAAGTTAGGTTTGGCCAGAATTCAAAAGAGCAAAACAAATTAAAAAAAATCAAAAAATGAAAAAACCAGCACACATAGTCTGTATATATAGAATATATGTGTAGGAAAGTTATTGGCTGATTTAGACAAGGTCGGAAAAAAACCTTGCTTAGAAATGAGGTCGTTTACCCTAGCTTTGGACCCCTCTTTTTTAGCATTTTTTCATGAAAATTTTGAAAACCTCACCACAGCTTCATTTTGGAGTGACTAAGAAGGATCCAGGCTTAGTTTTTCATTTTTTATGTTTTAGATTTGTTTAAATCTTGGTCAAAGTTAGGTTTGACTAGAATTCAAATGAGAAAAACAAAATAAAAAAATAAAAAAAAGGAAAAACCAGCGCACATAGTTTGTGTATATAGAATACATGTGTAGGAAAGTTATTTGGCTCATCTAGACAAGGTAAACAAATCTTGCTTATAAATGAGGGCGTTTACCCTACCTTTGGAGCTCTTTTTTAGCACATTTTTCATGAATGTGAGTTTACCAAAGTTTCGAAAGAATTACAGCATTCATATAGCATGTCAAATTTGAAGTTCTAACATAGGTCCAACATCATTCAAACATAGTTCTAACATAGGTCCAACATCATTCATAATGTTTCATAATCATTCATAAATAGCATTGGGGCTTCTGTCTGTTCCTTGAGCTTCTTGGCATCACTTTGCTCCTCGTGCACCTTGTGCTCACTGCTTCTTCTCTTCTCCTCTTGGTTGTCGGTACCTTGTGCGTCTTCTTCAAACCTACCGCAGAGCTGTGCAAAACATAAAGGATATAATGAGATAATGTCAAGTGATAAATGTACAATAGTATTTGCAAGATTTACATCCCTAGCAGAACTCACAACAACATAAGGTTGGTCACCATTTGGAGCCTCACTTGGATCACCATTGCCATTTGGAGCCTCATTTGGATCACCATTTGGAGCCTCACTTGAAACACCATTTGGAGCCTCACTCGAATCATCATTTGGAGGATATTTTGGATCATCGTCAAAATCATGCGGCTGTTGACCATCATCATTTGGAACCTCGTCAAAATCCTCATATAATGCAACTAGCTGTTGATCGTCATTTTCATCATCTGTTGAGGCAACCGGCTGCTGACCAACATTTTCATCGAAGCCTTCATCGAAACTCTCTCCGAATGCTGGATCTACTGTGTAATCACAATACTTACCGAAATGACCAGACCCACCACACCTTGTGCACTTACGCTTCCTTGCTCCAAGTCCAGCTCCTTCGCTGTGAGGTCTGATTCGACTCTTCCTTGGTCTACCTGCTACTCTCTTCAGAATTGGAGCGCAAAGCTTGAATCCAGGGTCCACCATATCCATTGTTGTTTTCCCTCCATAGCAGGCAGGGCATACACATATGTGGCTTTGAACCTTGCAACAGAGTAGTAATCATGCACATACTGCTATATGTTCCCTCCTGGACCTGGGAGAGAAGTAATGAAAAACAAGGCATGAATGCATGGTGTCGGTGTCAAAACCGGCGGATCTCGGGTAGGGGGTCCCGAACTGTGCGTCTAGGCGGATGGTAACAGGAGACGAGGGACACGATGTTTTTACCCAGGTTCGGGCCCTCTTGATGGAGGTAAAACCCTACGTCCTGCTTGATTAATATTGATGATGTGGGTTACAAGAGTAGATCTACCACGAGATCAAGGAGGCTAAACCCTAGAAGCTAGCTTATGGTATGATTGTTGTTCGTCCTATGGACTAAGGCCATCCGGTTTATATAGACACCGGAGAGGGCTAGGGTTACACAGAGTCGGTTACAATGGTAGGAGATCTACATATCCGTATCGCCAAGCTTGCCTTCCACGCCAAGGAAAGTCCCATCCGGACACGGGACGAAGTCTTCAATCTTGTATCTTCATAGCCTTGGAGTCCGGCCGATGATGGTAGTTCGGCTATCCGGACACCCCCTAGTCCGGGACTCCCTCAGTAGCCCCTGAACCAGGCTTCAATGACGACGAGTCCGACGCGCATATTGTCTTCGGCATTGCAAGGCGGGTTCCCCCTCCGAATAATTTATAGAAGATTGTGAACACCAGGATAGTGTCCAGCTCTGCAAAAATAAATTCCACATACCACCGTAGAGAGAATAATATTACACAAGATCAATCTGCTGACGTATTCTGCGGCGTAACGTCACACCACTTCCAAGCCTTTACTCGAATTGTTTTTATTGTTCCACCTCAGCACGTTTAGCGAGGCGGTTTCCTTGGCACGTCTTGTCGAAGCAGAGATCGTGTCCCCCTTATTCCGGGATTCCCATCAATACGGACGTGGGTAACCCAACCGCGCCATTGATTGTGACGCTTGGGAGATAAGCGAGTTTTACCAGGCCGGTGGGGACGCGTGTTTCCGTCCGCCCATATAAGGGGATAAAGATCCAACCTTTTTACCTGCGCCATCTTCCTCCTTGGCTTATCCACCTCTGCGAACTCGAGCTCTAGCGCCCAAGCCCGCACATCTTATCTCAACCTTCTCCAAATATGTCCGGAGCGGGAGGCAAGTGGATGGCCTCCTCCGTCATGGAGGGGCATATCCAGAAGCTACGCAGCGTCGGATACTTGTCCAGCGACATCGCGCATCGGCTCCCCGACGAGGGAGAGCTCATCCCCACCCCCAGGCCCCATGATAGGGTAGTATTCCTTCCCCATTTCCTCCGTGGCCTGGGCTTCCCACTTCATCCCTTTGTCCGGGGGCTCATGTTCTACTACAGCCTAGATTTCCATGATCTGGCCCCGAATTTTATTCTCAACATCTCGGCATTTATCGTCGTGTGCGAGCCCTTCCTCTGCATCCAGCCCCACTTCGGCTTGTGGCTCAAGACCTTCAGTGTCAAGCCGAAGGTTGTGAAGGGCAGCCAAGCGGAGTGCGGAGGCGCCATGGTGGGCAGGATGTCCCACGTTACGTGGCTGGAGGGCACCTTTGTGGAAACCATCAAGGGGTGGCAATCGGGGTGGTTCTACATCACCGAGCCGCGTGATCCCAAATGGGCAGCGGCCCCCGAATTCAGATCCGGCATCCCCACACGGCTCACCTCCTGGAAAGAGAGCAGCTGGATTTGGGGCGATTCGGAGGAGCTGACCGGACTCCAAGCCTGCGTCAAAAAGCTGGTGGACAAGAAGCTCAAGCTTGTCAACGTAGTCCAGGTCATGTTCATCCGCCAGATTCTCCCGTGCCAACGACGGGGCTTCAATATGTGGGAGTTCGATCCGGCGCAGCACCAGACTTTGAATGGGCTCTTCGACACCACGTACGAAGAGGTCTGGAAGGTGCTGTTCAAGGGCGCCGAGGCTCCCGCATCCGCTACTGAAGATCGCGGATTCAGCTTGCAGCGTCCAGCTGACGAGGTAAGTGATATTGTCCTTTACGGGACGCTTGTTATTCATAGTTTGACTCTATGCGGGATCTAAACTCCCTTTCCTTTGACAGGACTGGCTGAAGAAGGCGGCACATGCTATCTGTTCGGCCCCATTGCCAGAGGACCCAGCCGACGCCCGCCTAACGGGGCTGTTGGCTCCGGCACCCCACGTGGTGCCGGAGAAGAAGGCCAAGAAGAAGGCCACGGGGACTCGGAAGAGTTCCCGTTTTCAGGTGCTATCGGATGATGAATCCGAGGCCGACTCCTCCCACCAAGGCGAGGAGGAGAAGAAGAAAGCCTCTCCCCAGCGGGGAAGGAAAGAAAAGGAAGGCCTCCCCAACAAGGGAGGCCGAAGGGTCCAAGAGGGGAAAAACTCTTCCCCCGGACTGTTCCGCCAACGCCAGTGACGACGACGAGGACTGGCCTCCAAGGGCCAAGCCTCTGGTGAGATCGTAAGTATCCGGACTCCCGAATAACTTCAAGGTTTGCCTTTTCCGCCATGTTGTGTCTTTCTAATGCCGCATACAACCCTGTAGTCCGCCTAAGGATGATCTCCCCACTTCGTCGAGCGGGTCCTTAGGGGCGTCGGATATGGATTCTCTTCCGACTGCCTCCACCCCCCGTGATGCGGACGATGCCGAGGTGGATCCCAGGAAGGGACCCACCAGGAGGAGAGGGCCCTGGAGGCGTCGCAGGACAACCTCCCGGACATTGCACCGGACTCAGCCCCGGAACCCGTAGTGGCTCCGGAGTCCGGCGGGCGACCCCTTCGCAAGAAGGGCAAGACCGCGACACCGGCTGCCTCCGTCCAACCGGAGGTGCCGGATAATTTGCTGGAGGCGCTCAACGGCGCCTCCATCGAAGAGGAACACCGCACTGTTATGAGTGCGGTGATTCAGAAGGTTCAGCTCGCCAAGAGCGGGCTGACCGAAGCCTGCAGCAGCCTTCTAACAGGCTTTGAGGTAAGAATTTCAATATACGTAAAATGGTACCGCATAGACAGTAGCCCCTGATGCTCGGTACGGTGTTCGGAAAGAAAAGCCGGACTGAGGATCTTGAGAAAGATAAACGCAGGAGTCATGAAAATATGTCAATATGGGATTGCAGGCTGTGCTGCTGACCTCTGCCGCACTGACTGCGGAGGTCGATACTTTGAAGGAAAACCTCGAGCGGTCCGAGAACGAGCTCGGCCATGCCAAGAAGCAGCTCGAGGAAAAAGAAGGTGAGTAATACCTTATGAAAATTGTACCTTACAGAAAAGGATTTGGTTGCAAGAAAAATAACAAGGATAACTGGGGTATTGCAGGGGCCACTAACGAGGTGGCGACCCTGAAGGAGGCGGTGGCCGCGGCCGAACGCAATGCGGCTGCGGAGCGCACCGAGCGAGAGAAACAGGAGGCGCGGGTGGCGGAGGTACAGCAAGAGCTCCAGGATCTCGTGAAGAAATATGAGAGCCTGGAGCGTGACTCGAAGACTCGAGAGTCTGAGCTTGCAACGGCTCTTGAGAGTGCCAAAGCCGCTAAGGCCGAAGCCTACAAGGCCCTCCAAGAGATAGAGGCGGTGAAGAAAATAGCAGCGAGTAAGGCATTTTTCATGCAAAGTAAGCATGTGAGTGTTAATTACCTGTCGCTTACCCGAATTCGGAGCTCTCCAGGAGCGTTCGCAGATCTTCCCCGCAGCCTGTCCGATGCTACCGCATTCTACCGGGCCGAGGAGGGGAGCTCAACGGAGAAGGTATTCTGGTCTCAGTATGCTGAGGCCGAACATCCGGTGCCCCTTAGCGACCAGCTGAAGCAGCTGGTCGAGCTCCACAAGGCGGCCGAACAGGCCATGAAGGGCCTCATAGTTCGGCTGTGGCCTAAGGAGGCCATGCCTGGGAGCTACTTCGGCCTGGTGCGGCGGCTGGTGGATGCGTGCCCGTGGGTTGAAGTCATCAAGCACTCCACCTGTATTGAAGATGCCCGTCGGGCCCTTGCCCGCGCAAAGGTGCACTGGGGCAAGATGGATGCCCAGAAGCTTGTGACGGACGCACCACCAGAGGGCAAGGAATATCGTACGCCCGAGATGTATTATAAGAATGTGCTGAAGGGCGCCCGCACTATTGCGGGTGAGTGCTCCAAAGATGTAATATTTGAGTAGACTCGCATTTTGTTATCATGTGCGCTGAACACTTGGTTCATATGAGCTAAGCAACACTTGTTAATTTACAATATTACCTTTTGTGCGGCTGTTTATCAAATCTGAGAGATGGCAAGTCGTCGGCTTCAGCCCCCATGCCACGAGTGCTGGGGTGTTTGGGATAAACTCGAGCGCTCTTGTTCCCATTTTTGGGTCCATCTAGGGAGGCGCTCGACACAACGAACAAGGCAACCGGACTTATAATGCTTGAACACTCTCACTTAGCCATAGAATTCTATAATTTTAAATTTCGGCGAAGCCCCTAGTTTTCGGAAGGCCGAATTTGGGGCGCTATCCACGCCTTGGCCGGACAGAATCCGGCTCCTCGCCCGAAGCGGCATAAGTCTTTAGGGACTCGCAAAGAACCTCTCGAAAAGCGACCAGCTCTCGCCTCATCATGACGGTCTGTTTTAGCTTTCTCCACTGAGGCGTTAACCCAGCTCAACTGGGGCGCAATCGCAGTGGTTCTCCCAGTGCTACCTTAGCCGATAAAACGGAACGTAAGGTACCAAAACATGGGAGCCGGGCAAACCCAACTATTGACCCAAGAACATGATTCGGAGCCGATGCATATAATGCTATAAGTTCGGAGTGCCGCACTTATGAAAGTGTTCGGACTTATCACACCATAACGCGGGAAACATAAGCCCCTGGTGTATTTAGCCGTACCAAAACGTACGGATGCAACATGTCATAGATGAACATATGTGTAAGAAAGAAATGCAATTAGAAGCAAAAATGTGCTGCATTGCTTTATTCAATAAAAACTGTTGTAAGTGCAGGACGATACAAGTGGTGCGGTAAGCAAGGGATGGGACTGTTTAACATGTCCCCCTCCAGGGGTAGGCTGCGGAATAATGCATAAAACAGATTTAATGCTCATGATGGAGACCACCTGGATTTTCGTTGCAGCCTTTCTCCTTCCCTGGCTGTTGCATCGTGGGTTCGGCATGTCTGCTGCCGGACAGGGCCTCTGACAAACGGAGTCCTGTAAAAAAATAAAAGGAAAAAAAAGAAACGACACACTTAAGAGCCCCTGGTGCGGTTGAGCCGCAGTCTGGGCTTATCGTGGTCGAGCCCCTTGCCCCATGCCCATGGTATCTTCAGAGCATAATGGAGTACGCGAAGGGTCTGTCTTAATGTTTTACAGGGGCTGGGGTTGGGGCCGCACTGCTACACGTGCTCGGAACGTGCTAGGTGGTCTTGTTGTAGGTTACTCCGGGCACGCTTAGCTGTGTCGGGCCGCTTGGCAGCCGGACTCGAGAATTGCCTTAAAAGGCTACTTTGTACTTCTGCCGCGAGAGCCGCTGTATGTTCCTCCGTTCGGAGGGAGCGTTCAGTGTTTCCGCTGACCGTGATGACTCCTCTAGGGCCTGGCATCTTGATCTTGAGGTATGCGTAGTGCGGCACCGCGTTGAACTTTGCGAACGCGGTACGTCCGAGCAAGGCATGATAGCCGCTGCGGAACGGGACTATGTCGAAGATTAACTCCTCGCTTCGGAAGTTATCCGGGGACCGAAGACCACTTCCAGTGTAACTGAGCCTGTACAATTGGCCTCTACACCTGGTATGACGCCTTTGAAGGTCGTCTTGGTAGGTTTAATCCTTGAGGGGTCTATGCCCATTTTGCGCACCGTGTCCTGATAAAGCAGGTTTAGGCTGCTACTGCCGTCCATCAGGACTCTGGTGAGATGAAATCCATCGATGATTGGGTCTAGAACCAATGCGGCGAACCCACCATGGCGAATGTTGGTGGGGTGGTCCCTTCGGTCAAAGGTGATCGGGCAAGAGGACCATGGATTGAACTTCGGGGCAACTGGCTCCATCGCGTATACATCCCTGAGTGCACGCTTCTGCTCCCTTTTGGGTATATGCGTGGCATATATCATGTTCACCGTCCGCACCTGTGTGGGGAAACCCTTCTGTCCTGTATTGTTCGGCGGTCGGGTCTCTTCCTTGTCGTCGCTATGTAGCCCCTTGTCGCTGTTTTCGGCAATTAACTTGCCTGCCTGCTTGAACACCCAACAGTCCTTATTGGTGTGGTTAGCTGGCTTTTCAGGGGTGCCATATATCTGGCACAAGCGGTCGAGAATTCGGTCCAAATTGGACGGACCCTGAGTTGTTCTTTTGAATGGCTTTTTCCGTTGACCGGGTTTACAGCCTCTGAATCCGGCATTGACTGCCGTATCCTCACTGTTATCGCCGTTAATGTGGCGTTTGTTTTTGTTGCGACGCGACCTGCCACTACGGTCCTTGATATCCGGACTGCCAGAATTTTGTTTGAGGTTGTTGCTGCGTGCTAGCTAGCTGTCCTCACCCGCACAGAAGCGGGTCATGAGTGATGTAAGGGCTACCATGGATTTCGGCTTTTCCTGTCCTAGGTGCCGGGCAAGACACTCGTCGCGGATGTTATGCTTGAAGGCCGCGAGGGCCTCGGCATCCGGACAGTCGACGATTTGGTTTTTCTTGGTTAAGAACCGTGTCCAGAATTGTCTGGCCGATTTGTCTGGCTGCTGAATTATGTGGCTGAGGTCATCTGCATCTGGTGGTCGCACGTACATGCCTTGGAAGTTATCGAGGAATGCGGCTTCCAGGTCCTCCCAACTCCTGATTGACTCTGCTGGCAAGCTGTTAAGCCAGTGCCGGGCTGGTCCTTTAAGTTTGAGTGGGAGATATTTGATGGCATGGAGATCGTCTCTGCGGGCCATGTGGATGTGGAGGAGATAGTCCTCGATCCAGACCGCGGGGTCTGTTGTGCCATCATAAGATTCAATATGACGGGTTTAAACCCTTCTGGGATTTGATGATCCATCACCTCATCTGTGAAGCATAGTGGGTGTGCGGCGCCTCTGTACTGGGCGATATCGCGACGGAGCTCAAAAGAGCTTTGTCTGTTGTGTTCGGCCCGGCCGGACTTACTGTGTCCGGGGTGACGGTGATCATCACGTATCGTGGGGGGCCCACGTGATCCCTAGATCGATCTTGATTGTCTTGCCTTATCCTCCAATATGTCTCGCAGGTCCGGAGTGTTCCCCTGTGGCCTTGTGCTTTTCGAGCGATGCCGGGGTACGGGTCTAGTGAAGGGCCTTGAGGCCTCTCTGTCGTGACCACGGGATGGTCGATCAGCCGTATTGTCTCCTGGTGAAGCGGGATCATATGCCTCCACCTCTAATCGGGGGAGCAGCTTACGTTTGGGGTAGCTTTTGGAGGGGCGTTCGAGTTCATGCTCTTCGGCTGCGAGGACTTCGGTCCATTTGTCGGCTAGCAGATCTTGATCAGCTCTAAGCTGCTACTGCTTTTTCTTGGGGCTGTTTGCCATGGCCATAAGCCTGCGTTTGAAACGCTCCTGTTCGACGGGATCCTCAGGCACGCCGAATTCGTCGTCGTCGAGGCTTGCCTCGTCTCCGGAGGGAGGCATATAGTCCTCTACCTCTTCTTCAGCCGCGCTCTCATGAGGGCTGGCGTCCCCCTCCTCCTGTGCTGGATCTTGCTGGAGTGGGTTGTCTTCGGCGCTATCCGGTGTATTATTGTCTCCGGTGCCGGAATCCTCATTTTTGCTATGGCGGGATTTAGAGCGGCGTCGCTGACGCCGGCGCTTGGCCTGTTTCTTGGAGGGGTCATCCTCCGCTATTCCTTTGTCGTTCCCATCCTTTGGAATATCCACCATGTATATGTCGTATGAAGAGGTGGCTTTCTAGTGCCCGGTGGGCGCTGGTTCTTGGCCGTCTCCGGGATCGTCGTCCATACCGTCGATGTCCTCAGAGTCGTAATCTAGCATGTCGGTTAGATCGTCGACAGTGGCTACCAAGTGGGTGGTGGGTGGGCTCTGAATTTCTTCGTCGTCCGCATCCCAACCATCCTGGCCGTAGTCCGGCCAGGCCTCTCCTGATAACGAGAGGTACTTTAGCGAACTCAAGATGTCGCCAAAAGGTGAGCGTTGAAAGATGTCCACCGCGGTGAACTCCATGATCGGCGCCCAATC
Source organism: Triticum dicoccoides (assembly GCF_002162155.2). Classification (NCBI taxonomy): domain Eukaryota; kingdom Viridiplantae; phylum Streptophyta; class Magnoliopsida; order Poales; family Poaceae; genus Triticum; species Triticum dicoccoides. Next base: position 703,198,185 of record NC_041386.1, on the reverse strand, counting down.
AGATTCGACTGGAGGGGGCGCGAGAGGTCCGGAGTCCGGCAAGGAGTCCGGCACCTCGGAGTCACGAGCTTCAAGGGGGACAAGATCGGTGTTCGGCTCTATCGCTGTAGAGGTTGCAGCCCCCGAGGCGGTGTCAAGGCATCCATCCTCGACCTGCGGAGCCGGCTCCGAATTGAAGATCGGAGTGGTTTCGAGTGCGGCCTCTAGGGTACTGTCCGGCTGCAGAGCTAAATCATGCCCGTCGTGACAGTGCGGCACGCTCTGCTGTGGCTCGAATCCATCGAGGATCAAGTCCCCGTAGATGTCAGCCGTGAAGTTCAAACTTCCAAATCTGACCTGACAGCCTGGGGCGTAGCTTTCGGTCTGCTCCAGATGGCCAAGCGAATTGGCCTGCAGTGCAAAGCCGCCGAATACGAAGATCAGTCTGGGGAGAAAAGTCTCACCCTGGACTGCGTCGTTGATGATGGTCGTGTTGGGGAACGTAGCAGAAATTCAAAAAATTTCCTACGTATCACCAAGATCTATCTATGGAGAGACCAGCAACGAGTAGAAAGGAGAGAGCATCTACATACCCTTGTAGATCGCTAAGCGGAAGCGTTCAAGTGAACGGGGTTGATGGAGTCGTACTCGTCGTGATTCGGATCACCGATGATCCTAGTGCCGAACGGACGACACCTCCGCGTTCAACACACGTACAGCTCGACGATGTCTCCCACGCCTTGATCCAGCAAGGAGAGAGGGAGAGGTTGAGGAAGACTCCATCCAGCAGCAGCACAACGGCGTGGTGGTGAAGGAGGAGCGTGGCAATCCTGCAGGGCTTCGCCAAGCACCTACGGGAGAGGAGGAGGTGTCACGGGAGGGAGGGAGGCGCCAAGGGCTCAGGTATGGATGCCCTCCCTCCCCTCCACTATATATAGGGGCAGGGGAGAGGGGGGAGGCGCAGCCTTGCCCCTTACTCCAAGAAAGGGGTGCGGCCAAGAGGGGGGGAGGAGTCCATCCTCCCCAAGGCACCTCGGAGGTGCCTTCCCCCTTTAGGACTCTCCCCTTTTTCCTATATCTTGGCGCATGGGCCTCCAGGGGCTGGTGCCCTTGGCCCATGTAGGCCAAGGCGCACCCCCTACAGCCCATGTGGCCCCCCGGGGCAGGTGGCCCCACCCGGTGGGCCCCCGGGACCCTTCCGGTGGTCCCGGTACAATACCGATGACCCCGAAACTTGTCCCGATGGCCGAAACAGGACTTCCTATATATAAATCTTTACCTCCGGACCATTCCGGAACTCCTCGTGACGTCCGGGATCTCATCCGGGACACCGAACAACATTCGGTAACCACATACAAGCTTCCTTTATAACCCTAGCGTCATCGGACCTTAAGTGTGTAGACCCTACGGGTTCGGGAGACATGTAGTCATGACCGAGATGTTCTCCGGTCAATAACCAACAGCGGGATCTGGATACCCATGTTGGCTCCCACATGTTCCACGATGATCTCATCAGATGAACCACGATGTCAAGGACTCAATCAATCCCGTATACAATTCCCTTTGTCTAGCGGTATGGTACTTGCCCGAGATTCGATCGTCGGTATACCGATACCTTGTTCAATCTCGTTACCGGCAAGTCTCTTTACTCGTTCCGTAACACATCATCCCGTGATCAACCCCTTGGTCACATTGTGCACATTATGATGATGTCCTACCGAGTGGGCCCAGAGATACCTCTCCGTTTACACGGAGTGACAAAATCCCAATCTCGATTCGTGCCAACCCAACAGACACTTTCAGATATACCCGTAGTGTACCTTTATAGCCACCCTGTTACGTTGTGACGTTTGGCACACCCAAAGCACTCCTACGGTATCCGGGAGTTGCACAATCTCATGGTCTAAGGAAATGATACTTGACATTAGAAAAGCTTTAGCATACGAACTACATGATCTTGTGCTAGGCTTAGGATTGGGTCTTGTCCATCACATCATTCTCCTAATGATGTGATCCCGTTATCAACGACATCCAATGTCCATGGTCAGGAAACCGTAACCATCTATTGATTAATGAGCTAGTCAACTAGAGGCTTACTAGGGACATGGTGTTGTCTATGTATCCACACATGTATCTGAGTTTCCTATCAATACAATTCTAGCATGGATAATAAACGATTATCATGAACAAGGAAATATAATAATAATCAATTTATTATTGCCTCTAGGGCATATTTCCAACAGTCTCCCACTTGCACTAGAGTCAATAATCTAGTTCACATCGATATGTGATTAACACTCAAGGTCACATCCCCATGTGACTAATACCCAAAGAGTTTACTAGAGTCAATAATCTAGTTCACATTTACCATGTGATTAACACTCGATGAGTTCTGGGTTTGATCATGTTATGCTTGTGAGAGAGGTTATAGTCAACGGGTCTGAACCTTTTAGATCCGTGTGTGCTTTACAAATCTCTATGTCATCTCCTAGATGCAGATACCACGTTCTATTTGGAGCTATTCCAAATAACTGTTCTACTTGTAGCTATTCTAAATTGTTGCTCCATTATACGTATCCGGTATCTCTACTCAGGGCTATCCGGATAGGTGTTAAGCTTGCATCGACGTAACCCTTTACGACGAACTCTTTTACCACCTCCATAATTGAGAAAATTCCTTAGTCCACTAGTTACTAAGGATAACTTTGACCGCTGTCCTGTGATCCATTCTTGGATCACTCTTGTACCCCTTGACTGACTCATGGTAAAGCACACTTCAGGTGCGGTACACAGCATAGCATACTGTAGAGCCTATGTCTTAAGCATAGGGGACGACCTTCGTTCCTTTCTCTCTATTCTGCCATGGTCGAGCTTTAAGTCTTAACTTCATACCTTACAACTCAGGCAAGAACTCCTTCTTTGACTGATCCATCTTGAACACCTTCAAGATCACGTCAAGGCATGTGCTCATTTGAAAGTACTATTAAGCGTTTTGATCTATCCTTATAGATCTTTATGCTCAATGTTCAAGTAGCTTAATCTAGGTTTTCCATTGAAAAATACTTTCCAAATAACCCTTTATGCTTTCCAGAAATTCTACGTCATTTCCGATCATTAATATGTCAACAACATATACTCATCAGAAATTCTATAGTGCTCCCACTCACTTCTTTGGAAATACAAGTTTCTCATAAACTTTGTATACACCCAAAATCTTTGATCATCATCAAAGCATACATTCCAACTCCGAGATGCTCACTCCAGTCCTCAGAAGGATTGCTGGAGCTTTGCATACTTATTAGCATATTTCAGGATAGACAAAACCTTCCGGTTGTATCACATACAACCTTTCCTCAAGAATCGTCGAGGAAACTATGTTTTGACATCCTATCTGCAAGATTTCATAAATAATGCAGTAATTGCTAATATAATTCCAACAGACTCTTAGCATCGCTACGAGTGAGAAAGTCTCATCGTAGTCAACTCCTTGAACTTGTCGAAAAACATCTTAACGACAAGTCGAGCTTTCTCAATGGTGACACTTACCATCATTGTCTGTCTTCCTTTCAAAATCCATATGTACCTAACAGCCTTACGACCATCAAGTAGTTCTTCCAAAGTCTACACTTTGTTTTCATACATGGATCCTCTCTCGGGTTTTATGGCCTTGAGCCATCCGGGCCCACCATCGCTTCTCCATAGCTCGTAGGTTCATTGTTGTCTAGCAACATGACTTCCAAGACAGGATTACCGTACCACTCTGAAGTAGTACGTATCCTTGTCACCCTACGAGGTACGGCAGTGATTTGATCCGAAACTTCATGATCAATATCATAAGCTTCCACTTCAATTGGTGTAGGTGCCACGGGAACAACTTCCTGTGCCCTGTTTAAAGTGAATGTGGTTGTCTCTAATGCCTAACCCATGAACGATAGTGGTAACTCGATAAGAGACATCATGGTATGCACCATATCCAATAGGGTGCAACTATGACGTTTGGACACACCATCACACTACGGTGTTCCAGGCTGTATCAGTTGTGAAACAATTTCCACAATGTCTTAATTCTGTGCCAAACTCGTGATTCAGATATTCATCTCTATGATCATATCATAGATCTTTTATCCTCTTGTCACGACGATCTTTCAACTTCACACTGAAATTACTTGAACCTTTCAATAATTCAGACTCGTGATTCATCAAGTAAATATACTCAACATCTACTCGAATCATCTGTGAAGTAAGAACATAACGATATTCACTGCATGCCTCAGCACTCATTGGACTGCACACATCAAAATGTGTTACTTCCAAAAAGTTGCTATCTTGTTCCATCTTACTGAAAACGAAGCTTTTCAGTCATCTTGCCCATGTGGTATGATTTGCATGTCCCAAGTGATTCAAAATCAAGTGAGTCAAAACGGTCCATTTGCATGGAGTTTCTTCATGCATATACACCAATAGACATGGTTCGCATGTCTCAAACTTTTCAAAAACGAGTGAGCCCAAAGATCCATCAATATGGAGCTTCTTCATGCGTTTTATACCGATATGACTTACGTGGCAGTGCCACAAGTAGGTGGTACTATCATTACTATCTTTTGGCATGAAAATGTGTATCACTACGATCGAGATTCAATAAACCATTCAGGTTCAATACTAATCTTGATGGTAGAGGGAGCGTGCGATGTTTGATCACATCAAACTTGGAAACACTTCCAACACATATCGTCAACTCACCTTTAGCTAGTCTCCGTTTATTCCGTAGCCTTTTGTTTTGAGTTACTAACACTTAGCAACCGAACCGGTATCTAATACCCTGGTGCTACTAGGAGTACTAGCAAAATACAGATTAACACAATGTATATCCAATACACTTCTATCGACCTTGCCAGCCTTCTTATCTACCAAGTATCTAGGGTAATTCTGCTCTAGTGGTTGTTCCCCTTATTGCAGAAGCACTTAGTCTCGGGTTTGGGTTTTACCTTGGGTTTCTTCACTAGAGCAGCAGCTGATTTGCCGTTTCATGAAGTATCCCTTCTTGCCCTTGCCCTTCTTGAAACTAGTGGTTTCACCAACCATCAACAATTGATGCTCCTTCTTGATTTCTACTTTCGCGGTGTCAAACATCGCGAATACCTCGAGGATCATCATATCTATCCTTGATATGTTATAGTTCATGGAAGCTCTAACAGCTTGGTGGCAATGACTTTGGAGAACCATCACTGTCTTATCTGGAAGATCAACTCCCACTCGATTCAAATGATTGTTGTACTCAGACAATCTGAGCACAAGCTCTACAATTGAGCTTTTCTCCTTAGTTTGCAGGTTAAGAAAGTCATCGGAGGTCTCATACCTCTTGACATGGGCACGAGCCTGAAATCCCAATTTCAGCCCTCAAAACATCTCATATGTTTCGCGATGTTTCAAAACGTCTTTGGTGCCTCAACTCTAAACCGTTTAACTGAACTATCACGTAGTTATCAAAACGTGTATGTCAGATGTTCGCAACAACCACAGACAACGTTCCAGGTTCAGCACACTGAGCGGCGCATTAAGGACATAAGCCTTCTATGAAGCAATGAGGACAATCCTCAGTTTACGGACCTAGTCCGCATAATTGCTACTATCAACTTTCAACTAATTTTTCTCTAGGAACATATCTAAACAGTAGAACTATAGCGTGAACTACGACATAATTTGCAAAAAAGGTCTTTTTGACTATGTTCAGGATAATTAAGTTCATCTTATGAACTCCCACTCAGATAGACATCCCTCTAGTCATCTAAGTGATTACATGATCCGAGTCAAACTAGGCCGTGTCCGATCATCACGTGAGACGGACTAGTCATCATCGGTGAACATCTTCATGTTGATCGTATCTTCTATACGACTCATGCTCGACCTTTCGGTCTCCGTGTTCCGAGGCCATGTCTGTACATGCTAGGCTCGTCAAGTTAACCCTAAGTGTTTCGCGTGTGTAAATCTGTCTTACACCCATTGTATGTGAACGTTAGAATCTAACACCCGATCATCACGTGGTGCTTCGAAACACGAACTGTCGCAACGGTGCACAGTTAGGGGAGAACACTTCTTGAAATTGTTGTAAGGGATCATCTTATTTACTACCGTCGTTCTAAGCAAATAAGATGTATAAACATGATAAACATCACATGCAATCAAATAATGACATGATATGGCCATCATCACTTTGCTCCTTTTGATCTCCATCTTCGGGGCTCCATGATCATCATCGTCACCGGCATGACACCATGATCTCCATCATCATGATCTCCATCATCGTGTCTTCATGAAGTTGCCTCGCCAACTATTACTTCTACTACTATGGCTAACGGTTAGCAATAAAGTAAAGTAATTACATGACGTTTAAGTTGACACGCAGGTCACAAATAAATAAAGACAACTCCTATGGCTCCTGCCGGTTGTCATACTCATCGACATGCAAGTCGTGATTCCTATTACAAGAACATGATCAATCTCATACATCACATATATCATTCATCACATCCTTTTTGGCCATATCACATCACATAGCATACCCTGCAAAAACAAGTTAGACGTCCTCTAATTGTTGTTTGCATGTTTTACGTGGCTGCTATGGGTTTCTAGCAAGAACGTTTCTTACCTACGCATGAACCACAACGTGATATTCCAATTGCTATTTACCCTTCATAAGGACCCTTTTCATCGAATCCGATCCGACTAAAGTGGGAGAGACAGACACCCGCCAGCCACCTTATGCAACTAGTGCATGTTTGTCGGTGGAACCGGTCTCACGTAAGCGTACGTGTAAGGTTGGTCCGGGCCGCTTCATCCCACGATGCCGCCGAATCAAGATAAGACTAGTAACGGCAAGCATATTGAACAATATCGACGCCCACAACTACTTTGTGTTTTACTCGTGCAAAGAATCTACGCAATAGACCTAGCTCATGATGCCACTGTTGGGGAACGTAGTAGAAATTCAAAAATTTTCCTACGTATCACCAAGATCTATCTATGGAGAGACCAGCAACGAGTAGAAAGGAGAGTGCATCTACATAACATTGTAGATCGCTAAGCGGAAGCGTTCAAGTGAACGGGGTTGATGGAGTCGTACTCGTCGTGATTCAGATCACCGATGATCCTAGTGCCGAACGGACGGCACCTCCGCGTTCAACACACGTACAGCTCGACGATGTCTCCCACGCCTTGATCCAGCAAAGAGAGAGGGAGAGGTTGAGGAAGACTCCATCCAGCAACAGCACAACGGCGTGGTGGTGAAGGAGGAGCGTGGCAATCCTGCAGGGCTTCGCCAAGCACCTACGGGAGAGGAGGAGGTGTCACGGGAGGGAGGGAGGCGCCAAGGGCTCAGGTATGGATGCCCTCCCTCCCCTCCACTATATATAGGGGCAGGGGAGAGGGGGGAGGAGCAGCCTTGCCCCTTACTCCAAGAAAGGGGTGCGGCCAAGAGGGGGGGAGGAGTCCATCCTCCCCAAGGCACCTCGGAGGTGCCTTCCCCCTTTAGGACTCTCCCCTTTTTCCTATATCTTGGTGCATGGGCCTCTAGGGGCTGGTGCCCTTGGCCCATGTAGGCCAAGGCGCACCCCCTACAGCCCATGTGGCCCCCCGGGGCAGGTGGCCCCACCCGGTGGGCCCCCGGGACCCTTCCGGTGGTCCCGGTACAATACCGATGACCCCGAAACTTGTCCCGATGGCCGAAACAGGACTTCCTATATATAAATCTTTACCTCCGGACCATTCCGGAACTCCTCGTGACGTCCGGGATCTCATCCGGGACTCCGAAAAACATTCGGTAACCACATACAAGCTTCCTTTATAACCCTAGCGTCATCGAACCTTAAGTGTGTAGACCCTACGGGTTCGGGAGACATGTAGTCATGACCGAGATGTTCTCCGGTCAATAACCAACAGCGGGATCTGGATACCCATGTTGGCTCCGACATGTTCCACGATGATCTCATCGGATGAACCACGATGTCAAGGACTCAATCAATCCCGTATACAATTCCCTTTGTCTAGCGGTATGGTACTTGCCCGAGATTCGATCGTCGGTATACCGATACCTTGTGCAATCTCGTTACCGGCAAGTCTCTTTACTCGTTCCGTAACACATCATCCCGTGATCAACCCCTTGGTCACATTGTGCACATTATGATGATGTCCTACCGAGTGGGCCCAGAGATACCTCTCCGTTTACACGGAGTGACAAAATCCCAATCTCGATTCGTGCCAACCCAACAGACACTTTCAGATATACCCGTAGTGTAACTTTATAGCCACCCAGTTACGTTGTGACGTTTGGCACACCCAAAGCACTCCTACGGTATCCGGGAGTTGCACAATCTCATGGTCTAAGGAAATGATACTTGACATTAGAAAAGCTTTAGCATACGAACTACATGATCTTGTGCTAGGCTTAGGATTGGGTCTTGTCCATCACATCATTCTCCTAATGATGTGATCCCGTTATCAACGACATCCAATGTCCATGGTCAGGAAACCGTAACCATCTATTGATTAACGAGCTAGTCAACTAGAGGCTTACTAGGGACATGGTGTTGTCTATGTATCCACACATGTATCTCAGTTTCCAATCAATACAGTTCTAGCATGGATAATAAACGATTATCATGCACAAGGAAATATAATAATAATCAATTTATTATTGCCTCTAGGGCATATTTCCAACAGGTCGAAGAAGCCATCGAGCCTATCGGTGACGACACAGAGGAACTCTCAATGAAAGCACCAATGTCGGTGTCAAAACCGGCGGATCTCGGGTAGGGGGTCCCGAACTGTGCGTCTAGGCGGATGGTAACAGGAGACGAGGGACACGATGTTTTTACCCAGGTTCGGGCCCTCTTGATGGAGGTAAAACCCTACGTCCTACTTGATTAATATTGATGATGTGGGTTACAAGAGTAGATCTACCACGAGATCAAGGAGGCTAAACCCTAGAAGCTAGCCTATGGTATGATTGTTGTTCGTCCTATGGACTAAGGCCATCAGGTTTATATAGACACCGGAGAGGGCTAGCGTTACACAGAGTCGGTTACAATGGTAGGAGATCTACATATCCGTATCGCCAAGCTTGCCTTCCACGCCAAGGAAAGTCCCATCCGGACACGGGACGAAGTCTTCAATCTTGTATCTTCATAGTCTTGGAGTCCGGCCGATGATGGTAGTTCAGCTATCCGGACACCCCCATGTCCGGGACTCCCTCACATGGCAACCCAGTTATCTGCCATTGCCTACAACTTCAAGTTCTAGCTTCTAAATCCACTAGATATCTCCATTCCCTCTTCTCTTTATCCAAATATTATATCTCTGCTGTGGTACCCGAGCAAAGAGTCATGTTCATTTCCAATCCTGTTGTTCTCTGCTTCAATTCATTCATCACGGCAGGGATGATAATGTGGCCCTTGAATTTTGCCTCGACTATTCCTGCACAGTAATGAAATTTCTGCATGTATTCTATCCTTATCCTGTCAAGAAAATCCACCACATAATGACCCTTTAGTTTCCAGATCGTTGAGGTGAAAGACTCTGCTAGATTATTGTGCACATAGTCAACTTTGCTCAGTTCACTAAATTGGCTTCTGGCCCATGACTTGGAGTGGTGTCACCAAGTATTCTTTCACTTTGGGGTTCATGTATAACTGCCTCAAGTGGTAGTTGTGCTTATCACACTGCAAGTCATAGATGTTGGGCATAAATTGTTGGTATACACCTTTCCTTTGAATTTCTTCATGAAATTTGCAGCAAGATGACTCGTGCATTCCCTATGCTCTACTCCAGGGAACACATTGTCCATGGCCACTTCTAAACCTTTGCAGGCATCTGTATGAATGACCAACCCATTGGGATGTGCAATAGCCCGGCGCAGATTATGCAAAAACCAAGTCCAGCTGAGGGAGTCCCGGACTAGGGGGTGTCCGGATAGCCGAACAATCATCATCGGCCGGACTCCAAGACTATGAAGATAGAAGATTGAAGACTTCGTCCCGTGTCCGCATGGGTCTTTCCTTGGCGTGGAAGGCAAGCTTGGCGATACGGCTATATAGATCTCCTACCATTGTAACCGACTCTGTGTAACCCTAGCCCTCTCCGGTGTCTATATAAACCGGATGGCCTTAGTCCATAGGACGAACAATAATCATACCATAGGCTAGCTTCTAGGGTTTAGCCTCCTTGATCTCGTGGTAGATCTACTCTTGTAACCCACATCATCAATATTAATCAAGCAGGACGTAGGGTTTTACCTCCATTAAGAGGGCCCGAACCTGGGTAAAAACATCGTGTCCCTCGTCTCCTGTTACCATCCGCCTAGACGCACAATTTGGGACCCCCTACCCGAGATCCGCCGGTTTTGACACCGACATTGGTGCTTTCATTGAGAGTTCCTCTATGCCATCGCGATCAGGAAGGATGCCTTCTCCCGTCTTTAAAGACGGCACCATCGTCAAGAGAGCTTTGGCCGCCGGCCAAACTGTCCGACTAGGTGGTTTTCTTATGACCGCCTGTTCGGCCATCGCTCCGACGATGACCTCTTAGGTCATCAAAAGCGATCTTCACGTCAGCCCGGAATTCGCCGAGCAGTTAGATCCGATTGAGCTCTCCTCTGTAAACGAGCTCTTGGATGGCATCGCCGCCCTGGGAGACGCTACAGACTACTATCAGATTGGACTTAAACCCGATCTGAGAGAGATTAACTCTCCTCAGGCCACCCACCATGTTGTCGTGGTAGAGGAACAATGCGGCAACCCTTCTTATACGTTGAAAACCAACTATGTCCGGATTCCCGCGAAGGGACGGACGCTAATCAAATACTGAACTTAGAGTCAGGCATCGGACTAGATTCGTTGGAAAGCATCCAACAAGTCAAGCTTCCAAATCCGGAAACTTCTTGGCCTTTGAGCCTCAGATCGGGCGGGGTTCCGAACTTGATTCCACCCACCCACCCAAACATAAGCGATCTATCTCGAATACGGCAAGAGCCCGATGAAACAGTACATCATTACTGGGCCAGATTCCTCCTGGTTATGAACAGGATAAAGGACTGCTGTGAAGAAAGCGCGATTTCAATTTTCTGCAACAATTGCACGGACAAGGGAATCATGAACGCCATAAGTCGTCGCGAAGTTACACGCTTCATCGACCTAGCGACTATCGTACAAAAATACTGTGCGGTAGAGAGTGCCAGGAACACCGAAACTAGGTTTTGGGACAGTCCGGCCTTGACCACAACCCTAGTCCGAAGTAAAAGGGTGCGCCATACTCGAGCACCTAGGTTAAAAACCTAAAAGCAAAGACCCCCTAAAGGGCATGGAACCGTACTGGAGGGCTGGCTTAACGGACACTGCAAAATCCACAGTACGGAGGGTGCCACTCCAACACACAGCCTTCGAGCATGTTGGATACTACGACAGGTGGCCAAAAGTGGCGAAGGCTTTCTAGCCCCGGGCAAACAGCCCAGCAGTACCGGTACGGTATTAACAGTCTTCGAGACTTTCGCGTCAAATAACATGCGAAAAAGAACAATCCGCAGCCTCGCCGAAGTCTACCAAGTAGCAACATCAAATCCATGGAGTGACACGGCTATCACCTTCAACGCCAGCGACGAACCTAAATTCTGAACAGCTAGAGCACCAGCCGCATTGGTCCTCAGTCCGATAGTGGACGGCTTTCGCCTTACCAAGGTACTCATGGATGGCGGCAGCGGATTAAACCTCATCTACGAGGAAACCCTTCAAAAAATGGATATTGACTGGAGCCGCATCGAGCGAAGCAGCACAACTTTCAGAGGGATAATCCCTAGTCGAGAAGTACGCTGCACAGGAAAAATCACACTAGACGTAGTGTTCGGCTCACGGACAATTACAGGTCCGAGGAGGTCACGTTCCAAGTGGCCCCATTCAGCAGCGGATATCACGCTTTGTTAGGACGAGAGGCATTCACAATCTTCCAAGCTATAACCCACTACGGGTACATGAAGTTCAAAATGCCCGGACCCAATGGGATAATCACTCTTGCAAGTGATCCAGATACAGCACTCCGCGCTGAAAATAAGACAGCCGCACTGGCCCTAGAGGCATTATCCGAAGCCCTAGCAGCAGAGGAACTAGCTACGCTGCGCTCCATGGTGTATAGGGACGATGTGATACTCGATAAGAGGTCCAAGTCCACCTCTTTTAAACCGGCAGACGAAATAGTCAAATTTCAGGTCCATCCAACGGACCCCACAAAGACGGCCTCCATTGGGGCACAATTAAGTCCTGATGTCGAAGCTGCACTACGAGAATTCCTTTGGGAAAATTGGGACATTTTTGCCTGGCACCCTTCAGACATGCCAGGAATCCCACGCAGGCTGGCAGAGCACAGCCTAAACATCCTAAAAGGATTCAAGCCGGTCAAACAAGCTCTTCGGCGATTTTCCGAACCCAAAAGACAGGCAATGGGAGAAGAGCTAGCCAAACTCTTAGAAGCCGGATTCATCAGAGATATAAAACATCCGGACTGGCTAGCCAATCTAGTCATGGTACCAAAAAAGGACAAATCCTGGCGCCTCTGCGTCGATTTTAAAGACCTTAACAAGGCCTGTCCAAAGGACCCTTTCCCCCTACCGCAGGGCACGATTCATTGTGCTTCCTCGACGCATACTCCGGATACCACCAAATCAAGATGGCGGAGAAAGACCAGGCCACAATGGCATTCATTACTCCATATGGGCCATTCTGCTTCAACACAATGCCCTTCGGACTCAAAAACTCCGGCGCAACATATCAGCGCATGATCCAAACATGGCTGGCTACCCAGATAGGCAAAATAGTAGAGACATACGTAGACGATGTGGTCGTCAAGACCAAACACGTCGAAACTCTAGTAGAAGACTTGAGGGTGACATTCGACAACCTCCGAGTATATGACATTAAGCTCAATCCGGAAAAATGCATCTTCGGCGTACCAGCCGGAAAGCTCTTGGGTTTCATCGTATCCGGTAGAGGAATTGAAGCAAACCCGGCCAAAATCCGAGCTCTTCACAATTGGATATTCCAAAAGAGCTCAAGCAAATACAAAAACTAACCGGATGCGTAGCGGCCTTAAGTCGCTTCATCTCCCGTTTGGGAGAAAAGGCTCTGCCCCTCTACCTCCTCCTCCGGCGCACCGAACACTTCGAATGGACGGATGCTGCCACAGCCGGACTCGAAGAAATAAACGCCATACTGGCAACAAATCCGGTCCTGGCCGCGCCCAACCTGGGCGAACCTATGTTATTATATATCGCAGCAACACATCAAGTTGTCAGCGCGGTACTCGTCGTCGAGCGAGAGACAGAAGGGCACAGATTCCCTCTTCAAAAACCAGTGTACTACGTATCCACTGTTCTAACTCCATGCAAGTCCCGGTACCCACATTATCAAAAGGTAGCATATGCGGTGTTCATGGCATCCCGGAAGCTGCGACACTACTTTCAAGAGTGTTCCATAACGGTGGCCTCCGAAGTACCTCTCAACGATATTATAAACAACCGCGATGCAACGGGCAGGATTGCAAGATGGGCTATTGAGCTCTTACCATTTGACATAACCTACAAACCACGGCGAGCTATGAAGTCGCAGGTTTTGGCCGACTTCGTCGCCGAATGGACCGAAGCCGAACTCCCTAAAGAGTACGGCGCATACTCCAATTGGATCATGCATTTCGACGGATCCAAAATGTTGGCTGGCTTGGGGGCTGGCGTCGTCCTGACGTCTCCAACTGGAGACACAATCCAATACGTACTTCAAATAATGTACATGGACTCCAACGCAGCCGAATACGAAGCCCTTCTACATGGCCTCCGGATGGCAATCTCCATGGGCATTCAACGCCTAGAGGTGCGCGGGGATTCAAACCTCGCAATATCCCAAGTAAATGGAGACTTTGATGCCAAAGATCCAAAAATGGCAGCTTACCGCAACGCCGTCCTAAAAATGTCAGCTCGGTTCGAAGGACTCGAATTCCACCATGTAGCCCGGGATAATAACCAGGCAGCAGACGTGTTAGCACGCATCGGCGTGAAACGCGACGCCGTCCCTCCAAACATCTTCCTGGAACGGCTCTTCATGCCATCCGTGTTATGGGAAGAGGAGTCCGGAAATAACAATCTGAAGCCAGCTGCATCACCGAACTCAGACCATTCTGACACAGTCGGCGGCTCAGCCAACGAAATAACACCTTCAGCTCACGAAATAATGGCAGTAATTGCCCCATGGACAGAACCATTCCTAGCCTACTTACTTCGGCAGGAACTTCCCGAAGACCAAAATGAGGCCCGCTGCATAGTTCGGCGATCTAAAGCCTACAAGGTCCATGAGGGAGAACTTTATAAGAAAAGCACAACCGGAGTCCTTCAAAGGTGTATCTCCCAAGAGGAGGGGCGGAATCTCCTGGCTGAAATTCACGCCGGACTCGGCGGGCACCACGCTGCAGCCCGGGCACTCGTAGGCAAGGCCTTCCATACAGGATTTTATTGGCCGACGGCCCGGGCAGATGCTCAATACTTAGTCCAACGATGCGTCGGTTGCCACCTCTTTGCTAATCAGAGCCACATGCCACCCACCGCCCTCAAAACTATACCCATTACCTGGCCGTTCGCGGTCTGGGGGCTTGACATGGTTGGACCCCTTAAAGGGGGAACCCACAAGCACAAATACTTATTGGTCATGGTGGACAAATTCACCAAATGGATTGAGGCCAAGCCGGTTAAAACGGTAGAATCCAGACCGGTGATAGACTTCCTATCCGGGGTAGTACACCGTTTTGGCGTCCCCCACAGCATCATCACTGATAACGGCACGAACTTCACTGCCGACGAGGTTAAACTCTGGTGCAAAAACATGGGCATCAAGCTCGATTACGCTTTAGTCTATCACCCCCAAACTAACGGTCAAGTCGAGCGAGCAAATGGTCTAATCATGAGCAGCATCAAACCCAGACTAGTGCGGTCCCTCAAGGAATCTAACACGCACTGGGTAGAAGAGCTCGACTCCATACTCTGGGGGCTGCGGACCACGCCAAACCGAACTACTGGATTCACACCATTTTTCATGGTGTATGGCACAGAGGCAGTTCTGCCTTGCGATATAATTCATGACTCACCTCGTGTGCGCATGTACGAAGAAAGAGAAGCCGAGTTGGATCGGCAGGACTGTTTGGACGCCTTAGAGGAGGAGCGGGACGTGGCAAAGGCTCGTTCCGCATTCTATCAGCAGCAGGCTCGAAGATATCAAAGCAGAGAAGTACGGGCCAAAATTTACAATGTCGGCGAACTCGTTCTATGCCTGCCGGACAAGAAAAAGGACAAACTTAAGCCCAAGTGGGAAGGTCCCTTCATCATCGACCAAGTCCTGACCGGCGGAGCATACCGTCTACGTAAAGCATCTGACAACCGACTCGAGCCGAACCCATGGAACGCAGCCCGTCTCCGAAGATTCTACGCCTAAACACCGGACTCAGAGTTCGTCTCACTCCCCCGTCCACCTTTTTATATTTTTTACTGTCCCTTGTCCCCCTCCTTCTTCCCACTTTTTTTTCAATACCTTTTATAGGATGATTTGCGCTTTGTTCGCACACACTTGATGTGCTTCTCGCACTTATTATAACTGGGGGCTTCTTTACCAGAAGCTTATTAATATGGGCTTCACGCCCAATACATGTGTCATACTTCCGCATGTACCTTTTATTCACCATTATATGCATCGATATGACTTAAGTTTTGGCCAAGCTGGGTTGCCTGGCTCCTATGCTTACCCCTACGTTCCCGATTGTTCGGCTAGGAGGTAAAGGGAGCACCTCTGCGATTGTTACTGCCGGGACAGCCGGATGTGTACCTCAGACTGGGTGAAGCCGAAAGCTAGCATTCTTAAGAGAATATTCGGTCGGTGATTTGAAAGATGATTTATTACTTACTTATTTATAAGCCCCCAGATGCTTTTTCTGCTATTTTTGCAGTCCGGCATTGCACCTTAGGGTATGCCTCCCAGGGAAAGGAACCCTTAACGGAACTATTCTCCCTGGAAGATGTTTCTTACTAACCATGTAATATAACATAACTAGTTGGGCACTTGTCTGATAAAGCAACTATGACCCCGACGCCTTGTCTCCATGCATGCCCCGGTTCTATTATAACCTTAGAGGTATTCGGACACACTCCGGACTGTTGGGTCCCGAGGTTCAAGCGAAACGGTCTGCAAAGACAAACGATCTACAATCCGGCTAGAAGGCATCTTACATGTCATTTGAAATTACATCGTCAAACCGACCGATTGTATTCCTCCTCAATCCCATCTAATAGGCTGTCTAATTTACAGTCCTGTTGGGAATATTTCGCGGCCAGTTCTACTTGGCCATACATCAAGCTCACAGGGATCTCCTTCCCATCAGGCCCCGCAGGTCCGACCTCAGCCATGTGGTTTGGGTCAGCCTTCGGGTAGCGCGTCTTCACCATGGCCCAGGCCTCCCTGGCGCCCTGACGACAGGCTAATATCTTCCACAAACGGAGGCGTCGCCGTGCTCCCTGGAGCTTCTTAGCAAGCTCACCAAGGCCCTCGGGTAGGGAGACGGATGGCCATAAAGCCTGAACGACGCCACTCATCGCCTGCCGAACACGTTCGAACAATTGCACCAGCTCGGGAAGTTGGTCACCTGTTGACCCAGGCATTTCCTCCGCAAGGCGACCTGTGAGCACACCTAAAGACATATTTTTGTCAAACGACTTCCTCGTCGAATTCTTCTTTTCAAAGGAATTTGCTCAAGCACTTACTATAAATGCCGCGACGAAGTCGCTGATTCTCCTTCAAGGAGCCAGACCGCTGGGCCCGAACACCTTTCAGCTCTTCTCCTAGCTGGGTGTGGGCATCTTGGAGCTTGTTTCTCTCCTGCTGCACCTTCATAAGCACCCTCTCGCCAGCCTTTAGCTGACGCAGTAGCTATTGCTTGTCCGGATCTAGTCCGGCGCCCTCTGCAATATTATTGTCAGATTCACGCCGCACTTTGTTAATTACTTATCTTTTCAAAGTACGTCTTACCAGCGGGGGCCTCTGTGGCTCCCCCTGTCGCGTCCAGTGCGGCCTCAAGTTGGGCCTTGCACTCTTGGAGCTCCTGGGACAGATGGGTATTCTTCTCCGTAAGATCCTGCATAAAAATTGATCCTTCAATCAGTTATTTTAACTGTTTTAAGTCTCGGGGGCTACTGGCATATATAACTATTAAAATTACTTACACGTATGTCTTTCACATACTGCTCTGTGGCTCTGGTTAACCCATCTTGAGCGGCACGGAGGTGCGCGTTTCCCGCATCAAAGGCATTTAACGCCTCCGGGGAGAAACACGCGTCACGAAGAACTGTCCGGCGACGCCTGTGATTCATGGCGCTCTCCACCTCAGACCGGGTGGCGGACAGCCTGTCGGTATCCTCCGTCGGAGGATCATCCGACTCATGCCTTGTATTCGCCTCCCCTTCCGGACCATGCGTTGGAGCATGGCTGGCGGAGGCTTGATTGGCAACCTCTCCGGACACTGTCCGGCGAGCGCTCTTTCTGGAAAAGTTATGAGCATTAATATACCTCTTGGGTATCCTTCCCTTAAAAAATAGCGGTGCTCCGTACCGTTGCGGCGACGTTTCAGTTCGCATCACACTCCTCTTCCGCCTGCTGGGCCGGACTGACCCTTGTTGGCCGGTCGCCGCGGGCTCGACTTCCTGCCGTAAAGGCGCTTCCTGTCGAACACCATTGGTGCACGATGGTCAGAACTAAGCATTAAAGATGTAACGGCGCCAGGACTTCGGTCGTACTCACCGGGGAAGCCGGACACAAACCGGGGTAGTCAGCCATAATGGCGACTAAAGCATTATCTATGCTGAGCTGGTGGTACACCCCGTCGATCAGTTCCACCGCTAAGTCCGGATCCTCTTCGGAGGCCGGATCAAGGGACCTTTCTGGGTCTTCGGGTTGTGGGGCTGGGCTTTTTATACCCTCCACATCCCGACGCAGTTCCTGTGTCAAAATCATATAATAAGACAATTGCCTTTAAAGGCACGGTTCAGATATGCATGCGACCGCTTACCCAGCTCCGAGGGTTGTTCATGGAAAATCCGTTCAGAGGATTCGTGCGGAGGAAATCCTCCTTCTCCCCCTTGTACAAGTCGGACAGGATCTTCACCAGATCGTCGGCCGAGCCAGGTCCCTTGCGGCCGTAGCGGCTGGCGTCGTCGTCCTTGTTGAAGTCCCACATGGGGTGGCCCCTATATTGGAGCGGATGCACCCCACGCATAATGCATGTGGCCATGACTCCGATAATGGTTAATCCGGAATGGGCTAGCAGCCATATCTGGCCCATCAAGTAATGGATGCTACTATCATCTTCTCGTCGAGGGCTCCGTGGGCGCCAACTTAGGCGTTTCTTCAGGGGAGCGTTGCTGACCTCCGGAAGGCCGATCCGGACTCGATCCTGCAGCGGAGCGTCCTCCATATAAAACCACTCCGAAGGCCAATCTTCGGACGTCTTCTTCGGGGTCCCGGACAGGTATCCGGTCCCGGCGATGCGCCATATTTCGGCTCCGCCCACTTGATATATCGACCCCTCGTGAGAACGGGGTACGAGGCAAAACAACCTCTTCCACAGCGCAAAACGGGGCTCAATGCCCAAGAACAGCTCACACAGAGCTACGAAGCCCGCGATGTGCAAAATGGAGGCAGGTGTAAGGTGATGAAGCTGGAGTCCGTAGAACTCCAGGAGCCCCCGGAGAAACGGATGTATAGGAAATCCGAGTCCCCTTATTAAGTAGGAGACGAAGCACACCCGCTCTCCTTTGGAGGGATTGGGGGCACTCTCCGCCTGCTTCCCACCTTTGTAGGTGGCCAGTCCGGCTCGAACTGGAACCATGTAGGCCGGGCGAAGATATCCCTCTGCTTGGAGCGTCACTAACTCGCTGTGCGGGACTGAGCATCTCCTCCAATCTCCTGGCTTAGGGCTGGGGGCGCGAGAAGAGGAGCCGCGTCGACTGTCCATGTTGGAATGGGTTTTGTGTCAGATGCGCCTTGATGAGTGCTTGCGGAGGGAGGATGATGCGATTTGGATCTGAATCCTCGCCTCTCTTATAGGCAGCTTATTTGCGCAGCTAGGGGGTAAAACATAAAAATACCCTGGCTTTTAGCATTCGTGCGACGCGTGGAAGAAGACCATTATTGGACGCGGAAGCCAAGGAGCGCAGCATTTATGAAGCAACCGGACACTATCCGGCAAACACATGGAGCATGATGAAGAACCCGCCTTGCAAACGCCGAAGACAACATACGCGCCGGATTCGTCGTTATTGAAGCCTGGTTCGGGGGCTACTGAGGGTGTCCCGGACTAGGGGGTGTCTGGATAGCCGAACTATCATCATCGGCCGGACTCCAAGACTATGAAGATAGAAGATTGAAGACTTCGTCCCGTGTCCGTCTGGGACTTTCCTTGGTGTGGAAGGCAAGCTTGGCAATACGGATATATAGACCTCCTACCATTGTAACCGACTCTGTGTAACCCTAGCCCTCTCTGGTGTCTATATAAACCAGATGGCCTTAGTCCATAGGACGAACAACAATCATACCATAGGCTAGCTTCTAGGGTTTAGCCTCCTTGATCTCGTTGTAGATCTACTCTTGTAACCCACATCATCAATATTAATCAAGCAGGACGTAGGGTTTTACCTCCATCAAGAGGGCCCGAACCTGGGTAAAAACATCATGTCCCGCGTCTCCTGTTACCATCCGCCTAGACGCAGAGTTCGAGACCCCCTACCCGAGATCCGCCGGTTTTGACACCGACACCAGCTCTCCTCAGACTCTATTTCTAGCACACCGTACGAAACTGGAAATACAAAACTGTGTACATCAACTGCACAAGTTGCTACTAACTGTCCTTTAAACCTCCCTGTGAGAAAAGTGACATCAATAGCCAAATAAGGCCTGCAGCCTGCCAAGAAACCCCGGCGACAAGCCTCAAAGCAGACAAAAACCCTCCTAAAGCATTCCTTTGTCTTTGTCACTCCCTTGAATGTGTACTCCATGGTTTGCTGGTCAATATCTACAATACTACCTGGGCTGGTCCTCTCCACTTCACCTTTGAATGAATATAACAATTGAAAACTTTCCTGCCAGTTACCATAAATAGAATCCATAGCATGTTGTTTATTATTCAACAACCTCATGTATGGTAAATCTATATTGAACTTGTCTTTGATGTTCTTCTGCAATTCCTTTGGACCCACTTGTTGGTTTTCTTTCACCCACTTCTTTACTTTTTCTGCCACCCATCTTGACTTGGCTCTACTGATTGTATCCTTCCTAAGGGTTGATTCCTGGCATGTGTGCTTAAAATTGTTCACTTTGACCTGAACATTCGTGCTATTTCGCATTTTAGAAGCGAGCATCCTCCATGGACAACCCTCAGTCGGACAGTGCACTCTGTAACGTACTTGGTCGCTCTTGTCAACTTTCAAAGTACGTTCTATCTTGATGCAGTATGTCACAAGTGCATTTCTACACTCAGTCATGGATGCAAAAATAGTACCTTCTTCCATATGAGGGTTCAAAGGGTCCCATTCAACAGCTGCAAGGTCTTAGTCCTCACCCACCATGTTATCATCCACACGGACTGCATTGTGAGCCTCATCTTGATTTTCAGCCCGAGGTGCCCGTCGTAATTTCTGAATAACATCAGAATATAGCTTCTCTTCATCAACCCCAGAATTGTATTCATCAGGCTCCACTTCAAGGGGGACCCTACTGCCGGTGCCCACGCTTGTCGAGCCACCACGTCGCCGTGCACTAACTGAACTGTTCTGGCTAGAGATGCCATTACGACGACTTGGTTCTCCCTGAGATGTTGCACCCGCCATCCTAGGTCCAAATGCCTGCTCAAACACATCAATTTGCAGCCTCGCATGAAAATGCTATTTCTCTTTATGCCTAGCAAACATGGTAGCCAACTCTTCATCATTACTAACTGTCACCCTTTTTTTCCATCATCGTATTTGTATACCACTTCATCAAGCAAACCCCAAGGATATTGGCTACAAATTACCTCCCCAATTTGTCTGAAACTCCAATTACTAGCCATTGGCAACCGATAATCGAAACCTCCTTGAAATTTCTTCTTATTCTTTGCATTGAACATGTACCGGTCCCTTTTAATGTGCACCAAGAAAGCAAACCGCAACTCCATCCTAACCGACGAAAAACAGAGGGGTACCCAAAACAAAGACGCAATCAGCACACTAATCGGGCAAACCTACCTACCCCTATGAGCGTCTCCGAAAGACTGAGCCGGCATATCATCTTGAGATTTACGAAGACACCATAGGCGCCTCGTCGTCGATGGAAACGTTTCCTCCCACTGAATGCGCATCACCGGAAATCCTAAAATAAATCCAAGAATAAATGCGAGCACCAGGATTTGAACCCTGGTGGGCTGGGGATACCACAGTTCCTCTAACCATTCAACCACAGGTTGGTTCGCACATGCAACTAGCTACCTTACCAGATCACTCATACACGCATCAGTTCGTTGCCAGCTCCGCGCGGACGACTCGGCCAACACCAACTGGCCGTGATCAAGATTAGTGCTCACAGATGTCGGTCGAAATAGAAGAAGATGGTGTGATTGGTAACGATTATGTAAGAACGTGATGATGATGGTCACCGACTTCTTTGTCATGGAAACATGTGGCGCAAGTCCGGGGCCTTGTGCGACTTTGACAAGACTATGGCGTGGGGTTGATTCAAAACGGTGCACATCCGGGCTTGAAGTCCATGGTGCGTGAGGATGAGTTCCTTCATGCCTTTCTTGCATTCTGGTGTTTGATGAGTATGTTGATTCCTTCATGCTTTTCTTGCATTCTGGTCATACTAATTAACTCCTAATGAGCAAGACACCATTCATCAGCATCATACCTTCTGAGTATCTAAGTAACTGAGGTTTGAAATATTGCTCCTCCGTCTCTATATATTTCTGTATACTTCTAGCCCATGCAGGTACAGAGTTTGTGTTTGTGTTCCTTTAGTTGGTCCTGACGTTATGAGATGCTGAACTGGACAGACTTCTGCTTTTGGTGTGTTGTGTTCTTGCTGCTAGTAAGGTGAGATCTTAGAAGAAACTGAAGGGAGATGTAAACAGTTGTTCAGATTACTTGTGTGTACCACCCACTGTAGAACACCTCGACCGGAAATTGTGCGGCTACAGATATGACGGGCTATCCCATCCACGCATAGGGTCTGATCATGCCCAAAGAAAAGTGCAAGGTCTGTTCAAAGTGTGTAGAGTGAAGCCATGATTTTGGTGCTCAAAAGGAGTGTGCATCGTGCACCAGGCCACTCATATTTGTTTGATTGGTTTTTTTGTTTAGATATTATGAATCCTCTAATCATTTCTGTTAACATCAAAATAATAATATTCCAAATTGCGATTTGCAATCATCCCACGTAGAGGCAGTGGGTCAAGTAGAAAAAAAAAATTCTGTTAGCAGTGGCCTGGGAGAGAGGCTATAGTACCAGATCCTCTGGGTACTTTGTGCTGGCAGGATCAACGACGAGGACAAGCCGATGCAGGGGTGAAGTCGTGAGTGGGCATCAAGTCCTACTGCAGTGTGTATATGTAGATGACTTATTTCAGCTTTCCCTTTTCATTCATTCTTTCACGGTTATGTAGCAATTATCACCACATGAAAGAAGAGAAGTTTCTTCATTTGCAAACTTTTAAAGGTAATGAGTGATCAGACTCACGATCAGCACAGATGCATTGTTTTCAGTTGAAGCAAAGTGGAATCCCCAAACAGAGACAGACGAATAGAGATGATGACGACAAGACATCCTTAATCCAATCGACAAGTTTCCGAGATTTGAGCCAACATGTATTCGGTAAAGATGGAAGACACGGCTTACACTTACTATGCCGAGAACCAAGGACATGGCACCCGGCAACAAGGGGTCACATGGCACGGACGTTGGCGACTTACGGCTCTGTGATGGGTGGCGCACATTGTCGAGAGCCTGTCGTTTGGTACTCACAAGGCACCGTTCCTTTTTTTGTTCATAATTCAAATAGCAGTAGATATGTTATTCAACCATTACATAGGTTCAACCACCATTGGATAATCTACATAGACTCAACCACTGTTTAGTTTCCTTCTAACCCACGCCCGGCCCTTCCTTTGCTGCCGCTCCTCCACGTTGTACTGCCGCCGCTGCCGCCTCTTCTCCACAATGATCTGCCACCGCTTCTCCACACCGTACTACCCATGCCG
The DNA here is from genome assembly GCF_002162155.2 of Triticum dicoccoides. Lineage (NCBI taxonomy): Eukaryota > Viridiplantae > Streptophyta > Magnoliopsida > Poales > Poaceae > Triticum > Triticum dicoccoides. Next base: position 703,174,859 of record NC_041386.1, on the reverse strand, counting down.
CCACGACTTATCCACCCCGTACTGCCGCCGCTACATCTTCTGGACCAAGCTGCCGCCGCTTCTCCACGTCGTACTACCGCGGCGAACTTTAAACCTGGAACCGCACTGTAGGTTTCCTCATTTTCATGTCGGAACAAAGATTATGGTTACAATAAGAAAGCCTAAATTTTACAGAAAATATGGTCAGAATTAGCTCAATACTTCAAAAGGAGGGCTTTTTAAAATAGTTGCTTTGTAAAAGTGTGTTAGTAATAAAACCATGTTTAGCTTCGTTCTCTCTATTATGAGTTCGGGAATAACAAAAATGCAACTTTGGCTCCCACCGAAAATGAGCTGAGATATTAGTTTGAACTGAACTGATTATTTACCCCAATGCATGTAGTTGGCATGTGAACAAACGGAGATTATGCATATCTAGCCAACACGAGAAAAACTGTTACTCCTCATGAGGGACAGACCACTCAGCAGCTTCACACTTATCGTGCTGATAATGTAACTGCATTTTGAACATTGTCCACTCCCTCTCTATATATATGTAAACCAGATGCTTCTTTTCCGCCGGGGTTCCTTCAGCTGGTCATCAGGTTATGAGTGTACACACATTACTGAACTTTTGATGTGTTTTCTTGCTGATGATTTGAGATTTTAGAATAAACTGCAAGATAATGTGGACAATTTGCCGTCTCTATTGGCTTCTAGGTATGCCCACGCAGAAACCAGAAAAAATCATTGGGAAAATGCTCTGTTCCAAATCCATCATATGTCACATTGTGCTGGATCCAATTGTTTCTCCGATTGTACCTCAGTGTTATGGTTCTGACACTTGTATTTTTTATAGAAATGATAACATATTAATATGAAGTTGATTGTTGATACTAACTACATACAGGCTCCGCAACAACATAATCAAGAGTCGGTCAAGACATCAACAAATTACACCACATGAAAACACTAAACACTCATAACCATATAACTTTTATTGACGTGTAATGTTGTAACCTTCATGAAAAGGTACCTAGCTTCTATTATTATTTTTGAAAACATTAATATACCACATGGTGGTCGCAACAATCCATCATGTACTTAGCACGGATCTGATAGGCAAGACACAATGATTTCCACGAAGTGTCGATTCTGCTTTCAAAGTTGTGAGGATCTTGAAAACACAACTCAGACACACCCCCAGGTGCACCTTTAGAGTACAGTTCGTATAGCTCATAGTAGCAGCGCATTCGTTCATTGTAGCCCATATCACAGATATAAGGACACTACAGTCAGAGTACATGAATTCAAAATTTGATTCCAACCAACGAAGCATGTATATTCCATTCAGCGGGCCGATATGAGGCAATGGTACAACTGAAAAGCAGAGGCGGAAGCCTTTTTCGGTAAAAGCAGAGTATTTCAAACAGCCCAAGCGCTCTAATATTGTGCAGAAATCTTGGTGAACTGGTGTATATCTTGGAGTTATAGATTTGGCAGCAGAAAACAACATATAATATGAAACCATCATGTTCTCTGCTATTAAGACGGAGAAAAGTGGGATGCTAACCAATTAATTGATCAGCAGTTTCAGTTGCTAAATTGGCAGTTTCAATCGCTAACTTCCACATTTTTTATCTATAGACGGTGTCTCAAGCCAGGGAGCTTCTTTCCAGACGATGCGTAAGTTCATACCAACGGTTTGAACACCAGTATCTCCAAATCTTTCTGCAACTTCTTTAGAACCTCAACGGATTTCTCGGCTCCATCTACGTCTATCTTCTTCTCAAGGTAACCAATGAAGATCTATGCACCATCAGTATCCATATCCGTGGGAAACTAAGATTTCTCTATTTTCACCTTCCATTATTTCCATGGTCGCTAATTTACAGCGATGATAACTGCCCAAGTCTTTGAGAAGGCAACTGGTTAGATTATATGAGAATTTGAGAGAATTTTGATCTGCCCAGATTGGGAAGATAAATATCCCCTTGCCATGGTCAATGCCATGGGAAGGGAAATGTCTGATCACACCCCTCTGTTGTTAGACGCTGGAGATCATAAAAAGAGTCAACCCATTTTATGATTTGAAAATGCCTGGATGATCATGGACGGTTTTAGGGAATTTGTAGAAAAAATTGCAATATTAAATGTAGAGGCTCTAGCTTAGAGATTTGGCAGAGCAGGTTAAGAAATATTAGACAAAAAATCAAAGGATGGATGATCAATGCAAATGTTGCTTATAGGAAGAGGAAAAAAGAATTACTTGGATTATTGGATGAGATGGATAAGAATGTTGAGACTAATGGTCTTAGTGCCCAATATAGAGAGATTCAGAAAGCTTTGAGAAAAGAACTGAAAGACATTCGTAAAATGGAGGAAATCAAATGGTTGCAGAGATTAAGAAGGGAGATACTAAAACTAGATACTACCATGCCAAGGTTAATGGGAGGAGAAGAAAAAATAGGATCACTACTCTAGAGCATGACGATGAGACCATTGAGGGAGATGCCAAACTCATGGAACATATAACTAATTACTACAAAAAGCTATTTGGTAAAGCTGATAATTCAAACATATATTTGGACATTCAAAACCCTGGGGGAATTTTCCCACAGGAAGAAACTGAACTGATTAAACCTTTTAGCATGGAAGAAATCAGAGAAGAGGTCTTCAACATGGAGAAAAATAAAAGCCCAGGTCCCGATTGACTTGATGTGGACTTTTACCAACATTTTTAGGAGATGCTTAAGATAGATCAAAAACTATCTTAGCTGATTTCATAGTAGCAAAGTTGATTTGGCCGGGCAGAACTATGGGATTATCATCATAGTTCCAAAGGTCAAAGATGCTAGGCAAATTAAAAAAATTAGACCAATATGTCTCCTGAATGTTAGTTTCAAGATCATCACTAAGGTGTTGATGAACAGACTAAGTAAGGTAGTCAACCCAATTATTTGTCCAATTCAAACTGCCTTTGTGAAAGGTAGATTCATTATGGAGGGTGTTGTGATCCTACATGAGGCTATAAATTCTATTCACACCAAAGAACAAAGTGCTATGCTGCTCAAAGTTGATTTTGAAAAAGCATATGATAAAATTAAATGGCCTTTTGTTCATAAGATGCTCAAACTTAAAAAATTCCCAGATAAATGGTGTGACTTAAATGGTGTGACTGGGTGATGCACACTATGAGGGGAGGTCATGTAGGAGTCAAGGTGAATGAGGACATAGGTCCTTACTTCAAAACCTTCAAGGGGCTTAGACAATGTGATTCATTGTCTCCCCTGCTCTTTGACCTAGCAGTTGATGCTCTTACCATTATATTAGATAAATCTAGAAATGAAGGGTTTGTGAAAGGGGTCCTTACTGATTACCATGAAAATGGGGTTAACATGATGCAATATGCTGATGACACCATTTTCTTGATTCAAGATGATGAAAATTCTGCTACAAATCTTAAACTTATTTTAATTGGTTTTGAGCAGATGTCTGACCTGACAATAAATTTTCATAAAAGTGAAATATTCTTGTTTGGGGATGCTAGAGGGAAAAAATATTTGTATCAGGAAATTTTCACTTGCATCCTGGGGGAAACCCCCTGAAATATCTTGGCTTACCTGTGTCCAAAAAAGAATCAGAAACGGTATGTGGAAAAATGTAGCTGAGAAAATTGAGAAAAGATGTGCCTCTTGGCAAGGTAGATTGCTGAATATAGCAGGTAGACTTACTTTGGTACAATCATGTTTATCCAATATCCCTATATACATGATGTCCTTCTATCTTCTACCAGTTGGGGTTCGGAAAAAAGTGGACTTTTACAGAGCCGGGATGGTATGGCAATCGGAAGAAGATAAGAGAAAATACCATTTTGTGAATTGGAAAACCTGTTGTCTTCCAAAACAGCAAGGGGGTCTGGGAATTACAAACATTGAAATGTTTAACATTGCTTTATTAGCTAAATGCTTGTGGAAATTAGAGAATGATGAGGGATTCTAGCAGGGGATTATTAAGAAGAAATATGTTGGGGACAAATGGCTATCTGGGATTGAACATAAAAATGGGGACTCCCAGTTTTGGTCTAACATCTTGAAAGTTAAAAAAAATACTTCTACCACATGTTAAGAAAAAAATGGGAGATGGAAAAAATACCAGGTTTTGGAAGATTGGTGGGTGGGTGATAAACCACTTAAAGAGGCTTACCCCTATCTGTTCTTCATTAGTAATGATCATGGGACGCTATTGATAAAGGCTGGAGTGGTTTCACTTTCAAGAAATCTCTCTTTGGAGACACTGAACAGCTTTGGAATAGCATGAGAGTGAGATGTGAGGAAGTACTTGTTGGAAATATGCCCTAGAAGCAATAATAAATTAGTTATTATTATTATATTTCCTTGTTCATGATAATCACTTATTATCCATGCTATAATTGTATTGATGGGAAACTCAGATACATGTGTGGGTACATAGACAACACCATGTCCCTAGTAAGCTCTAGTTGACTAGCTCGTTGATCAATAGATGGTTATGGTTTCCTGACCATCGACATTGGATGTCGTTGATAATGGGATCACATCATTAGGAGAATGATGTGATGGACAAGACCCAATCCTAAGCCTAGCACAAAGATCGTGTAGTTCGTATGCTAAAGCTTTTCTAAATGTCAAGTATCATTTCATTAGACCATGAGATTGTGCAACTCCCGGATACCATAGGAATGCTTTGGGTGTACCAAACGTCACAACGTAACTGGATGGCTACAAAGGTGCACTACGGGTATCTCCAAAAGTGTCTGTTGGGTTGGCACGAATTGAGAATGGGATTTGTCACTCCGGTTGACGGAAAGGTATCTCTGGGCCCACTCGGTAGGACATCATCATAATGTGCACAATGTGACCAAGGGGTTGATCACGGGATGATGTGTTACGGAACGAGTAAAGAGACTTGCAGGTAACAAGATTGAACAAGGTATCTGGATACCGACGATCGAATCTCGGACAAGTATAATACCGCTAGACAAAGGGAATTGTATACAGGATTGATCGAATCCTCGACATCGTGGTTCATCCGATGAGATCATCGTGGAACATGTGGGAGCCAACATGGGTATCCAGATCCCGCTGTTGGTTATTGACGGGAGAACGTCTCGGTCATGTCTGCATGGTTCCCGAACCCGTAGGGTCTACACACTTAAGATTCGATGACGCTAGGGTTATAAAGGAAGTTTGTATGTGATTACCGAATGTTGTTCGGAGTCCCGGATGAGATCCCGGACGTCACGAGGAGTTCCGGAATGGTCCGGAGGTAAAGATTTATATATGGGAAGTCATGTTTTGGTCACCGGAAAAGTTTCGGGTTTTATCGGTAACGTACCGGGACCACCGGGAGGGTCCCGGGGGTCCACTAAGTGGGGCCACCGGCCCCGGAGGGCTGCATGGGACAAGTGTGGGAGGGGACCAGCCCCAGTTGGGCTGGTGCACCCCCCCCCCCACAAGGGCCCAAGGCGCCTAGGGTTTGGGGAGGGGGCGCACCCACCTAACTTGGGGGGCAAGTTTCCCCTTTCCCCCCCTTGGCCGCACCCTAGATGGGTTTTGGGCTGCCGCCACCCCTAGGGAGGGAACCCTAGAGGGGGCGCACCCCCTCCCTCTCCCCTATATACACTTGAGGACTTTGGGGCAGCCAACACATGAGTTTCACCTCTCCCTGGCGCAACCCTACCTCTCTCCCTCCTCCTCTCCCGCGGTGCTTGGCGAAGCCCTGCAGGATTGCCACGCTCCTCCACCACCACCACGCCATTGTGCTGCTGCTGGACGGAGTCTTCCCCAACCTCTCCCTCTCTCCTTGCTGGATCAAGGCATGGGAGACGTCACCGGGCTGTACGTGTGTTGAACGCGGAGGTGCCGTCCGTTCGGCGCTAGGATCTTCGGTGATTTGGATCACGACAAGTACGACTCCTTCAACCCCGTTCTCTTGAACGCTTCCGCTTAGCGATCTACAAGGGTATGTAGATGCACTCTCCTTCCCCTCGTTGCTAGTTTTTCCATAGATAGATCTTGGTGACTCGTAGGAAAATTTTGAATTTCTGCTACATTCCCCAACAGTACTGATGTATGTGGGGAGTGATAAACCTTTGTGGATGCTGAATACTGACAGAAAATTTTCTGTCAAATCTTTGTATAGACATCTGATTAAGACTGATGTGGGATTTCCCAGGAAAATTTTGTGGAAAACTAAAGTGCCTGCAAAAATTAAATTCTTTCTGTGGCTTCTGGCCAGGAAAAGTGTGCTTACTAGAGACAACCTATTAAGGAGAGTGTCGGTGTCAAAACCGGCGGATCTCGGGTAGGGGGTCCCGAACTATGCGTCTGGGCGGATGGTAACAGGAGACAAGGGACACGATGTTTTACCCAGGTTCAGGCCCTCTTGATGGAGGTAAAACCCTACGTCCTGCTTGATTGATATTGATGATGTGGGTATTACAAGAGTAGATCTACCACGAGATCAAGGAGGCTAAACCCTAGAAGCTAGCCTATGGTATGATTGTTGTTCGTCCTCTACCCAGTGCGTGTTAGATTCCGTGAGGGACCGCACTAATCTGGGTTTAGTGCCGCTCATGATTAGACTATTTGCTCGTTCCACTTGACCGTTAGTTTGAGGGTGGTAGACTGAAGCGTAGTCGAGCTTGATGCCCATGTTTTTGCACCAGAGTGTAACCTCGTTGGCCGTGAAATTCGTGTCGTTATCAGTGATGATGCTGTGGGGGACGCCAAAACGGTGTACTACCCCGGATATGAAGTCTATCATAGGTCCGAATTCTACCGTTTTAACCGGCTTGGCCTCTATCCATTTGGTGAATTTGTCCACCATGAGCAATAAGTATTTGTGCTTGTGGGTTCCCCCTTTAAGGGGTCCAACCATGTCAAGCACCCAGACCGCGAACGGCCAAGTGATGGGTATAGTTTTCAGGGCGGCGGGTGGCATGTGGCTTTGATTAGCAAAGAGCTGGCAACCAACGCATCGTTGGACTAAGTCCTGAGCATCTGCCCGGGCTGTTGGCCAATAAAATCCTGTATGGAAGGCCTTGCCTACAAGGGCCCGGGCTGCAGCGTGGTGCCCGCCGAGTCCGGCGTGAATTTCAGCCAGGAGATTTCGCCCTTCCTCTTCGAAGATACACCTTTGAAGGACTCCAGTTGTGCTTTTCTTATAAAGTTCTCCCTCATGGACCTTGTAGGCTTTAGATCGCCAAACTATGCAGCGGGACTCATTTTGGTCTTCGGGAAGTTCCTGCCTGATTAAGTAGGCTAGGAATGGTTCCGTCCACGGGGCAATTACTGCCATTATTTTGTGGGCTGAAGGTGTCACTTCATTGGCTGAGCCACCGATTGTGTCAGAATGTTCTGTGTTGGGTGGTGCAGTTGGTTCCGGGTTGTTATTTCCGGATTCCTCTTCCCATAATACGGATGCCTTAAAGAGCCGTTCCAGAAAGATGTTTGGAGGGACGGCGTCGCGTTTTGCGCCGATGCGTGCCAACACGTCTGCTGCCTGGTTATTATCCCGGGCTACATGGTGGAATTCGAGTCCTTTGAACCGGGCTGACATTTTTAGGACGGCGTTACGGTAGGCTGCCATTTTCGGATCCTTGGCATCAAAGTCTCCATTTACTTGGGATATTGCGAGGTTTGAATCCCCGCGCACCTCTAGGCGTTGAATACCCATGGAGATTGCCATCCGGAGGCCATGTAGAAGGGCCTCGTATTCAACTGCATTGTTGGAGTCCGTGTACATTATTTGAAGTACGTATTGGACTGTGTCTCCGGTTGGGGACGTCAAGACGACGCCAGCCCCCAAGCCAGCCAACATTTTGGAGCCGTCAAAATGCATGATCCAATTGGAGTATGCGGCGTAATCTTTAGGGAGTTCAACTTTGGTCCATTCGGCGATGAAGTCAGCCAAAACTTGCGACTTTATAGCTCGCCGTGGTTTGTAGGTTATGTCAAATGGTAAGATCTCAATGGCCCATTTTGCAATCCTGCCCGTCGCGTCGCGATTGTTTATAATATCGTTGAGAGGTACTTCGGAGGCCACCGTTATGGAACTCTCTTGAAAGTAGTGTCACAACTTCCGGGATGCCATGAACACCGCATACGCTATCTTTTGATAATGTGGGTACCGGGACTTGCATGGAGTTAAGACAGTGGATAGGTAGTACACTGGTTTTTGAAGAGGGAATTTTTGCCCTTCTGTTTCTCGTTCGACGACGAGTACAGGCTGACAACTTGATGTGTTGCCGTGATATATAATAACATAGGTTCGCCCAAGTTGGGCGCGGCCAGGACCGGATTTGTTGCCAATATGGCCTTAATTTCTTCGAGTCCGGCCGTGGCAGCATCCGTCCATTCAAAGTGTTCGGTGCACCGGAGGAGGCGATAGAGGGGCAGCACCTTTTCTCCCAAACGGGAGATGAAGCGGCTTAGAGCCGCCACGCATCCCATCAATTTTTGTATTTGTTTGAGGTCTTTTGGGATATCCAATTGTGACAGAGCCCGGATCTTGGCTGGGTTTGCTTCAATTCCTCTACCAGATACAATGAATCCCAAGAGCTTTCTGGCTGGTACGCCAAAAACACATTTTTCCGGGTTGAGCTTAATGTCGTATGCTCGGAGGTTGTCGAATGTAAGCCTCAAATCGTCTATTAGAGTTTCGACGTGTTTGGTCTTAACAACCACATCGTCTACGTACGCCTCCACTGTTTTCCTATCTCGGTGGCCAGACATGTCTGAATCATGCGCTGATATGTTGCGCCGGCGTTTTTGAGTCCGAAGGGCATTGTGTTGACGCAGAATGGTCCGTACGGAGTAATGAATGCCGTTGCGGCCTGGTCTTTTTCCGCCATCTTGATTTGATGGTATCCGGAGTATGCGTCGAGGAAGCACAATGAATCGTGCCCTGAAGTGGCATCGATGATTTGGTCGATGCGAGGGAGAGGGAAAGGGTCCTTTGGACAGGCCTTGTTAAGGTCTTTGAAATCGACACAAAGGCGCCAGGATTTGTCCTTTTTTGGTACCATTACCAGGTTGGCTAGCCAGTCCGGATGTTTTATATCTCTGATGAATCCGGCTTCTAAGAGTTTGGCTAGCTCCTCTCCCATTGCCTGTCTTTTGGGTTCGGAAAATCGCCGAAGAGCCTGTTTGACTGGCTTGAATCCTTTTAGGATATTTAGGCAGTGTTCTGCCAGCCTGCGTGGGATTCCTGGCATGTCTGAAGGGTGCCAGGCAAAAATGTCCCAATTTTCCCGAAGGAATTCTCGTAGTGCGGCTTCTACATCAGGATTTAATTGTGCCCCAATGGAGGCCGTCTTTGTAGGGTCCGTTGGATGAACCTGGAATTTGACTATTTCGTCTGCTGGTTTAAAAGAGGTGGACTTAGACCTCTTATCGAGTATCACATCGTCCCTATCCACCGTGGAGCGCAGCGTAGTGAGTTCCTCTGCTGCTAGGACTTCGGATAATGCCTCTATGGCTAGTGCGGCTGTCTTATTTTCAGCACGGAATGCTATATCTGGATCACTGACAAGAGTGATTATTCCATTGGGCCCGGGCATTTTGAGCTTCATGTACCCATAATGGGGTATAGCTTGGAAGATTGTGAATGCCTCTCGCCCTAACAAGGCGTGATATCCGCTGCCGAATGGGGCCACTTGGAACGTGACCTCTTCGGACCTGTAATTGTCCGCGAGCCGACCACTACGTCTAGTGTGATTTTTCCTACGCAGCGTACTTCTCGACTAGGGATTATTCCTTTGAAGGTTGTGCTGCTTCGCTCAATGCGGCTCCAGTCAATTTCTATTTTTTGGAGGGTTTCCTCGTAGATGAGGTTTAATCCGCTGCCGCCATCCATGAGTACCTTGGTAAGGTGAAAGCCGTCCACTATCGGACTGAGGACCAATGCGGCTGGTGCTCGAGCTGTTCAGAATTTAGGTTCATTGCTGGCATTGAAGGTGATAGCCGTGTCGCTCCATGGATTTGTTGTTGCTACTTGGTAGACTTCGGCGAGGCTGCGGATTGTTCGTTTCCGCATGTTATTTGATGCGAAAGTCTCAAAGACTGTTAATACCGTACTGGTACTGTTGGGCTGGTTGCCCGGGGCTAGAAAGCCTTCGCCACTTTTGGCCACCTGCAGTAGTATCCAACATGCTCGAAGGCTATGTGTTGGAGTGGCGCCCTCCGTACTATGGATTTTACAGGGTCCGTTGAGCCATCCCTCCAGTACGGTTCCGTGCCCTTTAGGGGGTTTTTGCTTTTTGGTTTTTAACCCAGGTGCTTGAGTATGACGCACCCTTTTATTTCGAACTAGGGTTGTATTCATGGCCGGATTGTCCCAAAACCTGGTTTCGGTTTTCCAGGCACTCTCCATCGCACAGTATTTTTGTACTATGGTCGCCAGATCGGCGAAGCGTGTAACTTCGCGACGACTTATGGCGTTCATGATTCTCTTGTCCGTGCAATTGTTGCAGAAAATTGAGATTACGCTTTCCTCACGGCAGTCTTTTATCCTGTCCATGACCAGGAGGAATCTGGCCCAGTAGTGATGTACTGTTTCATCGGGCTCTTGCCGTATTTGAGATAGATCGCTTAAGTTTTGGTGGGCGGACGGAATTGAATTCGGAACCCCGCCCGATCTGAGGCTCAAAGACCAAGAAGTTTCCGGATTTGGAAGCTTGGATTGCTGGATGTTATCCAACAAATCTGGTCCGATGCCTGACTTTAGGTTCAGTACTTGATTGACATCCGTCCCTCCGTTGGAATCCGGTATGAAGGGATCGCGAATCCGGACATAACTGGTCTTTAACATAGAGGAAGAGTCGTCGCTTTGTTCCTCTACCACGACAACGTGGTGGGTAGCCTGGGAAGAGTTAATTTCTCTCAGATTGGTTTTAAGCCGAATCTAATCGTAGTCCGTGGCGACTCCCAGGGCGGCGATGCGATCCAAGAGATCATTTACGGAGGAGAGCTCCATCGGATCTAGCTGCTCGACGAGTTCCGAGTTGACGTGAAGATCGCTTTTGATGACTCGAGAGGTCATTGTTGGAGCGGCGGCCGAACAGGCGGTCATAAGAAAACCGCCTAGCCGGATAGTTTGGCCTGGGGCCAAAGCTCCCTTGACGACGGTGCCGTCTTTAAAGACGGGGAAAGGCATCCCTCCTGATTGCGACGGCACAGAGGAACTCTCAATGAAAGCACCAATGTCGGTGTCAAAACCGGCAGATCTCGGGTAGGGGGTCCCGAACTGTGCGTCTAGGCGGATGGTAACAGGAGACAAGGGAAACGATGTTTTACCCAGGTTCGGGCCCTCTTGATGGAGGTAAAACCCTACGTCCTGCTTGATTGATATTGATGATGTGGGTATTACAAGAGTAGATCTACCACGAGATCAAGGAGGCTAAACCCTAGAAGCTAGCCTATGGTATGATTGTTGTTCGTCCTCTACCCAGTGCGTGTTAGATTCCGTGAGGGACCGCACTAATCTGGGTTTAGTGCCGCTCATGATTAGACTATTTGCTCGTTCCACTTGACCGTTAGTTTGAGGGTGGTAGACTGAAGCGTAGTCGAGCTTGATGCCCATGTTTTTGCACCAGAGTGTAACCTCGTTGGCCGTGAAATTCGTGTCGTTATCAGTGATGATGCTGTGGGGGACGCCAAAACGGTGTACTACCCCGGATATGAAGTCTATCATAGGTCCGAATTCTACCGTTTTAACCGGCTTGGCCTCTATCCATTTGGTGAATTTGTCCACCATGAGCAATAAGTATTTGTGCTTGTGGGTTCCCCCTTTAAGGGGTCCAACCATGTCAAGCACCCAGACCGCGAACGGCCAAGTGATGGGTATAGTTTTCAGGGCGGTGGGTGGCATGTGGCTTTGATTAGCAAAGAGCTGGCAACCAACGCATCGTTGGACTAAGTCCTGAGCATCTGCCCGGGCTGTTGGCCAATAAAATCCTGTATGGAAGGCCTTGCCTACAAGGGCCCGGGCTGCAGCGTGGTGCCCGCCGAGTCCGGCGTGAATTTCAGCCAGGAGATTTCGCCCTTCCTCTTCGAAGATACACCTTTGAAGGACTCCAGTTGTGCTTTTCTTATAAAGTTCTCCCTCATGGACCTTGTAGGCTTTAGATCGCCAAACTATGCAGCGGGACTCATTTTGGTCTTCGGGAAGTTCCTGCCTGATTAAGTAGGCTAGGAATGGTTCCGTCCACGGGGCAATTACTGCCATTATTTCGTGGGCTGAAGGTGTCACTTCATTGGCTGAGCCACCGATTGTGTCAGAATGTTCTGTGTTGGGTGGTGCAGTTGGTTCCGGGTTGTTATTTCCGGATTCCTCTTCCCATAATACGGATGCCTTAAAGAGCCGTTCCAGAAAGATGTTTGGAGGGACGGCGTCGCGTTTTGCGCCGATGCGTGCCAACACGTCTGCTGCCTGGTTATTATCCCGGGCTACATGGTGGAATTCGAGTCCTTTGAACCGGGCTGACATTTTTAGGACGGCGTTACGGTAGGCTGCCATTTTCGGATCCTTGGCATCAAAGTCTCCATTTACTTGGGATATTGCGAGGTTTGAATCCCCGCGCACCTCTAGGCGTTGAATACCCATGGAGATTGCCATCCGGAGGCCATGTAGAAGGGCCTCGTATTCAACTGCATTGTTGGAGTCCGTGTACATTATTTGAAGTACGTATTGGACTGTGTCTCCGGTTGGGGACGTCAAGACGACGCCAGCCCCCAAGCCAGCCAACATTTTGGAGCCGTCGAAATGCATGATCCAATTGGAGTATGCGCCGTAATCTTTAGGGAGTTCAACTTTGGTCCATTCGGCGATGAAGTCAGCCAAAACTTGCGACTTTATAGCTCGCCGTGGTTTGTAGGTTATGTCAAATGGTAAGATCTCAATGGCCCATTTTGCAATCCTGCCCGTCGCGTCGCGATTGTTTATAATATCGTTGAGAGGTACTTCGGAGGCCACCGTTATGGAACTCTCTTGAAAGTAGTGTCACAACTTCCGGGATGCCATGAACACCGCATACGCTATCTTTTGATAATGTGGGTATCGGGACTTGCATGGAGTTAAGACAATGGATAGGTAGTACACTGGTTTTTGAAGAGGGAATTTTTGCCCTTCTGTTTCTCGTTCGACGACGAGTACAGGCTGACAACTTGACGTGTTGCCGTGATATATAATAACATAGGTTCGCCCAAGTTGGGCGCGGCCAGGACCGGATTTGTTGCCAATATGGCCTTAATTTCTTCGAGTCTGGCCGTGGCAGCATCCGTCCATTCAAAGTGTTCGGTGCACCGGAGGAGGCGATAGAGGGGCAGCACCTTTTCTCCCAAACGGGAGATGAAGCGGCTTAGAGCCGCCACGCATCCCATCAATTTTTGTATTTGTTTGAGGTCTTTTGGGATATCCAATTGTGACAGAGCCCGGATCTTGGCTGGGTTTGCTTCAATTCCTCTACCAGATACAATGAATCCCAAGAGCTTTCTGGCTGGTACGCCAAAAACACATTTTTCCGGGTTGAGCTTAATGTCGTATGCTCGGAGGTTGTCGAATGTAAGCCTCAAATCGTCTATTAGAGTTTCGACGTGTTTGGTCTTAACAACCACATCGTCTACGTACGCCTCCACTGTTTTCCTATCTCGGTGGCCAGACATGTCTGAATCATGCGCTGATATGTTGCGTCGGCGTTTTTGAGTCCGAAGGGCATTGTGTTGACGCAGAATGGTCCGTACGGAGTAATGAATGCCGTTGCGGCCTGGTCTTTTTCCGCCATCTTGATTTGATGGTATCCGGAGTATGCGTCGAGGAAGCACAATGAATCGTGCCCTGCAGTGGCATCGATGATTTGGTCGATGCGAGGGAGAGGGAAAGGGTCCTTTGGACAGGCCTTGTTAAGGTCTTTGAAATCGACACAAAGGCGCCAGGATTTGTCCTTTTTTGGTACCATTACCAGGTTGGCTAGCCAGTCCGGATGTTTTATATCTCTGATGAATCCGGCTTCTAAGAGTTTGGCTAGCTCCTCTCCCATTGCCTGTCTTTTGGGTTCGGAAAATCGCCGAAGAGCCTGTTTGACTGGCTTGAATCCTTTTAGGATATTTAGGCAGTGTTCTGCCAGCCTGCGTGGGATTCCTGGCATGTCTGAAGGGTGCCAGGCAAAAATGTCCCAATTTTCCCGAAGGAATTCTCGTAGTGCGGCTTCTACATCAGGATTTAATTGTGCCCCAATGGAGGCCGTCTTTGTAGGGTCCGTTGGATGAACCTGGAATTTGACTATTTCGTCTGCTGGTTTAAAAGAGGTGGACTTAGACCTCTTATCGAGTATCACATCGTCCCTATCCACCGTGGAGCGCAGCGTAGTGAGTTCCTCTGCTGCTAGGACTTCGGATAATGCCTCTAGGGCTAGTGCGGCTGTCTTATTTTCAGCACGGAATGCTATATCTGGATCACTGACAAGAGTGATTATTCCATTGGGCCCGGGCATTTTGAGCTTCATGTACCCATAATGGGGTATAGCTTGGAAGATTGTGAATGCCTCTCGCCCTAACAAGGCGTGATATCCGCTGCCGAATGGGGCCACTTGGAACGTGACCTCTTCGGACCTGTAATTGTCCGCGAGCTGAACACTACGTCTAGTGTGATTTTTCCTACGCAGCGTACTTCTCGACTAGGGATTATTCCTTTGAAGGTTGTGCTGCTTCGCTCAATGCGGCTCCAGTCAATTTCTATTTTTTGGAGGGTTTCCTCGTAGATGAGGTTTAATCCGCTGCCGCCATCCATGAGTACCTTGGTAAGGTGAAAGCCGTCCACTATCGGACTGAGGACCAATGCGGCTGGTGCTCGAGCTGTTCGGAATTTAGGTTCATTGCTGGCATTGAAGGTGATAGCCGTGTCGCTCCATGGATTTGTTGTTGCTACTTGGTAGACTTCGGCGAGGCTGCGGATTGTTCGTTTCCGCATGTTATTTGATGCGAAAGTCTCAAAGACTGTTAATACCGTACTGGTACTGTTGGGCTGGTTGCCCGGGGCTAGAAAGCCTTCGCCACTTTTGGCCACCTGCAGTAGTATCCAACATGCTCGAAGGCTATGTGTTGGAGTGGCGCCCTCCGTACTATGGATTTTACAGGGTCCGTTGAGCCATCCCTCCAGTACGGTTCCGTGCCCTTTAGGGGGTTTTTGCTTTTTGGTTTTTAACCCAGGTGCTTGAGTATGACGCACCCTTTTATTTCGAACTAGGGTTGTATTCATGGCCGGATTGTCCCAAAACCTGGTTTCGGTTTTCCAGGCACTCTCCATCGCACAGTATTTTTGTACTATGGTCGCCAGATCGGCGAAGCGTGTAACTTCGCGACGACTTATGGCGTTCATGATTCTCTTGTCCGTGCAATTGTTGCAGAAAATTGATATTACGCTTTCCTCACGGCAGTCTTTTATCCTGTCCATGACCAGGAGGAATCTGGCCCAGTAGTGATGTACTGTTTCATCGGGCTCTTGCCGTATTTGAGATAGATCGCTTAAGTTTTGGTGGGCGGACGGAATTGAATTCGGAACCCCGCCCGATCTGAGGCTCAAAGACCAAGAAGTTTCCGGATTTGGAAGCTTGGATTGCTGGATGTTATCCAACAAATCTGGTCCGATGCCTGACTTTAGGTTCAGTACTTGATTGACATCCGTCCCTCCGTGGGAATCCGGTATGAAGGGATCGCGAATCCGGACATAACTGGTCTTTAACATAGAGGAAGAGTCGCCGCTTTGTTCCTCTACCACGACAACGTGGTGGGTAGCCTGGGAAGAGTTAATTTCTCTCAGATTGGTTTTAAGCCGAATCTAATCGTAGTCCGTGGCGACTCCCAGGGCGGCGATGCGATCCAAGAGATCATTTACGGAGGAGAGCTCCATCGGATCTAGCTGCTCGACGAATTCCGAGTTGACGTGAAGATCGCTTTTGATGACTCGAGAGGTCATTGTTGGAGCGGCGGCCGAACAGGCGGTCATAAGAAAACCGCCTAGCCGGATAGTTTGGCCTGGGGCCAAAGCTCCCTTGACGACGGTGCCGTCTTTAAAGACGGGGAAAGGCATCCCTCCTGATTGCGACGGCACAGAGGAACTCTCAATGAAAGCACCAATGTCGGTGTCAAAACCGGCAGATCTCGGGTAGGGGGTCCCGAACTGTGCGTCTAGGCGGATGGTAACAGGAGACAAGGGAAACGATGTTTTACCCAGGTTCGGGCCCTCTTGATGGAGGTAAAACCCTATGTCCTGCTTGATTGATATTGATGATGTGGGTATTACAAGAGTAGATCTACCACGAGATCAAGGAGGCTAAACCCTAGAAGCTAGCCTATGGTATGATTGTTGTTCGTCCTACAGACTAAAGCCATCCGGTTTATATAGACACCGGAGAGGGCTAGGGTTACATAGAGTCGGTTACAATGGTAGGAGATCTACATATTCGTATCGCCAAGCTTGCCTTCCACGTCAAGGAAAGTCCCATCCGGACACGGGACGAAGTCTTCAATCATAGTCTTGGAGTCCGGCCGATGATGATAGTTCGGCTATCCGGACACCCCCTAGTCCAGGACTCCCTCAGAGAGGCTGGAAAGGAGATAAGCATTGTGTGTTGTCTGGTAAGGATGAAATAATTGATCATTTGTTTTTTCTTGCTCTGTAGCCAGAATCATCTGGGCATTAGTGAGATGTGCCTTTGATCTAAAACAGACCCCTAGAGACCTTAATGACTGCCTTGGGAATCAGCTAAAAAAATCCATAAAGATAGCAAGAAGCTTATCTTGGTTGGCACCTCAGCGCTTTTATGGGCGATCTGGAGATGTAGAAATGATATTGTATTGATAGAAAAAAGATTTCTGACCCAATGGAGATTGTGAAACTGATGTGTGGATGGATTTCTGTTTGGGCTATTTTGTAGAAAAGGGACCCAAAGGAAAGAATGTTGATGCTGGAAGCAAAACTTATCGAGCAGGTAGCAAGTGATGTCTACGAGGCGACGCAAGGGTGGCGTTTTGGAGTTCTTCGAATTCAGCAGTGACAAAAAAAGAAGTTCTTCTCTTTTGGTGTTTCGGCTAAGGAAGTGGAAGCCTGAGCAGGCGGCTCATCATTTTCGTTTCTGTTGTGGTTGGAGTCTCTGATGTTAAAACAGTGGCCTCCCTGGTTTTCATTTCTTTCTGTCGTCCTTGCTTTATTGATCTTTCTCTGGGCTGTAATAGGATCAGTATATTATCGGTGGTAAACTTGTGGGATGATGGAAATCGGAGGGGAAACCCTCTTTTGCTCAAAAATATATTCATTGGTGACCAAACTATCACTTGTGAAAAAATATGTTGCCGGATTCATCAGGCTTCACTTACAGAGCAGACTGCGGCTAATTCTAGAGATCGTACCTCCCTGTAAGTTTCTTCTTTCATCATCGCTGGACAGAGATTATCACTGAAAGAAGCAAGCTTATCTTTTACAAAGTATGTTCAGAATTGGCTTGGTACTTCAAAAGGAAGCACTTGAAGAAAATGCCAAAAAGCCATTTCTAGATAATTTCCTCCGCTCTATCAAGTTTGAAAGAAAAAAAACGAAATACAAACAAATTTGCCTCCTAGCGAAAATGGGCTGAGAAATTTGTTCAAAGTTCCAAACCTAAAAAGGCATCTATCTTAATGCAGAAGAACACATCATCCAATTGAAATGGGCTGAGTCTGATAATTACTCCATGACTTCTGCGTACGCTTGCCAAATCCATGGGGCATCAACTTCTCTAAATTGTGGAAAGAACCTACGTCCAGCCTAAATGCAAATTCGTCATGTGGTTCAGGGTAAGAAGCCATGGTGAGTATTGCACACTTTGTGATCCAGAACTGGAGAATGCCACTCGCAGACTGGGCTGACGAGCTGAAACTGTTGATTCATCAGGGAAAGTTTGGTAGCCAATCATCGACTTCCCTAAGCAGTAACGATCTCCAACTCCATGGGCTCCATTCCTTTGACGACTATCTAAATGATTCCCTCCTTCAAGAGTAGTCTGATTATTTCTTATATTAGTTTATTTTGTTATTGTTCTCTTGCCAGATTTTCTCTGTCAACTTCTTGTAACAAATTCCTTCCTAAATTAGCACACCACCTACCATTTTATCCCTAAAAAAATGAGTGTTTATCCCCAACATATTCATGTGATTAGCATGTGAACAATGGGAAATTATTTGCAGGTGACCAACACGAGAAACAATAATTGGTACTCCTCATGACCTACACACCATTCAGGACAGGAGCATCACACTTATCACATTGCTAATCTAACCGAAGTTTTGAGAATTGCCCACTAGATCTGTCTCTTTATATATCTCTAAATCATATGCACCTTTTATGCTGGCTTCATTTCGTTGGTCATCAGGTTATGAGTGAACACTCATTACTGAGCTTTAATATGTGTGTTCTCAGCTGATAATGAAATGGGATTTTAGGAGAAACTGAGATAAAATGTAGTCAATGCAGCCTCGTGTGTTGGGTGAGTGACAACTGAGAAATCATTAAAATTTGACAAGAAAGTGTGGTGCTGCAGATTCAACATCCATGGACCTGATTCTGTGACAGAATTTCTGTCCCATTGAGGACAATACAAGCCTGCAAAATGGAACTAATTTTGTCCCAGGATGAAGGGTTCATTTTGTTCGAGTGAAAGAGTGTGAACTTTGTCTGCTAGATAAGCACACAGTATGTCCTTCCAGTATGTAATTCATCATTTGCTTGTTCCATCTAACTCAAGAGCGTGACAAATAAGCACACAGTATGATACTGAGTGTGTCAATTGGTTATTTCCATATTCTCTCTTATGAACTTTATCTCCTAATTAGGAACTTCGCCTCATTGGAACTTTGTCTGATTGAAAAATAAAAAGTTTGTAGAGTGGAGGCCAGAATGTAATTCATCATTTGCTTGTTCCAAGCAATTAAACAGCGTGGCAATATGATACTTCTTACTCCAAGAGAGAATATGGAAGCGAAGTTATCCATCTATACAATGTTTATATTATCAGTTTGTCACATCCGTGAAGGCAAACACCCGATCTTTCTTAGTTGTTTATTTCGCCAGGTTTATCCCGCCTCCCCTTCCCCTCGCGTCGCCTCCACCTAGGCGACGCTAGGGGCCCCCGAACCCTAGCGCCGTAGGCCTCCTCCTGTGCCTCCCTCTGCCGCCGCTTCCGCCGGCGAGGGCCCCGATGGCGGCGGGCCCGGCACCGAAGGCACATGGGCGGGTGGACGCGGCAAGATCTCATCGGAGGCGGCAGGGGTGGCCCTTCTCGTGGGATCCGAAGGAGGCGGCTGGGGCAGCGATCCCTTGCCTTGCGGCGGTGGCCGAAGCGACATAAGTCGGCGGAGCGGAGGCCCTGAGATGGACGGTGGCGGTGGCAGCACCCCATCCGACGGGGTGCCTGATCTGCGCGGTGATGGTGGCAGCGGAGACTGCGGATCCAACCCCGATCGGATCCGCCACGGGGTGGCCTTCAGCCGACCGGCGACGCGTGGAGGGACCGGTGAGGAGATGTCGGATTTCCGCTGGTTTACCGACGTCGGCGTTCGTCTTCGTGTCGAGACTGCGCTCGGTTCTAGCTTACTGCGAGATCGGGACGACGTGGCTTCCGGTGAAAATTGCGCCTGACCGCTATCATGGCGGACGATGGCGGTGTCTCAGACGTCGTTCCCTTATCGAGGCATCGTCGTTGCAGGTCACGTCAACTTGATCGGAAGGTTCCGGGGGAAACCCTAGATATGGATCTTCCGGATCGGACGATGGGGACGTTTCGATGTCGTTCTCCCTCCTGGGGGCCTCATTTTGGAGCAAGTGTTGGCTGGAGTTGACAAGAGGAGGAGCGGCTTGATATCTGACACGTCGACAACGGCGGGTCTCAGCGGCATGGAGCAGCGGGGTCTCACCGGTGGGCGTGTGATGATGGACGAGCACAGGATGGTGGCGTTGTCTGGCATCAACGGCAGTTAGACCCGGCAAGGTACATGCAGCAGTACAACACTAAAGATGGATTGGTGGTATGTGGCTGCGGCGGGCTCATTCCCGGCAGGCGTCCTGGTTGGGACCTGAGGTCTTAGATGTTAGGTTTGGCAGCGACGTCTGTTTGGTATTAGGCCTACACTATCAGCGCTGCTTCATCAACTGGATAGGAGTAGCAACAGATGTTGCTTAGACGGTGACTTTATCTTGCTGTTGTATGACTTTGTAAGGTCTTAGCAACAGATGTTGCTTAGACAGTGACTTTATCGTCCTGGCCGGGGGTCTTCCTCCTTTTCTAAAAAAAAAGTTTCGCAATGTTTATATACATCTCAGAACCCGAGTCGAGATTCAGGAGGAGGGCGACTTGCTGCTTCCTGCAGAGACAGTTTCAGTTTCAGGGGCTGGAGGAGATCGCAGGAGACTCTGAGCTCTGGGCTCTGTGCTGGTGGTCTACGGCACCATTGTAGGGAGCCTGGCTAGACCGACGTGCGGCAGCAGCTGACATGGCAGTCTGGTAGAAAGTAGAAACCAATCAACCATGTAGGCTGCAAGGTCTGTGCAATGCCAGTACCATTCGCACTGGCTAGCTGTTGTGGTTCTCTCACACTTTCAATATGTCAACAGCGCCCCTTTAACCAAAAACTCAAAGTGCGACTTATCTTTCAGTTCAACAAACTTTGCATGTCCAATGCACGATCAACAAATAATCGTAGTTCGTCATTTAGAGGCATCTATCTACCCAACGTGAGGAACACTCAGATAGTCTAACACGTGCCTCTGCTGATTTAGAAAGTTCGATTTATTTTTCTAGAAAAGGAGGATGTACCCCCGACCTCTGCATCTGAACGATGCATGCAGCCATTTTATTAATTATTCACAAAGACCATACAAGGTTATACATCAATAAGCCTGAAGCCACCATCTTGGCAATGCCTGTTGCTACTCCTATCCCCTTGATGAAGGTGTGTCGAATATCTGAGCCTAATACCAAACAGACATCACACCAAAACCTAACATCTAAAGCCGGATGCCACATACCGGACTCGCGGGCTATGCCTACGGCCCAGGGCCGTCGGCATAGGTCCTATGCCGTCGGCATAGATCTATGCCTACGGCAGCCGTCGGCATAGCCCCGTCAGTGTAGATCACGTCAGCGTACTTCTGTCAGACCGTCGGCGTAGTATAGCCGTCGACATAGGTGCGTATGCCGACGGCCGTGGGGCAGCCGTCGGCATAGTTTAGTCGCCGGCGTTGTTTTCCGTCTGATGGCAACGGACGGCGCCGTCAAAACCGCTGGCGACTCAGGAGAAGACCTGTGGCGAAGGTATGCCGACGGCCAAGCCGTCGGCATACCTTTGCCACTTGTCGGCCCCGGTTTGACCTGGCGGCAGAGCTATGCCTACGGCAAAGCCGTCGGCATAGATGTAAATCTATGCCGACGGCTTTGCCGTAGGCATAGCCCTGCCACGTGGCGCCTCCTGGTGGCTCCTGAGCGTATATATGCCGACGGCTTTGCCGTAGGCATAGTTTTTTTTCCACTGTTTTCTCTTTTTCAATTCATTTGACAGCATTTCAAAGCAGAATAATATGAAATATGACAGTTCATCATCATCATTTAAACATAGTCAAGTTCATCATCTAAAGATCATCACCGGCGAAAGTTCACAAACATAAGAGTAGTGCAAGACATGAAACATCATAAAAGTTGAAACATGAAAGACGTGGCACAACGGCCGCATACACGGAATCATCATCGACATCAAGCACCACTGAGTCAACCTCCGCCAAATCCACCACCACCACCGAGTCCACCTCCGCCAAGTCCACCTCCGCCAAAACCACCACCACCACCAAGTCCACCTCCGCCAAAACCGCCACCACCAAGTCCACCTCCGCCAAAACCGCCACCGCCAAGTCCACCTGCGCCAAAACTGCCACCGTGACCACCATCACTCTGCCAGATCAGAGTGACTGGGGTCGACGGAGCAGGAGTCGAGCCATCGGTCCCCTACATGTTTGAAAGAAGATTCTAACGGTAAATATAACATGATAGTGTTGAATGAACGAGAACTAGTTTGTCATTAGTTAGGCAAATGTAGTAACCGGAGTATCACCTCCTAGTGCCAGCCATTCCTCGAACGTGGGAATGTGTGGGGCGTCTCCCGCAGGTGGTGGTGGGGGTCCAACTTGTGGTGGCTCTGTGCGGTTAGTCCAAGACGCCAACATAGCCTGGATGTTAGTTAAACAAGCAAACTAGAAAGTCAGAAGGAATGAAAGTGCAAATTTGAGCTTGGTTTAAGAGGACAAAACTAACCGCCATCACTTGACGGCTGTAATCATAGTTTGCCTTCACTCGTTGCAAGTACTCCCTCACCTCAATATGCCTATGCTCGATAAAGGCCAGATATGCCAACAAAATTGAGGTTGTTTCTAAGTGGGCAGTGATGAAAATAAACTAAGAAAGATAGAGATAAAGAAGATAAGGGGAAGTACTTACAGCACGTTGGCGGACTAAGGGAGGCAGCGAATGTCCCGTACTCTCTAATGGGCTTGGGTTGGTAGCTCGAAGTCGTGTGTACGAGATCGACGGAGTGATCAAGCCATCGAAACACGGATACCGGCCATGGGACTTACCCTAGATGGCTACCACCGCCGTGTCGTTGATCTGAGACTTGGCGACCTCAGGAACGGGAACATCCAGATGCAACTTCTGATAGTTCCGAGTGTAAGACTCCAGGTGTTGCTCGGTGTTGCCGTAGTACTGGCTCTCGCCCTCCTTGCGATCACTCTGCTCGCGGGCCATCATCCACGACTCCATGTCTGAGAGCGGCCTCTGCAACTTGTCCTCCTGCAACATCCAACAGAAGTTAACCATATATAAGAACATGACGCTAAAGAAGAACCAAAATGCATCATGCATATAGATATACCTTCATGGCCTTGAAGCCCCAGTGGTTCCTGTTTCCTTGGCCATGTGTCCCGTCTTTTCCACGGTTAGCCCGGGCCTTGATGCTATTGGTAGCAAACTCTGGATCGTCACCGACCCACCTATCCACCAAACAAGCCCATCCGTCATGCCTTCCATAGCACCAACGAGGAACAACCTATGCAAATTTTGGAAGCATGACATGTCAGCACGAAACATATAGTTGACTCCTTGAAACAATGAAAAGTCAGTAATAGTTACCATCATGAACTGCTCCCTGCTCATGGTAATTTTTTGCCTCTGTGCTTGAGTTTTGGTCATCTTTTGTTGCAGGTAGATGTGGTAGTACTGCGAGACGGCAACCCAACGCACCTCATACTGCATTTGACGAGCTTTCTTCTTTGTAGACGCAAGTAAGACCACGTCGGCTGTGGCCTTGTGCTCGTCAAGAACTCTATAGAGTTGCTGCAATCATGCATAAACCAGAAGCAAACAAGGCATGAGTTCAGTGATTCAATGATAAGCTATGAACGAAACTGAAGACAAGTGATTCAAAAGGGAACTTACCCAAAATTTGGTGATCACGGCCTTAGCGGCCGTCCCGTACTCCACGTTGCTGCAAGCCTCGTGGTGGGCCCAGCTTGTGGCCAAAACACGCAGCTACGGGTCCTTGTCTGGCCGCGGGAAAAATAGGCCAGGCCAAAACTCCTTTAACAGGACAGTGAGAAGGCCGTTCGGTTTACGGCCCTTTCCGCGAAGGATCTAGTTACTGCAAAAGAATCAAAGGGTTGCCATGTGTACAATAAAAAAATGTTGTCATGTGTTGAAAATAAAGAATCGAAGGACTACGGAATATCTTTTTCAAAAACACATCAGTTTTCTCGACCCACTCTGTTGTTACTTGATTCCGACGGAAAAACCCACTATACATCCACTGATTATCTGCCATCTCTGCTTTATTGGAAGCCACACAACAAAATTAAGGATTCATTTAAATTACCCACATCAATATTTTATTTTTTACAAGGTTGACGAGAATCGACATTTAATCCACCTACATCTCTAATAGGTAAAGATGGGTCCTAATCCCACCCGAGAATGTGTAGATTAAGTACGGTCCATGCTCTACCCCATTCCGAGACAAAATTTCGGCAGCACCTCCCCGCTGTTCTCCAAATACACGTCTCGGCAAAATGCCAAGAGAATGTGCATCCGGAGAACAACAGAGAGGCGCCGCCAAAATCCTGTCTCGGAACGGGGTAGAGCATGAACAACGTACCCAATCTACACATCCTCGGGCTGTCCGTGGAAAGCGCTGGACAATCCGAAAGAGCTGCGGTGATAAATATGCAATTGAATGCATACTTATCGATGCAACCCTTTCGGTCGGGAGACCTAGGTTACGCGACTTGATGTGAAAATTTAGTTTAGTGACATGGAAAAAAAAGTGGACGAGGTCATGGAATTGTTGCTCACCCTCCGACGTTGACCAACACCTCCAACGTCGACAATCACTCCAGGAAGATGGAACACCACAAATCCTGTTAATTACACCGAGTGAAAAAAATTTAGGTCATCACCTCACATTAAGCATTGATACTTTTAACTATGAAAAAAAATCATGTTTCATCAAGTGTCAAATTTTGTCCTTCAATTTTTTAGCAAGATCATCATGAATAAATAACCACTCATCATATCATAATTTTGCAGCACATCTCACATAGCTACTTAACATTAAGCATTGACACTTAAAACTATGAAAAAAATCATATTTTGTCAAGTGTCAAATTTTGTCCGGTTCAATTTTTTCGACAAGATCATCATGATAAAAATAACCACTCATCTTATACCAATTTTGGAGCACATCTCAAATGACAAGATCATCATGATAAAAATCTAACATCCAACATCCAACATCTAACATCCAACATCCATCTAACATCCAAATGACAAGATCATCATCTAACCTAACAATCTAACATCCAACATCCATCCATGCATTCATTCAAACATCCAACAGTAGCAAAAAAATGAAAAAAAATAAAAAAAATGTAGCTCACCGAGAGGGGCGTGGCAGGGGGCGCGGCAGTCGAGGGGGTGGTGAGACAGGGGCGGTC